>NC_136264.1:178850317-179455317 GCF_964187855.1 Myxine glutinosa
GCGAACGCGTAACTGAGTTAATGGCGGCAAGGAACATCACGTGATCGCTCTGAGCGAATCAGCGCGCTGCTCTGCCACCGGTCAGATTCCGGTCATAATATTCCTCGCTGAAATGCGCTGAGGTAAAAATATAGTTAAAAAAATATTATGAAATAAATTTTTAGGTCAGCCATGTTCTTCCCAGGCTCAATGGCCATGTCTGTGCCAAATATCAAGTACGTGAGCCTCTCCGTTTAGGAGTCTATCGGTAACATTACACACACACACACACACACACACACACACACACACACACACACACACACACACACACACAAAGTGTGCTGTATATATATAGATAATTGGGGTGTTTTGGGTCTTCGGGATCTTTGGGGTCTTCAGGGTATTTTGGGTCCTCAGGGGTCTTGGTGGTCTGAAGGGTCTTGGGGGAATTAAACGGCCGTCAAAGGTCTGAGGGGTCTCAGCAGTCTCAACGCAATTAAGAGGGTGTGAATTTTATTTGAAGAAGAAGAAGACGTTTTCGTCGCACATAAACATAATAATGACATAACCACATACATTTGCTCTATTACAATAAGAAATTGATGATTTTAGGTGACATTGACCTTTGACTTTTTGATCTTTTGACCAAACTATTAATTTATCTTATCCATATCTTATTATAATAGAGGAAACGTATATGGTTATGTCGTTATGTTTATGTGCGACGAAAACGTCTTCTTCTTCTTCTTCAAATGAAATTACCGCCCTCTTAATTAACCCTCTTAATTGCGTTAAGACTGCTGAGACCCCTCAGACCTTTGATGACCCTTTAATTCCCCTAAAACCCTTCAGACCACCAAGACCCCTGACGACTCAAAATATCCTGAAGACCCCAAAGACCCCGAAGACCCAAAAACACCCCGAAGACCCAAAACACCCCAAAGAACCAAAACACCCCAAAAACCCAAAACACCCCAAAGACCCAAAACACCCCAAAGACCCAAAATACCCCAAAGACCCAAAATACCCCGAAAACCCAAAATACCCCGAAAACCCAAAATACCCCGAAAACCCAAAACACCCCGAAAACCCAAAACACCCCGAAAACCCAAAACACCCCGAAAACCCAAAACACCCCGAAGACCCAAAAACACCCCGAAGACCCAAAACACCCCGAAGACCCAAAACACCCCGAAGACCCAAAACACCCCGAAGACCCAAAACACCCCGAAGACCCAAAACACCCCGAAGACCCAAAACACCCCGAAGACCCAAAACACCCCGAAGACCCAAAACACCCCGAAGACCCAAAACACCCCGAAGACCCAAAACACCCCGAAGACCCAAAACACCCCGAAGACCCAAAACACCCCGAAGACCCAAAACACCCCGAAGACCCAAAACACCCCGAAGACCCAAAACACCCCGAAGACCCAAAACACCCCGAAGACCCAAAACACCCCGAAGACCCAAAACACCCCGAAGACCCAAAACACCCCAAAGACCCAAAACACCCCAAAGACCCAAAACACCCAAACACCCCAAAGACCCAAAACACCCGAAGACCCAAAACACCCCGAAGACCCAAAACACCCCGAAGACCCAAAACACCCCGAAGACCCAAAACACCCCGAAGACCCAAAACACCCCGAAGACCCAAAACACCCCGAAGACCCAAAACACCCCGAAGACCCGAAACACCCCGAAGACCCGAAACACCCCGAAGACCCGAAACACCCCGAAGACCCGAAACACCCCGAAGACCCGAAACACCCAGAAGACCCGAAACACCCAGAAGATCCGAAACACCCCGAAGATCCGAAACACCCAGAAGATCCGAAACACCCCGAAGATCCGAAACACCCCGAAGATCCGAAACACCCCGAAGATCCGAAACACCCCGAAGATCCGAAACACCCCGAAGACCCGAAACACCCCGAAGACCCAAAACACCCCGAAGACCCAAAACACCCCGAAGACCCAAAACACCCCGAAGACCCAAAACACCCCGAAGACCCAAAACACCCAGAAGACCCAAAACACCCCGAAGACCCAAAACACCCCGAAGACCCAAAACACCCCGAAGACCCAAAACACACCGAAGACCCAAAACACCCTGAAGACCCAAAACAACCCGAAGACCCAAAACACCCCGAAGACCCAAAACACCCCGAAGACCCAAAACACCCCGAAGACCCAAAACACCCCGAAGACCCAAAACACCCCGAAGACCCAAAACACCCCAAAGACCCAAAAAACAACCCCGAAGACCCAAAACACCCCAAAGACCCAAAATACACCAAAGACCCAAAGTAACCAAAAGACCCCGAAGACCCAAAAGACACCGAAGACCCAAAGACCCCAAAACACCCAAAACATCCCAAAGACCCAAAAGACCCAAAGGAACCAAAAGACCCCGAAGACCGAAAAGACCCAAAGACCTAAAAAACCCCAAACACCCAAAACATCCCGAAGACCCCATAGACCCACAAGACCCAAAACTCCCCAAAGACCCTTAAAGACCATTTAGACCCAAACTACCCTTAAATACCCCGAATAACCAAAATACCCCAAAGACTCTTAAAGACCAAGAGGAAACAAAAGATCCTTAAGACACAAAAGCCCCTGAAGACACCGAAGACTCAAAACACACCAAATACCCTTAAAGGCCCAGAGGATCCAAAAGACCCTGAGGACCCTAATTGCCCTGAAGACCCAAAACACCATGAAGACACAAAATACCCAAAAGACACCGAAATGGTCAAAGATGCCTATCCCTCTGAAACGACGTGTGGTGAGGCTCGCGGAGCGCGCCGAGTCACGCTAGTTCTCATAATAAAGCATTGGTGAAAAATCGATGACAAAACTAAAATGGTAAATTGAAATTCCAGGTCAATTGGATGAATATTGATGATTTTAGGTGACACTGATTTTTGACTTTTTGACCTTTTGACACAATTATTAATTTACCTTGTCCATATTCTCATAATAAAGCATTAGTGAAAATTTGATGACGAAATTAAAATGGTAAATTGAAATTTCAGGTCAATTGGATGAATATTGATGATTTTAGGTGAAATTGATCTTTGACTTTTTGACCAAATTATTAATTCTCCTGATCCATATTCCCATAATAAAGCATTGGTGAAAATTCGATTACAAAACGAAAATGATAAATTGAAATTTCAGGTCAATTGGATGAAAATTGACGATTGTATGTGACGCTGACCTTTGACATTTTGACAAAATTATGAATATGTCTTCCCCATATTATCATAATAAAGCTTTGTTGAACATTTGATGACAATATCTCAAATGGTTAAAAATAATAATAATTTTAACATGTCCCAGACAGACAAGACACACACATATACACACACACACACATATACACATATACACACACACACACACACACACACACACACACACACACACACACACACACACACACACACACACACACACACACACACACACACACACACACACACACACACGTGATTGCAAAACCCCATGTCCTGCTGTGCACGGGACAGGCTTATGAGATCGGTGTAAAGTAAAATATATATATATATAGGTTTTTTTTTGTTTGTTTTTTTTTTGAAGCAAGGAGGGGAAATGTTGAGGAGGGATAAAGTACAATATTTGTGAAGAAAGAAGCAGAAAGAGGAACACAGTGACAAAAGGGACACATAATTTTCACGGAGGTTTTATGAGTAGGCCTTGAACAACAAGAAAAAAAATTCCACAAATACACACGGAAAATTGGAAGGAAACAAACAGCAGCACAGCAAAGGCAAAACATGCTGAATCCGGTGTCGGAAAACTTAACCTTAACGAGGTGGAAGCGGCAGCTATAGATTCGACCAACACGTGGACAAATCTCCGAACCAGAAGGTTTTCATTCATATATCGCTTGGATGCAAGTTTAAGGGCAAAAAAGAATACCAATAATTTGATGATATTACTTTTAAAAATAGGCGATTAATACTTCAAAAAGGCAATGACAAATTGGCTCCATAACAAATTAGACTCTGCATAACAGAGTGTAGTTTCCGTTATCCATATCCACTTCAATCGAGTGATTTTTGAGATAATTAATGAAACACCCAAAGAGGACAAAGCAAAAGCAAATGACCAGCAAATTGGTGATTTTATACGCAATATGTAATTCGAGTATTAAAATTGTAATTCAATCTCAATTATGAGCGTGGAGAAGATAAGGCAGCTGAGTGAGATGAGGTTTCTTTACAGATATCAGCTGGTTAGCTCACCTGGAACGAAGTTCAAGGGAGTTTATGCGATGGCGGGTTGGCCATCCGTCCGTCCGTCAGTCAGTCCGTCCGTCCGTCCGTAAACACTTGCAACTTCTTCTCTGAAACCGCTGAAGGGATTGTGACCAAACTTGGCACAAATGATATGTGTTGTGTTGTGACGAAGGTTTATTCACGGCATTAAAAAAAATTGGAGCCTAAGGGGGGGGGGGGGGAATTGGATCCAGGTTTGACCCCCAAAATAGGAATTTGCTTTTTCCTCTGAAACTAACACACTATATCGATGAAACTTGACCACAACCTTCACCTCCCGTGATGTACCACAGTTTGTTCACGGCATTAACAAAATCTGCCCCCTTTGGGGGTCTATATGGGGGTTTCCCCCCAAAATAGATATTTACTTTTTCCTCTGAAACTATACACACTATGTCGATGAAAATTGACCACAACCTTTACCTCCAGTGATGTACCGAAGATTGGTCACGGCATTAATAAAATCTGCCCCTTTGGGGTCTATGGGGGGGGAGGGTTCCCCCAAAAATAGATATTTCCTTTCTTCTCTGAACCTACACACACTATTTCCATGAAACTTCACCACAACCTTCGCCACCTGTGACGTACTAACGTTTGTTCACGGCATTTAAAAAAATCTGCCCCTTTGGGAGTCTAGGGGGGGATGCCCCCCAAAATTTGGTGTTTGCTTTCTTCTCAGAAACTACACATGCAATTCCGATGAAACTTGACCACAACCTTAATCACCCATGTTGTACTAAAGTTTATTCCTGGCATTTAAAACTAGAGCTTCCAGGGAAGCAGAACTCAACTGAACTGACTGGACAACGGCCTATGGCGGCCATTTTGTGACAGATCGGGTTGACATGCGATAGCAACCTACCTTGTGTGGTAAGAGTCTCACACACCAAGTTTGATCAAAATCCATAAATATTTGTGGACGTTAAAGTCTTAACGTCGTTTCGGAGCTGAAAACAATATGGCGGCCTATGGCGGCCATTTTGTAACGGATCGGGTTGGAATGCAACAGCAACCTACCTTGTGTGGTAAGGGTTAAACATTCTAAGTTTGATCAAAATCTGTTAATATTTGTGGACGCTGGAGTGTTAACATCGTTTTCATGACCAAAAACAAAATGGTCGCCTAAGTCCGCCATTTTTCAACGGATCGGGCAGAAATGTAATACCAACCTGGTCCTTGGGGGTAAGGATGCTGCATGTCAAGTTTGATCAGAATCAGTTGATATTTGTGGACGCTGGAGTGTTAACGTCGAAAAGTTAACGGACGACAGACGATGACGACGACGACAGACGACGGACGCTGGAGGGTTCAGTATGTGATGAACTCTACTGGACGGTAGTCCAGTTGAGTTAAAAATCGGGGTCTAAGGTCTATGGGGGGCTTGCCCCCCAAAATAGGTATTTGCTTTCTTCTCAGAAACTACACACGCTATTTTGATGAAACTTGATCACAACCTTCATCATCCGTGATGTACCAATGTTTGTTCAAGGCATTGGAAGAATTGGGGTCTGAGGGAGGTACACGGGGTTTGCCGAGTGGGGAGGTGCCCCCCAAAATAGGTATTTTTTGTTTGTTTGTTTAAAGTGTTATGATTCTACATGTAGAATCATGTTAGTATGATTCTACATGTAGAATCATGTCAGTATGATTCTACATGCTGCCCTGTCTTCTAGCAACCATTGAAATTGGTTTAAAATACTTTTAGTCAGTGCAGTATACTGTTTATTCTACCAGGTGAGCACCAGAGGTATTGCCCCTATGTTTTTAAGTCAACTGGACTCCCGTCCAGTTGAGTTCATCACATACTGAACCCTCCGGCGTCAGTCGCCTTCTGTCATCCGTTAACTTTTCGACGTTAACACTCCAGCGTCCACAAATATCAACCGATTCTGATCAAACTTGACATGCAGCATCCTTACCCCAAGGACCAGGTTGGTATTACATTTCAGCCCGATCCGTTGGAAAATGGCGGACTTAGGCGACCATTTTGTTTTTGGTCATGAAAACGACGTTAACACTCCAGCGTCCACAAATATTAACAGATTTTGATCAAACTTAGAATGTTTAACGCTTACGACACAAGGTAGGTTGCTATTGCATTCCAACCCGATCCGTCACAAAATGGCCGCCATATTGTTTTCAGCTCCGAAACGACGTTAGACTTTAACGTCCACAAATATTTATGGATTTTGATCAAACTTGGTGTGTGAGACTCTTACCACACAAGGGAGGATGCTATCGCATGCCAACCCGATCTGTCACAAAATGGCCACCATATTTTTTTCAGCTTTTCAGAAAAGCACAAGAATTTAAGACTTTAAAGTTCTCCAGTCAGTTCAGTTGAGTTCTGCTTCCCTGGAAGCTCTAGTTTTATATATGCAACCATGGAAAATGAATCGGGAAATTAAATTCCTTTATTCTATTTTCACGTTACTGACATTTCAAGTTTCATTTTGAATTGCGCAGAGAAAAGGAATTGTGTAATAATCAATGAAGTACAAAGATGAGCAAACGCTCAAAGAATTGCAAGGATTTAGGCCAGACTTCCAGGTCCATTTCACCTTTCATTATTAGACATGGAGCCTGGTAGGTCAGTCTACTTTGCAATGTGGAACAAGGCCACAAACCTTGGTGGCCAGGGTCATTTTGTCACTGTACAATGCTCCAAATTCCCTACTCCATTCTAGTTTCTCACTTCCTTATCTCGAGCATGCAGATTATTGTGTGAAATTTGTATTCAAAATGGGACCCTACTTTCTCTAATTCTCACGTAATGGCACTTCCTCTTAACTAGCTTATCTAAATGTACTTTCTTCACAAACAATTTAAAACTATATATATACTATAATGACACAAATATGTACTTTGTTGTTATGAGCTAAGTGGGTTAGATATTTTGTGCTCTTATTTGATTATATTGTATGTTGTTGGTATTGTTGTTGTTGTTGTATAGCCCTCAAATATTTTGTTTGTTTGTTTACAACTAAAATGTCCACCAGTTCTCTTGAACAAGCCAGCAGAACGGAGACTGCTGATTGAGCTCCCAGGAGCGACCCAGAGATCCCCCACATCTAAGGTGGTGTACCGCTGCCTTCATAAATTCGGGCCATGAAAATGTTAGAGAGAGAGGGTGAGAGGAAGAGAGAGAGAGGCAAGAGGGAAAGGGTTGGTCTATGGGGACCGATCGGCACTCTGACCATGAACACGCTGCCCTGACAAATCCGGGCAGCAGGGAAGAATGGGGAAGATTTGGCCCCCGACTTGTGTTGGGGTGTACAACCACCACGAAGAGGCGTCCCCGATAGTTGTTGATATTGCATGTAGTATGTAGGCGTATAGATTTTCCTTGATGGAATTTGCTTAGTGTGTTTGTAGAATCAAATTAGCAAATACCCTTGTCACATCTGTATTGTCTATATTGTTTAAATAGGATCAGGAGATGGTACAACACTTGGAATATGTTATCCAACCATGACAAATCTTGGTCTCTCACTTGGTCTCTCCAAAACGGGCATCTAGCGAACCCTCCCATCTACTTCCTGAACAAACCTCTTGAAGAAGTGTAGTCACTCAGCTGTTGGACCTCACCATCGGCCATGATCTGTCTTGGGGAAGCCATATATCCAAGATGGCTTCCAAAGTCAGTCTGCAGTAGTCCGATATCTCAAGATATTTAATTATTTTAGTGGGGCAGCTTAGGTTGTGGATGGGGACGTGCCGGATAAAAGCACCAAAATTTTATCAGGCAACCTTCAGGGTCCCAGCTATGATTCTATAACCGGCGCCAAGCGATTCGACCACTCTTATTTGAAACTTTTTATTATTTGTGAATTTCTTTTTTGACAATTTTGGAGAAAAAAAATTGTTTTTGCTTTTTGGAAAAGAAATGTTTTTATTGCAGAAATGAGAATCCTTTCCGATCATTTTGGTGTAATTGTTTTTAAAATCGAACATCTAGAAGTATTTTAAAACAATATTTGAAAATTAGGTGTCTCGGGTGCATTTCCTCAATTTTATTTAAACGTTCTAATTAACGTAGAAAGATGAAATAAACGTCATTTTAACGGGCTCGGGACAGCGCGTTCAATGCCGTTGGTTTCAGCGCTCTAACTTAATTAGGAAAAATTTTATGCCCGAAAAACCTGAAGTCGGAGCCTGCCCTTAACACATACGAAAATCAAGAAAAATGGATACTCTTTCAGACCGTGTGTATATTCACCCAACATGGTGCAAAGTTACTTCTCGGCTAAGCTACTTCTCACATCGGCAGCTGCATAGTTCGAAATTACATGGACATGTGAAGCATGTCCTTCTATCTGCAGTCTGATGAATGACGTGATCTGCCAACTTGGGGCCCTTGTGTGTCACTTGGGGCTCTCTGCTCACGCTTCTTGGTCTTCTTGCAGTTGTAAAGGATGACCTGTGAAGCTGTGAGACAGGCCTGTGAATCCGCTGTGTCCTGGTCTTTCAGATCAGCCCCTTTCATCAGCATGGTTATCAGGGATTTGAGTTGGGTCGGGACAGCCTTCTGCTGGCAGTCACTGGGGAAGGCACCATCAAAGTTGAACCCGCTTGAGCTGAAGATTTCATTTCGTACAATCCTGGCAGCTTTCGCCAAAATCAGAGCATCTCCCTCAAAGTCCTGTTTGAACGCCTGCTTCAGCATTTCCTGCATTCCTTGTTCACACACGAGTATCACTTGTTTCCCGTCACTTCGCTCTTGGGCGTGGGGGAAGCGATTCAAAACTTGCTCCTTGAAACGGCCCTTGTTGATGTCACTGGTAATACCAAAGTCTGCAAGGCGCTTCTCGTAGAGGTGCCTCAATGAGGCCAACTTGAAGCAAAATGTACCTTCTTCTATCTCGTTTTCAATGTGTGTGAGGAGTTCGACGAAAGCTCTTGCTGTGAACTTCTTCACATTCGCAGGTTCATCCTTGGAAGTTTCTCTTTGTCTCACTAGAGACCGATGACGATTCCGAAGACCAACAAGGCAAGCCAGATGAAACTTTGCTTCCAGGGCAATAAGGTCACCGGCTCCTTCAATCCTGTCCATTAACTCTGTCTCTTGCAGATCGCTGGCCATAAACCTGACGTTATCATCTGCGCCTAGAGTTCTAAATTCATGCAGGAGTCCATCTTGCTTAGTGCAAAATATGCAGATGGTCTTGTCGAGCGATTGGCGCGGCCGCCGGCGCCTGCCTTCAGTAGTGCCACTTTCAGGGGTAACATCTCTCTCCCTCTTTCTTGCTCTTTCCAGTCTGTTTGCATTGACCTGTGAATGACAGGATTTGTGCCACTGTGCACGATTCCTGATGAGGTCATCCACAGTGATATCACTGCCGAAATGCAATGGCACCGGCAACGAGTTCAGTTCTCTGAAGTGAGCCACATTTTCTAGGAATGATGCATAGGCCGCCGGTGCTGATGTGTCTGCTCCACATGCATTCAAGGGGCAGCGCAGGGATTCAGGTGTAGTTTGTTGGCAAATTATGCACTGTGTCCATTCCATCTTCATGAAGTCTCGCCCTCAAAACCTGCAACACAAGGAAACACAATACAAGGAAAATTGCAACATATAGCAACATATAGCAGATATAATTTCAACATATAGTAGATTTAATATAATATGCATGTAATTCTATAAAAAAAATATAAATGTCTATTGTGCATGCATCTTGCTGTTCGGATCGTTTGGCGCCGGTTCTAGAATTGGAGCTTAGATGCTGAGGAAATGCACCTGAGACACCTAATTTTCAAATATTGTTTTAAAAATCTTTCCGCCAGGAAAGTTAGTTTGACCCCTGGGACAAATACCAATTTGAGTACTTATGCTTATTGCATTAGAAAAATGAATGCAGTATTGATTGTATTGTAAAAATGTACACTGTACTTACTGCATGATGCATCACCAACATCTACCTAACACCAATGGCTTTGTAAGCTCAACATTCTTGCCCAAAGGTGTGTGTTTGTGTGTGTGTCCAAATATCACCTCTTAAGTGGTATCAATCCATCAATCTGTGTGGTGCCACACCAGAACCTTTTGTAAAGGTACTGACCCAAAGAGGACACCTGCCAAGCAACCACCCTGTTTCGGTGTCCATTATCCAAGAAACGAAGTTTCTGAATTGTAGCACAATTCCAGCTTAGTTGCAGTCCAGCACCCATCGACTGCTACACAGCTTTCCACAGTGTCAGTCAGCGTTAAGGCTTTATAAGCCTTTGTGGCAATAGGAAAGATATCAATCCACAGATGTGTTTCTGGTTCACTTGCCCTCATCTATGTTGAGAGATGCCATTTATAATATAAAAGATTTTTAATATTAAAACAGCAAAGTACATGTATTTTGGCCCAAAGAGCAAAGCACCATGGTCAAACAAAGCTTGTCAAACTAATACCCAGGAACCTTGGGCCTAAGGCCAAATTTCATTGCCACACAAAAATACATGTAAATAGCTCACAGGGCCAGAATGCATGGACATAATACAAAGGTTTTCTGTTTGGGGATAATCTCTCATTAATAGATTTCCCCCAAACGTTGAGCTGGCAAGCCACCCCATGTAGAGCATATCCAAATATCACCTCTTTAGTGTGGTCTTCATTCTTTAACTATCAATTTTTCTAGTCATTGTTGTTCCAGATTTCTAAAAGAAAAGCAACATTGGACTGGTGCCGATTATTATTATTGGTATTATTTATTATTAATTTTTATTTGTGATTATTTATTATTATTATTATCAGTGATTATTAATATTATTACTATTTATTATTATTACTATTTATTTATTTGTTATTATTTCATTAATTATTATTATTTAATATTACTATTTATTATTATGAATTTTTTAATTTTTTAATTTTTATTATAATATATTTTTTCTTATGTATTATTCTTTTTATTATTATTTATTACTATTTATTATTATTACATCCAGCAGAATTTACTATTTATTATTTATTTATCATTATTATTATTACTATTTAATATTATTTATTATAATTATCATTAATTATTATTATTATTTATTAATATTTTCTTATGTATTATTTTTATTATTATTTATTAATATTGATTATTATTACTATTTATTATTATTACTATTTCTCATTATTAATTATTGTTTTTTTTATTATTAATCATTATTATTATTATTTATTATTACCCTCACCAGAGAAGAGGGTATTGCATTTGAGTCCGTTTGTTTGTTACTTGCCTGAATAGATTCCGGCAAGTATGTTGGTTGGTTGGTTGGTTTGTTTGTCTGTCTGTTTGTGTGCAGTACTACGTCTACATCGTTGCACAAAGAATCGCCATACGTTACACACATATTTGCCTTGACCTGGAATAGACTGTGCCCAATTTTTAACTCTCGAGGCCCATGGCCTCCATTATCACGTCATAATTCGACAAGTACAAAACTTCATCCAATCAAGATGCAATTAATTTAGCGCCGTGTCGGCATAAACTGGTGGAGGGGAAAAAAATGATGACGTCATCGGTCACGTGGTTCGGCCGCCATCTTGGAAAAACCGAAAAACTTTGCACCTCTATCTCCGAAAGTGTTGAATAGAAAGAATTGAGGCATGGCTCCTTGTAAAGAACTCTCCATGGAGAATAAAATATGTTAATGATGATGTCATAGGTGCCCCCATTATGACCATAATTCGACAAGTACAAAACTTCATCCGATCAACATGAAATTTCTTGAGCATAATCCAGGAATAAATTAGTTTAGAAAACAAATAAAGATGACGTCATCGGTCTGGTGCTCGCCGTCACTGCGATGTGAAGTGAAACACGCCTCAGAGCTGTCGCATTCACAATCGCTATGTCGTATGTACTCTTGATACGTGTTTCCTTCATTGTAAAAACTACCAAGTCAACAGCTAAAAGGATTTTGAGCCGATAGGTGTTACGACCTTGGCAAGATCGATGGAGACAGTGATCTGTTAGCTTATACACTGCCCAAATAGCTATGTGGAACTCTTTCATGTAGGGATTAAACCCACGTCGTTTGAACTTTGGCAGAGGTCATTATTTACTTTTAATGATGTTTATATACGAATCAAAAAGAAGATAATTGGTTTTGGGTCGTCCTTTCTGCATATCTCATGGGATTGTGCATTGTAGAGACGACAGTGATGGCGGGGAGTGGTTGGCAAATCAAAAAAAAAAAAGTACATTCCGGCAAGTCCTCGGTCATCATTGGACAAGTACAAAATTTCATTCAAGCAAGATTAAATTTCTTGAGCGCCATGTCGGCATAAACTGGTGGAGAAAAAAATAATGATGACGTCATCGGTCACGTGGTTCGGCCGCCATCATGGAAAAAAAACAAAAACTTTGCACCTCTATATCTCCGAAAGCGCTGAATAGAAAAAATTGAGACATGGCTCATTGTAAAGAACTCTCCATGGAGAAAAAAATATGTTGATGATGTCATAGGTGCCTCCATTATGACGTCATAATTCGACTAGTACAAAACTTCATCCAATAAAGATGACATTTATTGAGCGCCATGTCGGCATAAACTGGTGGACGAAAAAAATAATGATTACGTCATCGGTCACGTGGTTCGGCCGCCATCTTGGAAAAACCGAAAAACTTTGCACCTCGATATCTCCGAAAGAGCTCATCGGTCACGTGGTTTGGCCGCCATATTTGTTTTCGCACAAAAGCCTTAAAAAACACTGAAAATACATCCTGGCGAGGGTTTGTAATCTCTGATTGCTCTTTTTCTTGTTATATATTGTGCCATGTACGTTTCCCATTTACAAAATTACCATTATTCGGTTCTCAAAATCTTTCCGGTAACCTTTTTTTTGTGCACTTCATTACGACACAAAATGTTACAATAATAGCCTCATGGTCACAATAATATAAAAAAACAAGTTTTGCATGTTAATGGATGAATCTTTATAACAGTGTTCTAAGACTCATGAAGGAGCTTACACATACTCGTGTATAACATGCCGGCCAAGGGAGTTAGGAGACATCAGCTTAATTTTAACATTAATTGCAACGACCTAAGCAAACAATGGATAAGCCAATGTAGTTTCTGTGATGAGTGATCCTGAGTTCAGGATCTCCGAACCATTAGTTAAGTGCCTCGTTGGGAACCAACACAAGCCACACCAAATCTTACACCATGCCTGCTGTGACATGTTTGGCAAAACTCTGAATGGTGGTGCTTTCGACATATTTCGATGTTACTCCTCACCTGTGGTTAGATGTAATGAAATCATAGGATGTACTTCAAATAAGAAGCCAGTGAAGCATGGCAGCAATTGCACAAAGCAAATAATTTTGTTATACAGACTAGATTTCATTATCCGATATCTCAAGTGATGACGATAAAGATGTGCTGGTTTCACAGGCTAATCTTAGGCTCTATGGCGATGATGATCGAGAAATGGGTTTTCATTGGCCAATCAAGATGTGGCTTAAAACATCTGATCAGCAGTTTTCTCGACAAAACTCTTCCCCTAACCCCCTTACAAATTTGCTCTGTGCTCATCATAAGAACATTAAAGATTCAGTCGGTTGTGCATGTCTATTGGAAATAAATAACTAGATATCTGTGATCACAAAGCGATCGCCAAGGATAAATCTCTCCCGGCTTACCCTTGGCGATCGCCTACGACTAACCCGTGGCCCGCGATCCAGTGATGGCCACATTTCGATTTGACCTTGACCTTCAACATTTAGGGGTAGAGTGTAAATTAAGAAAATATGTTGCCATATGCAATTTATTCCAGAAAAACATGAAAATCGGAGGAATATTATTCAAGCAATGATCAAAATTGTGTTTTTTGTTAATTAGGTCACAATCCCAAAAAAATAGGTCAAAGAAACGAATCAAATGTCAGGTGCACAACTTCAGTGCAGGTACACGATTATGATGCAAGAATATCTTGGAAGGCCAGTGGTTTTTGAGATTCCACATTGGCAAAATTGAGTAATGACAAAAAACGGGTATTTTTTTTTTCCAGACCTCCATTTGACCGTGACCTTTAACCCGGAGGGATATGATGTAAATTAAGCGTAAATGCAACGTGCTCTAAACTATCTAGTGAGAAACCTTAGTCAAGTTATGGTGAAAATTGTTAGAATGGCTCTAATTAGGTCATGACTAAAATTAAATCAAGGTCAACAAAATTACGCCAACCCTGTGTACCTTCTATTTGCATTATTGATGCAAAATTCCATTTTGAAAGCCATAGCCGGCTTCGAGATACAGCTCGGAAATTCATATATCTCGGAAATTAGGAGTGTTGGGAGAGCAGGAAGAATGTTTTTTCTTCTAAATGGTAGTTTTGTACTCCTTGGGCTCTAAGAAACTCTGTGGTACCATGGGGGCACTGATTTTAGAAACAAACTCCACAACCGCTGCCCTCCCCTGTCCTACAGCACAGTTGCCAACTCTACCACTACTGGGGATGCCTCTTTTTGGTGGATGTACGCACCAACGCAAGTCGAGGGCCAAATCTTCCCCATTATTCCCTGCTGCCCGGATTCGTCAGGGTAGCGCGGTCACGGTCAGAGTGCCGATCGATCCCCATGGTCCTCTTTTTCTTCTTTTTTCTCTTTTTTTCTTTCTTTTTCTCTCTCTCCCTCCCTCTCTCTCTCTCTAACTCTCACTCGGCCCTGACTATGTGAAGGCGAAGGTACACGTACACCATCCTGGATGTGGCGGATCTCTGTAAGGAGGTTGTCTACCGCTTTTGCATACTTCAACAGCCTACCGCTTTATAGCGAAAATACCACTTTTACAAAATAATATGTGTCATTGAAGTTTTTGATAGATTCACATTTGTTGTTGGCCTTCGGCCTTCGCCTCGCTCCATGCCACCACCAATCCTTTCAATCCTACTACTTAGGCATTTAAGACCGAAAAATAGGGCGTATCGTTCATTTTTTCAGGAAAGCACCAAATTTGGCACAGATGTAGTATGGACCTATACAATTGTTTTCCTGAGGGGCGCACAAAAATTCAGAACCCCTGGTGGCCGCCATATTGAATTTCAACATGACCGCCCTCTGTGACCTATTTCCCTCAATAACTTCTATACTATGAGCGATAACACCACAGTTCCAGTGTCTTACCCCATGTTTTCATGGTCTCTGAATCCAATGGGATCAATTGCATAAAGATTGGCATCCATCATCTTTAATTTCAAGATGGCCGCCCGGTGTTTCCATTTTCCTTGAATCTCTCATAGTATTTTAGGGTAAATTTCAATTCCAAGTGATACACATTGTTTTATTGGTCTCTGATAACAATGGAATGGTATTAATTAATCAAAGTTACACGCAGTTGCAGTTTTAACTTAAAATATTGTGGGCACTTGAAAGGTGGAGGCTCTCGCACAGACGCGTAGTACTACAAGCACTGTCCATCGCAGTCACACAGTGATGTGCAGGGCAGATTTGCCTTGGAGCATTTACAGTTGCCTTTACAGGCCGACTTACAATGGCAGCTTGTAAGCTCTGAACATGCCTCCTGTATCAGTGGTATTGTGGTCCAAATTGGTGTCCAAGAAGTCCCTGTTTTCATGCAGCCCCAATCAGCTGGTGATGGAAGTTCTGGGTAGGGCACAAGTGCCTGACTCAATACGTGTCCAGCCTGAAAACATGCACGTTTTAGGTGTTGTTCGAAGGCGTCTGCTGTTGGGGTAATGTGATCAATTGTTCTTGCCTTCTTCGTGAACAAGTGTCGGCGCATGTCATTCACTGTCTTTAGCTCGGTAGTCCGGTCATAGAGGATGGAAACATATCTTTCTATGCTCTGTAGTTCCATAGTAATAGCGTCCACAGATGGCCTATAAGCGAGAGCATGAAAGGTCTGCGTGATGCTGGGGTATGCCTCCCAAGCCTTCCAGGCTGTCTTTTTCCCAATTTGGGCAAAAAATGACACTGTGTCACAGCCAGTGAAGGCATGAAATAATGGCAAAGACTCAGACTTCCTGCGGCCAAGGCCGGTGGCAATTTTATGGATGGCAAGGTCGCGGTAGCTTTTACCAGTGCCAATGGCAATCCAGAGTTCCTCCACACCGTGTGACTGGTAGGTAAAGTAGTGTGCTATTGCCAAGACCACAATATCAGAATCTACAGTTCGAATCGATACCCGTTTTCTCCCCTTTTTCACGGCATCCAGGACATTTTTTTGGATTTTTTGAATTTTCTGAATTTTTGGGCGCCCCTGAGGAAAACAATTGTATAGGTCCATACTACATCTGTGCCAAATTTGGTGCTTTCCTGAAAAAATGAACGATGCTTCCTCTTAACTGCCTAACTATACCGCTTTTTCCTTCTCTCAATTTTGGCATCTGTGCTATAGGGGGAGGCTTAATTAATTGTTTTGAATTATTATGAGTATCCTTTTTGTATAATATTTTTGAACACTCCACATAAAAACAAACTCTCTGTCTGAGTTATGGTTGTACTGGTTGCCTAGACCGCGCTGCCCCCGATGTGGTTGTGCTAGTTTTTTGAGGGATGGGGGTCTTATATGGTAACCAGCCTTCTGAAAGCAAGATGAGTGATTTAAGACCCTGCATTCAATTTCAAACTGACGTAAGGCTTTTCAACCTCAGGCAGAAAACGACCAGCATGAAAGTCAAAGCGAAACCCTTGTGGGAATCTGTTTGCAGATGAGTGTGACCTCATTGCAGGAAGACAAGCAAACGCACAACTCATTCAGGTCATGATGTGTTAGCAGGCTGTTGGCATAGCAACCGAGTCAACACTAAAATCATATTCACCTCGCCTCCTAAATCTAAATCCCATACTATATTTATTTCTAGGAAGTTTTTTTTGAATTTATGCTATTTGATCTTACTCAGTGCAATGATTAAAGAAGATCTCTCAAGATATATTATGAAATTGAGGAAATAGATGTATCATCGCCACTTATTGAAGCAGGAACCAATTATGTACACATTAGAATGAATGTTGATCAGAGCGTGTTTGGCATTCCCATCTAAGCACTTAGCTCATGATAAATGATCCGAGTGTTTTAATATACAAAAATATAAGCTCTGGGATAGGGAGGTGGGACAGGGTTAAAAAGGTAACATGAGAGTTGGACAGCGCATCATTTTTGGGTCATCAGCACAAAAGGCAAATGAAAGAACAGAAAAAGAGAGGGAGGGGAGGGAGGGAAGAGAGAGAATGAGGAAGGGAAAGAAGGTGGGAGAGAGGAGGGGGGCATAGAGAAGGAGAGAGAGGGAGAGAAGGGGAGAGAGAGAGGAGGGGGGGTGGGGAGGAGAGAAAGGAAGAGAAGAGGGGATTGGGGGGGGGGAGAAGAGAGAGAGAGAGAGAGACAGAGACAGAGAGAGAGACAGAGAGAGAGACAGAGAGACAGAGACAGAGAGAGAGAGAGAGAGAGAGAGAGAGAGAGAGAGAGAATGAGAACGCAATGACCTGCAAGTAAGATGGTTGGACTGTTAGGGTTAGGGTGTGATGATGTGGCGGACACGAAAGCTCACTGGCGTGAGGGCATCATTCCACGCACCAAGTGGGCGGCGGCCACGCCCGAGGGGTAGGCGTGGCCGCGGGATATACACCGGGCGCGCAGCCCGGAGCGCGCCAGTGCTACAGTGAACTCTTTTAATAAAGACACTTAAACTTACCGCGTTGTCCGCTTCCTTGTGGACCTTGTCCGCTTCCTATCATCTGGACCTTGTTGTATTCGGCATTCCATACCGGACTTTGTGTCATGTCCATCACCTGGACCTTGTTGTATTTGGCAATCCACACGGGACTTTGTGTCATGTCTATCATCTGGACCTTGTTGTATTCGGCATTCCACACGGGACTTTGTGTCATGTCTATCACCTGGACCTTGTTGTATTCGGCATTCCACACGGGACTTTGTGTCATGTCCCGTGTGGAATACCACTCCTCCCTCCAGGTCTTTAAAACAGCTGTTCACCACCATCTCTTATCTTCCCCCATCGAAAACCTTGATCTTTTCTACCCCCGGTAATTCACCCCAGAGTCCTTGCAGTGTTCATATGTTTTAATCCTCTCCCACCTCCCCCCAAGTCCTCCCGATGTCCCTGCTCTCAAATGTTGTGTTTGTGTCCTTCCCCCTCTCTTTTGTGTCCTTCCCCCTCTCTCCCCATCTTGTCTACCGCTCCCCTTGTTTTTTGTGTTTTGTGTGTCGGTTTGTCTTTTTGTGTGATTAATGTTAGCTCTTTCACGAGCCTCGATCTTGTATACAAAAAAAAAAAAAAAAAAAAAAAAAAAATGGCTATCATCTGGACCTTGTTGTATTCGGCATTCCACACGGGACTTTGTGTCATGTCCATCACCTGGACCATGTAGCACCGCGCTTCATTTGGTGACCCTCCGACGTTGGATCAGCCGTCGCTGATCGACCGAATACGCCATCGCAATGGCAAACAACGCAGTTACGATCAAACTCCCCGAGTTCTGGCAGACGCAAGCTGAAGTATGGTTCCTGCAGGCGGAAGCCCAGTTCTGACTTCGAGGCATCACGGTGGACGAGACCAGGTACTGCCACGTGGTCACCTCCCTCAGGCCCAGCACGGCCGGCCGCGTCGTGTCGGTCCTGAGGAACCCACCGGCCGACGGCAGGTACGAGGCGATCAAGCGTCTCCTCCTCGCCACGTTCGGCCTCACGGTGGACGCTCGGGGCCGACCGCCTCCTGGACCTCCCCGAGCTCGGTGACACGCGACCGTCGGTCCGCATGGACCATATGCTGTCGTTGTTGGGTGACGAAACCCCGGACGCTCTATTCCGGGCGTTGTTTCGACGCCAGCTGCCGGCACGAGTCCACCTCGCGTTGGCCGGTTCTGCGACGACGGAACCCCGGGCTCTCGCTGCCGAGGCCGACAGGTTCTTCACGGCTTTGGACACCCAGGCGAGTTTTGGCACGGCCGTCGCGGCTATCGGGGCTGATGCTGATGCTGACCCTGATGCTGATGCACCACACCTCGTGGATCTCGAGGCTGATGCGCATTTCGTGTCCGCCGCCACGCCCCACCCACCGCCGCCGCTGCGGAGAAAACCGCGGCCTCCACTGCCTTCGCCGCCAACCTGGTGTTTTTTCCACTACCCAGTTCGGCCACAAGGCTCGGCAATGTCGCCCGCCGTTCTCATTCGGCAGGTCGGGAAACGCCCGGGCCGGCCCTCGGTAGTGGCACTGAGCGCCGGCCGTGCAAACAGCCTACTGTTCATCACGGACACCTTATCCGGGCGCCGTTACCTGTATGACACGGGAGCGCAGGTGAGTGTCGTTCCCGCCGGTACGTCCGACAAGCAGTCCGCGGGCCGGGGCCCCACGCTGCTTGCCGCCAACGGTACGTCCATTCGCACGTACGGAAAACGCTGCCTTTCTCTGCGGTTCGGAGGGCAGGTTTTCCGGTGGTCGTTCGTCACTGCCGACGTGCCTGTGGCACTGCTCGGCATGGACTTCCTCTGTGCCAATTGCCTGTTGGTCGACGTAAAGCACAGAAGGCTTGTCCAGGCTGAGACGTTCAGCTCGCTCGCGTGCGTGCTGCCCGCCTCGTTGAGCAGCTCCCGGAGCGGCTCATCGAGCGGCTCGTCGAGCGGCTTGCTGAGCGGTTCGGTTCCAGCCAGGTTGATCTGTACGCTTCCGGCAGCGAACGAATTCACCCGCCTCCTCGCAGGTTTCCCGGCCCCCACGCGGCCCACCTTCTCGGCGGGGGCCGTCAAGCACGCGGTGGAACACCACATCCCCACCGCTGGGCCACTGGTCTACGCCCGGGCACGCCGCCTCGAGCCGAAGAAGCTCGCCGTAGCTAAAGCGGAGTTCGCTACGCTGGAGCGGCTCGGCATCATGCGGTGCTCCGAGAGTGCTTGGGCGTCGCCGCTTCACATCGTGCCAAAGCCCGGCGGGGGATGGCGACCGTGCGGGGACTACCGGCGCCTCAACGACGCCACCACCCCCGACCGCTACCCCGTCCCCCACATCCAGGACTTCTCCGCCCGGTTGGCGGGCATGTCCTTCTTTTCGAAGGTGGACCTCATACACGGCTACCATCAGGTCCCCGTCAGGCCGGAGGACATCCCGAAGACGGCGGTCATCACGCCGTTCGGGCTTTTCAAATTTCTTCGGATGCCCTTCGGTTTGAAGAATGCGGCTCACGCGTTCCAGCGCCTAATGGACAGCGTCTTGCACGACTTGGATTTCGTCTATGTCTACCTGGACGACATCCTCGTCGCCAGCGCATCCCGCGAAGAGCACCTCCACCATCTCCGCATGCTCTTCGAACGTCTGGGCCAGCATGGCCTCATCGTGAACCCCGCCAAGTGCCGGTTCGGCATCGCCGACATCGACTTTTTGGGGCACCGCGTCACCAGGCACGGGGCCGTCCCCCTACTGGCCAAGGTGGGGGCGGTGAAGGGGTTTCCGCGCCCCCCGCACGATCAAGGGGCTCCAGGAGTTCCTGGGCATGGTGAACTTTTACCATCGGTTCCTGCCCCGCATCGCCCAGCTCCTGCACCCCTTGCACGAGGCCCTCCGGGGGAAGCCGGGCAAAGGTGACGTTACCTGGACCGAGCAGATGGACGCGGCGTTCGTCGGCGCGAAGCTCGCCTTGGCCAACGCCACCATGCTCGCGCACCCGGCGCCCGATGCACCGATCGCCCTCACCACCGACGCCTCGGACTACGCGGTGGGCGCAGTGCACGAGCAATGGGTGCGTGGTGCTTGGCAACCGCTGGCGTTCTTCAGGCGGCAGCTTCGCCCGCCCGAACGCCGCTATAGTACCCTCGACCGGGAGTTGCTCGGGCTTCACCTGGCGGTCAGGCACTTCCGCCATCTGCTTGAGGGCCATGCGTTCACGACCTTCGTCGACCACAAGCCACTGGTCTTCGCGATGGGCAAGAGCGCCGAGCCGTGGTCGGCCCGGCAGCAGCGTCACCTCTCGGCCATGTCCGAATATACAACTGACATCCGGCACGTCGCGGGGAAGGACAACCCGGTGGCGGATTGCCTTTCTTGGTCCGTCGCCCACGCAGTCCACCTTGGCATCGACTATGCCCGGATGGCGGCGGACCAGGCCGCCGACCCCGGCGTCCAGGCCTTGCGGACCGCCGTCACGGGCCTCCACATCACCGAGGTGCCGTTCGACGGCGCGGCCCTCTTGTGCGACGTCTCCCTCGGGCGGCCTCGCCCCATCGTGCCCGCGGGCTGGCAGCGCCAGGTTTTTGACGCCATCCACGGCCTGTCCCACCCGGGCACGAAGGCCTCCCAGAGGTTGGTCGCTGACAAGTTTGTCTGGCATGGCCTCCGGAAGGCCGTCCGTGGCTGGACCAGGATGTGCCTCGCGTGCCAACGCGTGAAGGTGCACCGGCACACCCAGGCCCCATTGGCCCCGTTCACGGTGCCGGAACAAAGGTTCGACCATATACACGTGGACCTGGTGGGACCTCTGCCCCCCTCGCGGGGTTTCACCCATGGCCTGACCATGGTGGACCACACCACCCGGTGGCCGGAGGCTGTGCCTTTGGCGGCGACAATGGCGGCGGACGTTGCACAGGCGTTCATCGCCACCTGGGTCGCCCGGTTCGGCACCCCCTCAGACATCTCATCCGACCGCAGCCCCCAGTTCACCTCGGAGCCCTGGGGGGCGGTCGCGCGGGGGCTCGGGGTCCAGCTGCACCAAACCACGGCCTACCACCCCCAGGCCAACGGCCTGTGCGAGCGGTTCAACCGCTCGTTGAAGGCCGCGCTCCGGGCCACCCTCCGCGACGGCGGCTGGGTTGACAGGCTCCCCTGGGTCCTGCTGGGCCTCCGGACGGCGCCCAAGGACGACCTGCGCGCATCCGCGGCGGAGTTGGTCTTCGGACAACCGCTGCGGGTGCCGGGCGAGTTCCTCCCCGACCCCACGGCGCCATGGTCCGCGGCGCAGGAGCGCTTCACTCTGCAAGAGACAGCCCGGAGGTTCGCCCCGGTGCCGACGGCGCACCACGGGCACCTGCCTACGCACGTCGCCCCGGAGCTTCGCACCGCGGAGTACATCTTCGTCCGGCACGACGCCCACCGGACACCACTGCGGCCCCCGTACGACGGGCCTTTCTGCGTGCTGGAGACCGGGGTGAAGCACTTCACCTTGGACATTGGCGGTACTCCCGACCGCGTCTCGGTGGATCGCCTCAAGCCGGCCCACCTCGACGTGGACCACCCACCGCCGGTGGCTCGGCCCCCGCGTCGGGGCCGCCCCCCTGCGGGTGGACCCCCGGCACCGCCCAGTACCGCCGGCACGCCGCCCCCCGGTCCTGCACCCATCCCGGGTGCAGCCGGAGGCATCCCAGCTGGCATCCCTGCACCCCGGACGCCAGAGGGCGCTTCGACCGGGTCATCCGTTTGCCCCGCAAACTGGCCCTCCAGGTGCGCGGGAATTCTGGGGGGGCGCGTGTGGCGGACACGAAAGCTCACTGGCGTGAGGGCATCATTCCACGCACCAAGTGGGCGGCGGCCACGCCCGAGGGGTAGGCGTGGCCGCGGGATATACACCGGGCGCGGAGCCCGGAGCGCGCCAGTGCTACAGTGAACTCTTTTAATAAAGACACTTAAACTTACCGCGTTGTCCGCTTCCTTCTTATTGTACAAGTAAGCGCGCATAGCACTGCGCTTCAATGACATCGTTTTACATGCATCATTTTCTATACTGTGCATTATGAACATACGGTGCAGACAGAGAATCAATTCACCAAGCTTGTTCCTCACATACTGACGCACTCTTAGCGGGCGTGGTTTAAAACCAGGAACAACCAATCAACTCGGAGTAGGTGAGTGAAGCACGAGGGTGAAGAAGAAGAAGAGGCAATTTTGTGCTGCATTACGTTTGTTACGTTTCTTGAGGGTTTTTAGGAGCAAAGAGGACATGATAACATGGAGCAGATTTCGAGGAAGCATCTAACCACTGCATGACCACACGTGAGTAGAAATTCACACACATAATTTCTACAAGGGTTAGGGTTGGGGTTAATGGGGGCATGAAGGATCACAGGTAGGTATGGGAGATAACATGAGATGGTGGTGCATTGCTTGTTTGAATCTCTGGAGGCAAGCGTGGGATTGAAGAGTCTCTAGAGGGTAGTTCCACCAATAGGAGTGAACAGCAACAAAGAAATGCAGGTGTGCAGTAAGTCTTGATTTTTGAAGAATAAGAAGAAGGGGGTTATTGGAAGAATGCATGGATCATGAAGGACCTGGGGAAGGTTGGAGCGCTGAGAGAGTAGACGTAGCTAGACCACAGGAGAGGCATTCAAATAAAACCAGAGGCCACAGACCTGTCTGGGATGTATGAGTAACAGGCTTTGTGCATCAACCTCATCATGGAAGATGCAATAATATTGAGAGCCTTATAATCCACAGAAGACAGGAGAGACATACTGTATATGATGTTCCAGTGTTGGTTCATAGGGGAGAGAAGCACTCCATCAAACATCGTCGAAGGTTTTGTAGGCTGTAAAGTAGATCTGATCTTTCAAGGAATGACTTGGAATTATGGGATCTCCTGCTGGCTATGGATAGAGGTTTTGTGGTCAACATTTGCTATGTGGTCAACCAGGAGGGGTCATGGCTTATGGCACGGCCTAGAAGTTCAAGAGACTAAACCTTCAGGCCTCCGACTGTGATGAATGAAGAAGAAGATCCTCATTGTAATTCCCTCTCTTGTGGTGAGCTTCCCTATAAGAGGGACTGCTTTACGAGTGAAGGACTACTGCGCTGTTAAATGCGACTGGACTTGAGTTTGGCGAGTTGAATAATATTGCTTATGAGCTTGCTTGGGATGTGCTCGGGAATTATGTTAGAATACTAATGTATTGCTCATTCTTGTTCTAGATGATGTGGAGATTGATTTCAATAAAGCTCTATATCTTGAGAGAGTTTGTGGGATAAAATTATACCACATTTTATTGAAATTAACTCCTTCACTCGAGTGCCATGGACACGATTCTGAGTCTCAAGGAATTCAGCGGCGACACGCAAGCTACAGCCGAGAGCCAATGGAATCACTGGCGGCGTGCTCTGGAGCATTTCTCGCCACCGTGCCTGGAATCACCGAGGAGCAGAAACTTTCGGTGCTCACATGTCAAATACCGTATTCGACTATACATCACACTGTGAGGACTATGCGACCTCTGTGGACACGCTGCGAGAGATCTATGTGAAACCCCGGAGTGCCATATATGCGAGGCATGTACTTGCCACATGACGACAAGATCCCTCGCAGCCTCTAGAACAGTTTCTTCAGGAATTGTAGCGACTCGGCAAGGACTGTATGGTGGAGACTCAGACGGCTGCCGAGATAACTGATGATCTAATGCGTGATGCTTTTGTAACCGGCCTCTCGTCGCTGGCTATACGACTGAGGCTACTCGAGAACGCAGCCATGACCCTCCAGCAAGCTTACGATCAAGCCCATGTTCTGCAGCTCACTCAGACTTGCTCGGAAGCTTACGGGCGCCCATACATAACAGCGGGCGCCAAAGCTGAGAAACGCTCGGAGCCGGCTCATACTGCGGAGCGGTTCCCTGCGGACTCTGCAGCTGGCGCAGGACCAAACGAGGATCCTCCGGATCTCGAGGAGGAAGGTCCGAGTCCCATGGCGGCTGCAACCCCTACTGAAAATGCAAAGTGTTATCTTTGTGGGAATCGTCAACATTTCCCGGCTCGGGAGGCGACACGCCATACCTGTGGCAAGCGAGGACACTTCGCAAAAGTTTGTCGCTCGATGAAAACACGGCGTACGACCCTCGTGGGAAACAACACTTCCTGTGCTTCCCACTCCGCACACCCGGTACTGGCTCCCCGGAGACTTGCGAGCGCAGTGCTTCCAGTGCTTGTCAAGGGGAAAGCTGCTGATGCCCTAATTGACACGCGCAGTAGTGAGAGCTATGTTAGTCAAGCTCTGGTACAACGACACGGCTGGACGGTTGGCCAGACTACTCAAAGGATTTTTATGGCGTCAGCTGCTCTTTGGATGCGCACAAAGGGAGTGTGCACGGTTAATCTGGTTGTCAATTATGTAATGTATCCGGATGTAAAACTTATGGTTATGCCCAACTTATGTTCCGACGTGCTTCTAGGACACGAATTTTTGCATAGAAACGGCCAATTGGAGATGCAATTTGGTGGGGAGAACACTCTCTCCGTTTGCGGTTTAGCTGAAATGGCTATTGAACCACCTCCCTTGTTTCCTAGTTTGACCGCCGATTGCTAGTCGATCACCGTGAAGTCTAGATGATTCTCGCACTCTGACACACAGTTTATTGCTGATGAAACTAAACGACTGCTGTGGGAGGGGATTATAGAGCTGAGTAGCTCTCCGTGGAGAGCCCAGGTGCTCGTAGTGCATACGGTTAATCATAGGAAGTGCATGTTAATTGATTATTCTCAAACCATAAATAGGTTCACACAGTTGGACACCTATCCGCTTCCTCGGATGGATAATATGGTGCGTGGCGTGGCTTAATATCACGTATTTCGCACTTTGGATCTAAAAGTGCATATCATCAGATCCCCATGCATGAGTCTGACAGGCCCTACATGGGGTTCGAATCTGGCCAAAGGCTCTATCAATTCCGTCGCATTCCCTTTGGAGTAACAAACGGCATAATTTGCTTTCAACGTGCCATTGATGACATTATCGCTAAGGAACAGTTGAAAGATATTTTTGTTTACGTCGACAATGTGACAGTTTGCGGGCATGATCAAGAGGACCATGATACCAACTTGCGACATGGCTTGTGGGTAGTGCAACAGTACAATTTGACCTTCAATGAGAACAAGTGTAAATATGCGACTAAGACAATAGATATTCTCAGGTACACAGTGACCGGGGGCGAGATAAAACCAGATGTCAAACGACTTCGACCCTTGCTCGACATGGTGGCCCCGTGTGATCGTGCTTCTTTACGCCGAGCCCTCAGCTTATTTTCACACTATTCCCGGTGGGTGCAGAGATACTCCGAGAAGATCCGCCATCTTGTAGACTGCAAGACTTTTCTCCTAACTATGGAAGCCAAGGCCACCTTTCAACAGCTCAAAGAAGCCATAGCAAATGCCACCATGACCTTGATCGACGAGAAAATACCGTTTATGGTGGAGACAGACTCTTCAGATTGCGCCATCGCAGCGACGCTCACTCAGGCGGGTAGGCCGGGGAGCCTTCTTCTCGCGCACTTTGTCGGATAGCGAACGAAGGCATTCGGCTATCGAGAAGGAGGCGTACGCTATAATCAAGGCAGTCAGAAGATGGCGGCATTTTCTCTTAGGCAAACGGTTTCAACTTGTTACCGATCAACAATCGGTGGCTTTCATATACAATTCTCGGCATGCTCAACACATTAAAAATGCAATGATATCGAAATGGTGGATTGAATTGGCAGATTATTGTTTCGATATCATCTATCAACGGGGCCGTGATAATCTGGCAGCCGATGCGTTGTCTAGACCTGTCTGTTCGGGCATGATGGCCGACAACCTGCGAGGCATTCATAAATCTCTATGCCACCCAGGTGTGACGCGCCTGGCCCATTTCGTTCATTGTCATAACTTGCCTTTCTCGGTGGAAGGTATCTGACGCATGTGCCGCTCGTGCCCTGTGTGTGCAGAGCTAAAACCACATTTTTATAAACTGCCTATGGGTACTTTGATCCAGGCTGTGCGACCCTGGGAAAGGTTGGGGATTGATTTCAAGGGGCCTCTTCCCGCATCGGATCTGCATCGCTATATCCTCATGGTAGTCGACGAATATTCGAGATTCCCCTTTGCGTTTCCATGCACCAATATGTCGTCCTACACGTTCATCTGATGCCTGCGACAGCTGTGTCTAATGTTTGGATATCCGGCTTTCATACATTCTGACAGGGGCGCTGCTTTAATGTCACACGAGGTTAAGACATTTCTTCTAGAACGTGGTATCGCTTCTAGCCGGATTACTCCGTATAATCCCCAAACGAAAGGGAAGGTCGAACGATTTAACGGGATTGTATGGAGGGCTGTGGCCATGGGGTTGAAGACTCGGGGGTTGGCCCCTCATCAATGGAATCTGGTATTGCCCGAAGCATTGCACGCTATCCATTCCCTTCTCCTCACTGCCACCAACGAGACTCCGCATGACAGAATGTTCCGCTACCAGTGACGTAGTGTGAATGGGCAATCTTTGCAAAGCTGGCTCTCTGAACCGGGGCCCGCATTCCTGAAACATGCAATACGACACAGCAAGTATGATCTGCAGGTGGATCTGGTGCAGTTGTGAGAAGCTAACTCGGAATATGCACATATTCGTATGGCAGACGGCAGAGAGTGGCCCGTTTCGGTGTGACATCTTGCGCCCTGCGGGGAGGGTCCTTGCCCAGGTATGAGTGAGAGCAATGTGGCGGAGCTGACTGATAGTCCGATCAGGGCTGAAACGCCAATGCTTGGCATGGGAGGGCCTTCTCCATTGCCCAACGGTATTCCGATCCAGGCTGAAACGGTAATTCTTGGTACCGAAGCGATTGCTCTTTCCCAATATTGCCCGACATTGCTGATGCCAGTCTTCTCGAGAATGGGTCTGGCAGTTATCGCACCCGGGTCAGCCATGAAAGTCGTAGGCCGGCGCATTTGGGGTGGTAGGTTTTATTATATTCGCCTAGTTCCATATCATATCCTTATGGTTCCATATCATAGTTGATGCTAGCTTGCTGAAATTTAATTGGAGGGTGAATCTGATGAAATGAAGAAGAAGATCCTTGTTGTAATTCCCTCTCAAGTGGTGAGCTTCCCTATAAGAGGGACTGCTTTACGAGCGAAGGAGTACTGCGCTGTTAAATATGACTGGACTTGAGTTTGGCAAGTTGAATAATATTGCTTATGAGCTTGCTTAGGACGTGCTTGGGAATTATGTTACAGTACTAATGTATTGCTCATACTTGTTATAGATGATGTGGAGATTGATTTCAACAAAGCTCTATATCTTGAGAGAGTTTGTGGGATAAAATTCTACCATGCCGACCACACACATAGCAAGGTTTCCAGCCTGCCTGCAGTGAGCAAGAAGCAGACCCTGACGCAGCTTCCTTTCAAGAGATATGAATGATTTTGAGGGCTGTAGATTCCACTGCATATATAATATGGGAGGCAGCTACATCAGGCAAGAGTGGGGAGCAATGTTTCACAGCACTTTTTTGAATACAAGGCCAAGGCTCACAGAAGAGCGAGTACATAGAATGGATCAGGATGCAGCAGTACAAAAGGAACAGTAGAGAGAAAAAGGGGTGTGGGACATTAACAGCAAGATTGGAGGGCAAAACAGATGGAAACTTGGACAAATAAAGGGTGTGGGGAGGAATGAGAGGTATGGGAGGATGCATGTGGTGAACAATATGGATACAGAAGCAAACTAAAGGAGGGAAAAGATAGAAATTTGAAAAGGAGGTACAGTCACGTGAAAAAGTAAGTACACCCCATGTAAAGTTTTGACTTTTTCAACATATTTCAACATACAGCTATTTGATCTTCGTTTCAACAATATTGATAGATAAAGGTGATATAATATAACAAATATCATGAAACATTTACATTTTGTAGTCCATTGTATAATTTAAATAAACATAAATGCAAATTTCGCATGTGGAAAAAGTAAGTACACCCCATGAAATTTTTAAAAATCTTTTTAACATATGTGGACATATCAATATTTGATTGTCATTTAAACAGTATCTATAGACAAAGGTGATCTAATTGAACAAAAAACAATGAAAAGTTGACTTTGCAATAATTTATTCAACAAAAAATTGTTGCACAGCTCGTTTCAAATCCGCCCACAACATCTCGAAGGGATTTAGATCCGGGCTTTGACTTGGCCATTCCAGAACCCTCCATTTCTTTCTTTTCAGCCATTCCTTGGTGGATTTACTGTTATGTTTGGGTCATTGTCATGTTGCAAGGTCCACCTTCGGTTGAGCTTCAACTTTCCGACAGATGGCCTCACATTTTCGTCAAGCACCCTCTGGTACAATGAAGAATTCATAGTGGATTCTATGATGGTGAGCTGCCCAGGCCTTGATGCAGCAAAGCTGCCCCAAACCATAATATTTCCACCACCATGCTTTACAGTTGGTATCAGGTTATTGTGGTCAAATCCTGTCTTTGGTTTTCACCAAACATGTCTTCTGGTACTGTGGCCAAATTGCTCTACCGTTGACTCATCTGTCCAGAGCACATTGTTCCAGGAGTGCTGGTCTTTGCATAGGTGTTCATTGGCAAACTTTAGTCTTGCCCTGATGTTCTTTCTGGACTGCAAAGGTTTCCTCCTGGCACACCTCCCATGTAGATCAAATTTGTACAGCCTCTTTCTAATGGTAGACTCGTGCACTTTGACATCAACAGTGGCAAGAGCTACCTGTAGGTCCTGTGATGACATTCTGGGGTTCTTAGAGACTTCTTTCAGCATCTTGCGGTCTGCTCTCAGGCTGAACTTGCTGGGGCGGCCTGGCCTGAACAAGTTGGCAGTTGTTTGGAATCTTCTCCACTTGTAGATGATTTTCCGGACAGTCGAATGATTGATTTCAAATTGTTTGGAGATCTTTTTAAATCCCTTCCCAGACACGTAGGAATCTATAACCTTCTTTCTGAAGGCCTCAGAGAGCTCTTTTGATCTAGGCATGGTGACGCCGCACGTTTTTTTTTTTGTTTGTTTGTTTTTGCATACAAGATCGAGGCTCGTGAAAGAGCGAACATTAATCACACAGAAAGACAAACAGACACATACAACAAATAACATCGGGAGCAGTAGACAAGATGGGGAGAGAGGGGGAAGGACACAAACAAAACATTTGAGAGCAGGGACCGAGAGACATGGAGACATCGAGAGATCTGTGGGAGGGAGAGGTCTTTGGGGGGGAGGCATGTAAAGGGGGAGGGGGGAGGGGGTGGGAGAGGTATAAACATATGTACACTGCCAGGACTTCCAGGAAGGAAGTTGGAATTTCAAACAAGGTGGATCTGGGGTGAATTAGTGGGGGTAGAAAAGATCAAGGTTTTGGATGGGGGAAGATAAGAGATGGTGGTGAACAGCTGTTTTAAAGACCTGGAGGGAGGAGTGGGATTGAAGGGAGTGTGGGAGTTTGTTCCAGAGGTGGGAGAAAAGAGGAATGAAAGAGTGAAGGTGAGCAGAGAGCCGAGATTTCGGCAGTTTAACCATCAGAGGGTTGCTGGCAGATCTTGTGCGACCTGTAGGAATATTTGGGGGACAGAGCACAGAGAGAGCTGGGGGAGCAAGGCCGGAGAGGAGTCGGTAGAAGACAGAAAGACCACCTACCTGCCTGCGGTGAGTGAGTGAAAGGCCCTCAGAGATAGCTTCATCGCGGGAGATTCCAATGCTTTTGAAAGCTTTGGATTCAACAGCGTGAAGCCGAGCAAGGTGTGAGGCAGGAGCACCAGCCCATAGGGGAGAACAGTATTCCATTGAGCTGCTGATGAAAGCCTTGTATGTGGTGAGGAGCTCAGGTGTGCCGAGGAAGGACTTCGCACGACGGAGGATGCCCAGTCGGCGACTGGCTTTGGAGGCCAGCTTGGAAATGTGGTTTTCCCAAGAAAGATCATGGCAGATAGTGAGACCTAAAAGCTTGAGCGACAGAACTTCTTGGAGAGGATTGTTGAGAAAGTAGATGGGAGGGTTGTCCAGTCGATCTTTCGGAGAGACATAGTAAGAGAGTGAGATTTGTCAGGATTGAAAGACATGTTCCACTTGTTTGACCAGTCTGTGATTTTGTCCAGGTCTTCAGAGAGAGAGGAGGCTGCAGACTGCCGATCTGAGGGAAGAGGAATTGGAGCGGCAGAGAGTGGAGTCATCAGCAAAGAGATAGAGAGGATTTTCCAGAGAGTCGGAGAGATCATTGATAAAGACCAGAAAAAGCACAGGGCCCAGCACACTGCCTTGGGGAACTCCAGCCTGAACAGGAAGGGGAGATGAGAGAAATCCATTCAGGGCCACACGTTGACTACGACCAGAGAGGAAGTCCGCAAGCCATGCATGGAGAATGCCAGTCGCCTTCAACAACAAAGACAACAAAGTCGCCTTCAACACTTCAACAACAAAGAGCAAACCAAACTAAATGTCTGAGGTTTAAATAAGACAGGTTCCTCCAAGATCCTCTCTAACGATGTTCTAATCATTTGCACCTGAGCTGGTGCACCTGATTCTAATTTTAGGTATTTGAAGTAGTGATAAATGTAGGGATGTACTTACTTTTTCCACATGCGAAACTTGCATTTATGTTTATTTAAATTATGCAATGGACTACAAAATGTAAATGTTTCATGATATTTGTTATATTATATCACCTTTATCTATCAATATTTTTGAAATGAAGTTCAAATAGCTGTATGTTGAAATATGTTGAAAAAGTCAAAACTTTACATGGGGTGTACTTACTTTTTCATGTGACTGTAGGCTTGGGGTGAGGAGGGGAGTGGAGAGGAGGCTAGTTTATGGGAGTAGAAAAGATCATGGTTTTGGATGGGGGGCATGGGACCATCCATCTGAGATGGTGGTGAATAGTTGTCTTGAAGATATAAAGGAAAGATTGAGATTGAAGAGAATGTGGAATTTGGTTCCACAGGCAGGGGAAAAAAATGAGTGGAGGTGAGCAGTGATTCAGTGTTTTGGGAGTTTCACCAGAACAGTGTTGATGGTGGACCATGTGAGCACTGCAGAAACTTGGGAAGGGAGCGGCAGGGGAGGACAGAGCACAGAGAGAGCAAGACAAAAAGAAGATGGTAGAACACAGAGAGGCTACCAACCTATCTGTCATATGGAAGTGATAAGTCCATAGACCCAGCTTCATTGTAGGAGATTCTAATAATATTATAGGCCTCGTTTTCCACGGCATCAAGCTCAGCCAGGTGTGAGGCAGGGCTGCCAGTCTAGAGGAGAGAGCAGTACTCCATCAAGCTGCGGATTAAGACCTTGTAGGTGGAGAGGAGTTAATGTGTGCCAAGGAAGGACTTTGATGCCCAGTCAGCAACTGGCTTTGGAGAGCATATTATAATTTGTGGTTTGCCCAAGAAAGGTAATGGCTGATATTGAGACCCAGGAGTTTGAGTGAGTGAACTTTCTCAAAAGGAATGTTCATAGAGTAAATACGGGGAGAGCGGGATTTGCCTTTTTGTTTTTCTATTCACGGCCGTGTTCCGCGAAATCGCGTTTTTTAGGGGCATTGAAACAATGCCATGGCATACATTCGCAGGATTTTCATCAACCTTCGCGGATTCTCGTCGACATTCACGTGGTTTGGTCCTCTCCATTCACGGATTTTCGTGACTCAGGAACCTATCCCCCATTTTTTCCATTGAACCAATGCCCTGCTATTCGTGGTTTTGCTATTCGCGGATTTTCCAGGAACGTATCTCCCCCGTGAATAGCGAGGTCCGAGGGTGTGTGTGTGTGTGTATATATATTTTAATAAAATACATATATATATATATATATATATATATATATATATATATATATATATATATATTGTTGCGGGGGGCGGGTTCAAAACCCCCTTTTTGCACAACAATTTTTTTTTGTGCGATTCCCCTCGGTTAATACCGGAGAATTACGAATACCTTCAAGGTGCACGGATCAAGGTGCACGCGCATTTCGAAGAACCGCGCGATCGAACCCTCACTTTCCCACACCTTATGGATGTCGAGCGGTTTTGCACGATGTGGAAAGCAGCGTTACCCCACGAGATTTATGGACCTGAATCTAGCCAAATTCGGTCCCGGGTGATGCTAGGCCAATGGAGAAAAGACATACCGAACAGGTTGGAAAGTAAGAACAAAATGTACAGCCTTTAATTTGGAAGGCACAGAGAAACAGAGACGAAGATACAGCTTATCAATTATTACCTAATAATAACCCCGACTTGGCGCCTTCACATTCTGACACACACACACTCACAGGGACAAAAGACACTGGTTAAAGGCGTACTGATGTACGTGCTGGGATTCCTCGCTGGTGACCACGTGGTCTGGTGTGCGCGGCTCGTAGTTCGATCATGACGTGCAGCCTGGATGAGGTAAATTCAGCGCAGGTGGGACGAGCTGCCACACAGGCAGACAACTTCAGCTCAGGTGAGTCGTGTCGAAAGGCCAACGCTTGCAGGTCAGCCAGATGGCGCAAAAGATCGGCAAAGAGCGATGGGTGTCGGGCGTTGAATAAAGGCCAAAACACGTGTCGTCTGGTGGAGCCAAAACAAAAGAGTTCAGAGCAGGGTGTCGTCCATGTGGCGAAATCCAAGGCAAGAGCACTATCCTCGTGTGCGCGGCATAATAACAACAGAGGTCTCCTCGTGGGCACAATGGAAAAGCAAGAGAGAGAGGTCTCCTCGTGGGCGCATTTGGGGAGGATTTGGAGGGGAGTGGCAAGGGGGAAGATTTGGAGGGGAGGGGTGATGGGGAAGATTTGGATGGGAGGGGTTATGGGGAAGATTTAGAGGGGAGGGGTGAGATTGGATTTTAGAAAGTGTACGATTAATGGGAAACGAACATTTATTGCAAAATGATAATTGATAATTGCCATATTGATAATTGCCAATGATAATTGCCATAGCAGGCAATTATCTTAGCCCCTTTCCCTTATTTCGGGTTAGTATGTCTTCATGTGTTGGGGAAAGGAAAAGACAGGTCCTCCACTCATAAGGGATAATTTGCCAGTCAATGCATCAGGCTCAACAGTACACCATCCAAGCACCAGGTAAAAGTTCCTTCGAGAGAGTTTGTGGGGGCAGGGGAACTTTTCAAACCCACCAATCATGGTCACTTTGGGGGAGCTTGTGGGGCGCAGTAACGGTCTCCACCAATCGGGAGCCAGGACACCTCCAAGATCCCCCCTCCCCCACCTTCGGCGAGGGTGAACAAAGAGAGATTGAACACGTTTTTGCAGACTTTGGGCATGGCTCTCTCTGCTGGGTTCACTGAACACGTTTTTGACTTTCTTCAGCCTGGGACATCGTTGATCTTGCCACTGAGCACGCATGCTCCACTCTTGGGCCTGGATTGTTCGCCTAGCACGTCCCTGCATTATTGACTCTCTCGGTTTTTTGTACATTGTGACAACCACTTTTGGCTGGTCTCTTTCTGCCTCCTCAGTACGTGTGCATCCGCTCCTGACCGGACTCTCTCACAGGCCTCTGCATTATCTGACGCTCTTGATCCTTGGACATTGTTGACCTGGACATAATGTTGCCTTGCCTCTGCACATGATTGACTCGCTTGGCCGGTTTCATTCTTGCACATGTGCATGATGTACGCTCTGCCCTGAATGAGATCGCAATGTACTGACTCTCCAAGTTTCCCTGGCACTCCCTCTGCATGATTCCCTGGCACTCTTCTCTGCACGGTTCGCTGGCACTCACTCTGCATGGTTCCCGACAATTTTCACCTGTTCGTGTTAATGCTGGGATCGACTTTACCTGCTCATGCTGCTCGGCGACGGCACCAGGACAGAGGCCGCCACGAGGAGAGTGTATGTATGTGTATATATATATATATATATATATATATATATATATATATATATATATATATATATATATATATATATATATATATATATATATATATATATATATATATATTGTTACGGGTCGCGGACAAGATGTTACTTTGGGCTGAGCGGATGGTCAACCGCGACCGTTACAGGATCCCCGATTAGCCCGACTCCCCCAACGTTGACCAATCGCGCCACAGGTATTCAATCGGGAAACCTCTAAAGCGACCGAATGTAAAGAGGAAGAGAGAAGAAAACAGAGTACGGAGGAATAACAGGATTTCTTATACACACAAGCAAAAAGAAAGCAGTCACGTTTATTTACAACACATAAGACGCAGGTGACACAGTGCAATCTTTAGCTTATACAGACTTAATTACCTACCCAGGACAGAACAAACGAAGACGACTCACACGGGGAATGATGACAGGAATTGGCTGGAAGGAGAGGAAAGTCCACTGGGTCCGGCAGCACGATCCGCACGTTGGGCAGCCGCCGTTCCTTCGCGGCCCTGCTCCGAACTGCCATCCAGGTCCCTAAGCGGTTGGCGAGCGTTGTTGCTGCTGCTGCTGTAGACGCTGCCACTCGCGAGCAAGGTGACGAATAGCAGGCTTGGTGCTTCCTTGAATGATCTCTGCTTGTTGGACCTCACAACTCAGCTCTTTCTTGGACCCTCTCTCTTCTCAGCTCATCTGCCTTGGACCTCCTCTCGTCTCAACGGCTTGGACTCCCTCTCGTCTGCCTGTAAAAGCTCATCTGCCTTGGGAAACGCCCTGCCGTGAGTTATATAGGCCCCACCCCTCAACCTTTGCGAACCTCCCTGATAGCTCTTCCTCCGCCCTCCCTAGCCAAACCCCTGGCTCATGGTTGGTCGAGTGGGGCTGGCTCACTCCTCCCCTCTATGACGAGGTGGAGACACGCCTTTCTTCTCCGACCCTGCCTCGTGGTCAATGGCGGTTATTGGAGGGGAGGTAATTGCCAATCGACGAAAAGGGGGAATGGAGGTTTTGGGAATGGGAATGAAGGGAATCTATCTCTTTCACTGGTGCAATGGAGTATTTCAATTAATGGGAGACACAGCCTTACCCTAAAACACAGAATAAGATATAACTATCGAACAGGGGTATTCTATTATTGGCTGACGTGTATGCTTGTGGACTAATTATGGGACGCCCTTTTGACCTTTACACAGCTCCGGAGGCAGGAGGCGCAGACTCAAGCAATATTCATCACCAATTTACCACAATACAACACAATCAAAAAAAATACAGTCCTCATATCCGCAACACTGCACCCTCCTCCTCTTAGGCACAGCCCGGGCCTACAACTTTTTATTTAGTGTGACACGTAGGTGTAGTTCCCTCAACTTTTAACCTGACCCTGAGTGCGACAGTTTTTAAAACATAAATAAATGTGTCCCACTGCTCCATTGCACCCTGCCTAACAGACTTACGCCCACAGTTAACCGAATTGCGGAATGGTCTTCAAACTATACACTGACGGTGGGGAGCATTATTTACAATGACGCTATTTTTATTTACAAAACTAACCCAGGACCTGTAATTGTTCTTTCTGGGGGGGAGACAGTCTGCTCTGCATCAATGCACCATTAAAGCACCCAAAAACGCACCAATACACACCCAAGCACCAATCGGTGCAGTCACCATTGTTCAAGAAAATAAAACCAACAACCCCTAACCCTGCAGGTGATCTCTTGCTCTTCGGCTCCCTCTGCTGGTTATTATTATTTGTTCTTCCAGATGTTGTCATTCTTTCATTTTCTTACTGGCGGCCTATTTGCAATAAAGTGTGCCCAACGTGTCCATTTTATTTTCTTTATTTATTGCCCACAGGGCCGACTACGTGTGGTTCACCTGTGGGGCATCGGTGCCCTGTGGCCAAGGTCTGCCAGCAAGATTTCGGGCCCTCATGGCCGGTTCCAGCAGAGGGGCCATGCCCCAACCCATGGGGTCCATCAGTGGTGCTCGGCCACAGGCATGTGGTCCATAATGTGGTGCATCGATGCAGACAGCTGGTTCTGGGAATTTCGGGCGCACAATGGCCGACCCACACACGCTCCCCTCGGCGCCCAATGGCGCACAGGTCATGTGGGAGACAAAAGAGACAAATGAGCGAGGGGTAAGGTCACAAAGGTACACATCAATAAGGCAATGCAAGGCGAAATGCGTACGGAGAGCGAAGTGAGAAAGCTCGTCCCTAACGTACGTCATCCCCCTGTCACCTACACTACCCTTGCCCTTACCCCATATGTACAAAATCTACACATTACCAATCCGTCGCTGCCGTCACGTCTTCCCATATTTCCTCTATACCAAATTCGTCACCACAATCCCTCGAACCAGAATTTGCCATCACCCAATTCATCATCAATCCTCATAAGGAGGAAGAGATGGAACATAAAGCACAATGTCACACCCACGTCATGATGCGTCTCACATTCCAAACATTTGCACAGTAAAAAATAATCAAAACATGGCATGGTGTGGAGTACCTGTCACCTCAGGTGAGTGGATGCAGATGGTGCGAGGAGATCCTTCTTCCTAACTATCCTCTAAATGACTTTAACACACTTTACACTACCCGGGGTCTTTCCCTGCCAATCCATTGGCCACTTACACTCTGGGTTCTAAAAACCAATTCCCATTGACCAAACTGTGGTGCTTCTCAATTTGGGGTCTCACTCCCCCGATTCATCTCCCGGTGCCCTCGCACAATTTCTGGGCTGTGACGTGTAGCTCTCCCAGCAGGTCTACCCACCTGCACACCTCCACCACTGTAGTTGCTACCCGAGCTTACCTGCTCCTCACCCTAACCTATCTAACTGGGGAAGGCCCCTCCTGGCTCTGTCACCCCTTGGTGCCCTCTGGCACTGGGCTACCCGGGTCCGTCCTCCGGATCCTCGGGCCCCATCCACAACAACTACCGGCTCCCAGAGCCCACCTGCGGCCTCACCTGGCCGACATCCTCACAGTGGTGGAGTGCTCAAACCAACTATACACACTAACAGGCTACACGCCCAGCCATTTCCACAACACTAATGCACCCATCCAAATACCATTCTTCCACTCACACCACAGATGCCAATATCCAACCACAATTTACCTATACCCTCTTACCTAACACTTACACTACCCGCCCCGGGTATCCGTGATGGGGGTCCATCCTTCCCCCATTCACACCTTCGCACCATCCACTCCACTCCACAGTTTTCCACCATACTCACTCCACGACCATCCATTCCAATACTCCATACCATTTATTCCATACACCTGTTCTCCATTCACCTGTCGTTGCACACCTGTGCAATCATACCTGGTGCCACCTGCACCCTCCTTTCTTCCTGGACCATTTGGTCATCACAATACACATCACCATCACCATCACTCAAACACTGCTCCACACACCTGTCCAGTTGCACACCTGTGCAATCACACCTGTTCAATCCTCAAACACATGGCATCATCTCATCTACCTGTTGCCCTGCTAACTTAGTGCTCCCCGTCTTCCCTTTAAACTAAGCACATACCACGTCATTATCATCCACACTAATCTACCTGCGTCCCCACTACAGGTGTCATTGTCACTAACTAACCTTAACGTTACCTAATGTCATCTTCTAGGTCCCTACACACAATATCCTAACCCACCCGGGCTAGTTTTCACTGCCATCAACCCCATAAACTAGTGCTCCTTTGCCCCCCCTTCTGTGAGGGATGGTGGATTGCCCATCCCACCACATCGGGGAGGTCCCACTATCAATTTTGCACACCGAATCCAACAAATCAAAAATTTGCCAATCATCTGCCAATCACTGTACCATTACCAATCATCAAATTTTGCCTTTTTCTAATTTTTGGGTCCAAAACACTAACCTCATCACCCGTCTACTTATTAGATCCTCTCGGTGCGCCAATTCCCTTCCAAAGCCCGGCTTCGTACAGCCGAGCAATGAATGCGGGTTGTTTGGTGCCAGCGGCTGGATACGTCCCGCATTCGGTGCAGGGAAGGAGGTTTACCCGGGCCGAGATCCCACGCACCATCTCGGCATGGAGCCATCCCATGGCCCGATCTCGACCTGCCGGAATGCCTCAACAAAAAGTGGTCGCCATGACGACCCTTCCTATCGGGCTGCCCGCTCCGCCTAGTGGAGCACGGACGCGGCCGTTCCAAGCGAGGCCCAGCGTGGATCGCGTACGGCGGTCCTTTCGAACCCGCCGTGGCTCGGATCCCCGCTGGTTACCGTGGCACGCGAAGCTGCCCGACGCGCACCGAGGGCCCAATTCGGCTATAAGTCGCTCTAACCGCTAACCCGGTTACCGTCGATGCCTCACCTGCATGCTTACATGCATACGCTACCCCTTCCTTGCTCATACACCCAGCTGTTCCCATGCTCCTCGTCATTGCACCTTCTCCAACACACCCAGGTACACTCATTCCGCTCACAGACTTGGTCACACACCTGACCACCGAACACCTTTGCACACACTCGTCGCTCGCACACCTCACCAACACACCTCTTCGCGCCCCCTCCTCGGTCACCTCCTCTGTGACAACCACAGGTGTGCTCTCACTCGCACACCCAACCACGTGCCTCACGACCAACTCAAGTGTGCATTCCCACACACGCTCTACCATTCCAGGTGTGCATCCTTCCATTCCAGGTGTACATCCTCGCTCACCTGTCATAACCAACTCACGCTCCGTGTCACTCTCACTACTCTCACCTCCACTCTTGACAGCGCACTCACCCTTACTCTCGACAGCGCACTCTTTCCTCATGCACCCGTCTGTTACACACCTTTCTTGCGCACACTCTTGCGCACACTCTCCCGTTACATCCTCTGTAACACTCACCACAGGCGTGCATTCCCCTTACTCTTGACAGCATGCGCTTTCCCCATGCACCCGTCCGTTACACACCTTTCTCACGCATCCTCTTGCGCACACTTTTTCGTTACTTCCTCCGTAACACTCACCACACCGCGCTTCCATGTGCTCCCTCGCACACGCGCTACTACCGACTCACTCTTGACGGCACACTCTCCCGTTACATCCTCTGTAACACTCCTCACTACGCGCCTCCATGTGCTCCCTCGCACACGCGCTACGACCGACTCACTCTTGACAGCACACTCACTCCTTGGCGCGCACTTTTTCCTCACACACCCCATGGTCGGACATTCTCGCACACCTCGTTTTTCGTACACCAGACCTGTCGCACACTTCACCAACGGCCTCTCACGAACACCCGGGTCCACAACAACCCCCAAGCCGACTGAAGCTCCCCTCACATCATGTACATTTTCTCGTATATCGCCACTCACCTTGGCACCTGGTCTCCTCACCTCCTTTGCCACCTGCAAACTCTTTATTTGGTTAGTGAGTACATCATTATGAGTTGAGCACCGACCTTGCACATATTCCATCACCTCCTCCTGGATTTCTCTTTTAGTTTCTGTCCGTCTCTTCTTAATTTCACTCACCTCTTCTTCCACTTCCTCTAATTTTTGCTTCACCTCTTTTATTTCCCGGTGCGTCTCCTCAAGTTCGTCCTCTAAGGCTACCTTAACCGTTTCTATGTGCGTCCTCACCTCTCGGTCCTTCATCTCCATTACTTCTGTCACCTCTTCCAACTTCTTCGTCAACCCCTCATGTACCATCTGACATTCCTTCTGTGCCGCTATTAATTCATTTTTAATGTCCTTTTGTGTCGCTTTTAAACCCCCGATGATTGCAGTGTTCTTTTCCACTTGGTCCGCTAGTTCCCTTTGTCCTACTGTCAGCTGCTCTACTCCCTTCGTCAGACCCTCTATGCCCCCCTGTAACCTAGCCGTATTATTCCTCACCTCTTTCTCCATACGCTTCTCACCTCGCTTTACCTCCTCGCGTAGCCCCGAAACCTCCTCACTCACTCCTCGTCGTATCCCCTCTTTCATCTCCTCCATCTCTTTTGTAGATGCCACCCTCATCTGTTCCAATTCATCCCTCTGAGCATCCAGTTTACTTTCTAACCCGATTTGCACCTCCTCTATCTGGTTCCCCATTCGTTTGATTTCCCGGGCAGATTGTTCCCCTATTTCCCGCAATTTGTCTTCCATCCTATTTTCTAACCCCATTAACCCATTTTTCACCCCCTCTAACCCATTGTCTAATCCCTCAAATTTCTTGTCTAACCCCTCAAATTTAGCTTCTAGCCGTTCCCCCATTTCTCCCATTTTGCCCCCCATTTCCCCCATTTTGCCCCCCAATTGCTCACTATGAGCCCTCATTTGCTCACTCTGAGCATCCATCCGGTTCCCCATTTGTCCCATTCGGCCCCCTATCCTGTTTTCCATCCCTTTGAAATTATCGTCTGTGTTTACCATAAAGGCCATCATCTGTTTCATAAACAGGTTCAAATTCATTGGCATCTCCGGTTCGGCTACCGCGACCATGGGCGCGGCTAAATTTGGTGCCGCAACAACCATGTGCGCGAGGACGCCATCTTGTGCGCCCGAAACCTCGTGCACGAGAGCGCCATTTTGTACGTCTGATACCCCCTCAACCACATCCTCCATATACATTTCCGCGAGGTCCTGGGTTACCCCTAACCCGTCTATCTCCCCCACCGACATCCGATCGCCTTGATTGTCCATGGTGCGATCTCAAAATTCGGGTTTTATAAAACAACGAAATTTCGGCAGCTCGTAATTTTGACCAAATTTTTTTCTACACGTTTTTAAAATTTGGTTCAGGCCTCGTATCCCACTCCGAGACACCAATTGTTACGGGTCGCGGACAAGATGTTACTTTGGGCCGAGCGGATGGTCAACCGCGACCGTTAAAGGATCCCCGATTAGCCCGACTCCCCCAACGTTGACCAATCGCGCCACAGGTATTCAATCGGGAAACCTCTAAAGCGACCGAATGTAAAGAGGAAGAGAGAAGAAAACAGAGTACGGAGGAATAACAGGATTTCTTATACACACAAGTAAAAAGAAAGCAGTCACGTTTATTTACAACACATAAGACGCAGGTGACACAGTGCAATCTTTAGCTTATACAGACTTAATTACCTACCCAGGACAGAACAAACGAAGACGACTCACACGGGGAATGATGACAGGAATTGGCTGGAAGGAGAGGAAAGTCCCCTGGGTCCGGCAGCACGATCCGCACGTTGGGCAGCCGCCGTTCCTTCGCGGCCCTGCTCCGAACTGCCGTCCAGGTCCCTAAGCGGTTGGCGAGCATTGTTGCTGCTGCTGCTGTAGACGCTGCCGCTCGCGAGCAAGGTGACGAATAGCAGGCTTGGTGCTTCCTTGAATGATCTCTGCTTGTTGGACCTCACAACTCAGCTCTTTCTTGGACCCTCTCTCTTCTCAGCTCATCTGCCTTGGACCTCCTCTCGTCTCAACGGCTTGGACTCCCTCTCGTCTGCCTGTAAAAGCTCATCTGCCTTGGGAAACGCCCTGCCGTGGGTTATATAGGCCCCGCCCCTCAACCTTTGCGAACCTTCCCGATTGCTCTTCCTCCGCCCTCCCTAGCCAAACCCCTGGCTCATGGTTGGTCGAGTGGGGCTGGCTCACTCCTCCCCTCTATGACGAGGTGGAGACACGCCTTTCTTCTCCGACCCTGCCTCGTGGTCAATGGCAGTTATTGGAGGGGAGGTAATTGCCAATCGACGAAAAGGGGGAATGGAGGTTTTGGGAATGGGAATGAAGGGAATCTATCTCTTTCACTGGTGCAATGGAGTATTTCAATTAATGGGAGACACAGCCTTACCCTAAAACACAGAATAAGATATAACTATCGAACAGGGGTATTCTATTATTGGCTGACGTGTATGCTTGTGGACTAATTATGGGACGCCCTTTTGACCTTTACACAGCTCCGGAGGCAGGAGGCGCAGACTCGAGCAATATTCATCACCAATTTACCACAATACAACGCAATCAAAAAAAATACAGTCCTCATATCCGCAACAATATATATATATATATATATATATATATATATATATATATATATATATATATATATATATATATCTAAAGAAGCACACTAACCCTATGACATGACGCTGACATCATGTGCATAAATTATACCGACATCACCTCCAAACTAGGAGGCATCTGTCTGGTACTCAAGTCTTTGCAGACTGAGATTAAAGCTCTATGGTCACAAATAGACAAAGGCAAAGATGTCGATCTAGATTTCGCCCTCATTATGGGCCTTATGAGGCCTGCCTTTTTATAATAAAAAAGGTTAAAAAATCAAACATTTAAACAGCCTTGGACGTGCACCTTGACCCCCACGGCCAAGGCACACCATCTATCAAGACTGTCTCATTGGCATACACATGTGCCTCAACCGAAAGGCTGAAGCACATGGTCAATCAAAACACATGCATCCTGACCCCGAAGGACCAGAATGAATGGTCATACAATTGAACCCCTCCTCCACAGGAGCGAGTCCCCACGACTCCAACACCATGCCGTCCCGACGAGGGCTTATTTTTCCCTAACTTTCCCTAACCAGTATCTATATATATACAGGGTGAGCCAGAAATATGGCTATTTTTAACACTCGTGTAAAGGTAATAAAAAGTTGTATTTCAAAACAAATTCTTCCAAGAAAGTGAAGTACATAACATGCCATTTACAGACTTGGCATTTAATATGGAATTTTTTTTTTTTCTTGACTTGGGTTTACTTTCTTAACTCAGTATATCAATCTGGTGAGTTTCTTTTACACTTTGGTGATTTATTTGTTAAAAGAACCATGTCACTGATTGTCTGTTGCAGCAAGAAGTCAACAACAGGATTATATCACAGGTGGCGTGGCAAAATGTACGGACAGGTGCATTTGATGATTGGCTTCACAGTCGGGTATACAAGGGTTGTTGCGTTCTGTATTAGTGGAAAACAACTGCTGCACGTCTCCAAAAGTTATTGCCGCTTCCTCTGGAGATGGTCCATCAACTCGACAATGCTGTTTGTCATGGAGTGGTGGCTTTACGAAATTACGGCATGAAACAGCGTGCTATTGCTCGGCAGTATGGCATCACTCAAGGTCAGGTGTCAAAGATCCTGAAACGAAATGCTCAGAGGGATGTCCCTACTCGAGTACCGAGGCCAGGACGTCCCCCGCAGAACCACAAGGAGGGATGATCGCCAGCTGCACCGGTTAGTCCGCAATGGCCATACCAAGTCAGCTAATCGGCTTCGGGCTGAGTGGCAGCAACTGACAAATGTGCCTGTATCCAGAAGGCTAGCCAACCAACGACTGGTTCAAGCAGGCTATCGTGCCAGGCGTCCCCTGAGAAAGCCACGCCTGACCAGACAACACCGCCAGCGCCGATTGCAGTGGGCCAGAGAGCACCGTGAATGGCAGCCAGGACACTGGAATCACGTGATCTTCAGTGACGAGTCTAGATTTCTGGTCTATCGTCAAGATGGCCGCGTCCGAGTGCGCAGACAAGTGCATGAAGCCTACAACAAAGATTGTATAGTGCCAAGAGTCCAAGCTGGAGGTGGTGGGGTGACCGTTTGGGCTGCTTTTCATACAGGGGGCAAAACTGACCTGGTTGTTCTGAATGGAAACCTGCACCAGTTCAAGTACAGGGCCATTCTGGAAGAAACATTGCTTCCATTTGCTCATGCAGCCTTTCGAGGAAACTTTGTCTTCCAAGATGACAATGCACGGCCTCATCGTGCTCGCATGATCCAACACTTTCTTGCTGACCGTGGTGTAGAGCATATGGAGTGGCCTGCCATGTCCCCGGATATGAATCCGATAGAGAACTTGTGGGCAGAATTAACGCGTCAAAATTACCACTTGGACCAGCAGCCGACCTCTGTGCGTGAATTGCAGCAGGCTATTGTCACTGGATGGCAAGCGATTCCTGTCCAAACCTTGGCAAATCTCGTGAACAGCATGCCTCAACGTGTACGTGCTCTCCTGAATGCTCGTGGGGGTTACACGAAGTACTGAACTGTAATTTTACTGTCCGTAATCCCAGTCGTAATTTAACTTTTGTATTTGTTAAAAAAAAAATTGGCTAATGTGCAAAATAAAGAGATACTTCTGGAAAACGTACAGAAGTTTAACACAGTACTGTCCATGAATTGAGTTCGATATCAGTTTACATCACTTTCAAGGATCAATTTATTTGTTTCGAAATGTCAAATGTGGTTTTTGTTTCTTTTAAAGGTCACATTAACAAAATCTAGAATAATTTCAACATAAATCCAATGAACTTTTGGTTCTAAGACATCTTGAAAAGTAAGTTCACCCCCACAAATAAAAATTCCATATTAAATGCCAAGTCTGTATTTGCGGAAAAGAACATCTAGGAGATGCGCACCATTTCATCTGACACATTCCTACAATGTTGGACGCCAATTATTCATGACGTTCTGCAACATGGCCACGTCAATATCATTGATTTTGCGTCTAATGTTTTCCTTAAGTTCATGAAGAGTTTGTGGACGGTTAACATACACTTTCTCCTTTAGATATGACCACAATAAATAATCACATGCATTCAAATCGGGTGACCTCGCTGGCCATGGAATATCGCCATTTCTGGAAATGACATGCTTTGTAAAGAGCGCCCTTACAGTAGTCATGGACACTCTGGCGGTGTGGAAGGTTGCACCATCTTGCTGAAACCACGTCATTGGGCTCACTTCTGCAAATCTGTTTAATTCTCTGGAGAGGAAATTAGAAACCATATCGGTATATCGAGCTGCAGTAACAGTGACGGCATTTCCGTTATCGTTCTCAAAGAAGTGAGGCCCGATGATGCCGAACGACGAAAGTGCACACCACACTGTGACTTTGGGACTGTGTAACGGCTTCCTGTGCATTTCTCTTGGGTTTTCGGATGCCCAAAAACGAGTATTTTGCTTGTTGACACAGCCACACAGATGAAAATGTGCTTCATCACACATGAACAAATTGTTAGCAATGTTTTGATTTTCATTTCCGTCCATAAATGAAAGCATTCCCTCACAAAAAATTTTGCGGGCAATCTCAACATCTTGGCTTAATTCCTCGACAGTTTGAATTTTATAGGGATAAAGTTCAAATCCTTATGCAATATGCGGAGTAGTGACGTGTGAGAAATTCTTAAGGCTGATGCATGCTTTCGGCTGGAGTGATGCGGACTTCTGAAAACTGACTCCCTTACACGCTCAATGTTTTGTGCCATTCTTCCTGATTTGGGTGCTCTCGGCGGTTTCTCTTTTAAAGTTGAACCGGTCCTCTCAAACTTCTGAACCTATAACTTAATAGCACGAACAGACGTCACATTTCCATGACGTTGAAATTGAGTTTGAATTGACGTTGTGCAGCAGTTGCACTATCATTATTCTTGTAAAAAGCTTTGATAGCAAAAGCGCATTCTTCACCTGACCAGTTTCACACGGTCACTCAAGTGTTTTGCCTGCAAAAAATATAACTAAATCAGTAAAAAAAAAAGAAAAAAAAAATGTATGTTATGTACTTCAATATCATGAATTAATTTATTTTGAAATACAATTTTTTATTTCCTTCAGACGGTGTGTACCCAGATTTAGAATAGGTACACCGTATCCCTGCACATCTTAAGAAGCGACTAAGGGTTGGCGGCAGGAAGGGTATCCGGCCATAAAAACTGCCTCAAACAGGGAACCGTGTGTATCATGGGGCCCACAAGGCTAACCCCCACTCTAGCGGGGAAAATTGCCTTAAAACGATCATTCATTCATTCACACGAATTTCAAAAATGACCATATTTCTGGCTCACCCTGTATATATACAGATTCCAATCTCCAGTATTCTTTGCTTGTCCTCAGCCAATATAATCTCATTTGGTCTTCATTTACTTTGAATGATTTGATGCAAGTACTTGTTACACCTATGCAGTTTTGATTCACATGGTTTTGATTTTTCTTAACGATTTAAAACATAATAAAAGTTGGGTAAGAATATCCTGCAAGTTTTTAAAGTAAGAATATCTGCACACCAATCTGCAATACAATCCCATCGAGCTCATCTGCACACCAATCTCCTCCCTCATTTCATCCATCCTCCTTCTATCCACCTTCTTCACTCCCACAATCCTCCTCACCCAGTTCTCACAAATCTGCAGCCTCTGTTGGCTTTCTGTCATTGCCACCGTTTCCAGACCATAAAGGTAGGCCGGCGTTACACAAGACATCACAACCTTTCCTTTCAATCGAAAACTTGCAGGATCTTTTTACCTTTATTCATTGGAATCATTGGAATCTCCTGCGATGAAGCTGATTCTGAGGGTCTTTCACTCTTTCATCGCAGGCAGGTAGGTGGTCTTTCTGTCTTCTACCGACTCCTCTCCGGCCTTGCGCCCCCAGCTCTATCTGTGATCTGTCCCCCAAATATTCCTACAGGTCGCCCAAGATCTGCCAGCAACCCTCTTATGGTGAAACTACCAAAATCAAACTCTCTGCTCACCTTCACTCTTTCATTCCTCTTTACTCCCGCCTCTGGAACAAACTCCCTCACTCTCTTCAATCCCACTCCTCCCTCCAGGTCTTTAAAACAGCTGTTCACCACCATCTCTTATCTTCCCCCATCAAAATCCTTGATCTTTTCTACCCCCGTCAATTCACCTCAGATCTACTTTTTTGAAATACCAACTTCTTTCCTGGAAGTCCTAGCAGTGTCCATGTGTTTTACACCTCTCCTACCCTCTCCCCCACCCCCTTCCCATGTCTCCTCCCCCCAAGCCCTCTCCCTCCCACAGATCTTCCGATGTCCATGTCCTCTGGTGTTGTACTTGTGTGCTTCCCTGTCTCTCCCCATCTTGTCTCACGCTCCCTTTATTGTATGTTTTTTGTGTCCGTTTTTTTTTTTGTGATTAATGTTAGCTCTTACGCGAGACTCGATCTTGTACACACACAAAAAAAAGTTTGCTGTTTTAAATGAAACTCTGATAAAGGTCACGAATTGCTTAACGTAAGTACTTCACCTTTGTTCAGGGAAGACAAATTAAAAGGTGCATGCAGAGAATGACTGCAATAATTACTGTGAGAACACATGACTCTTTATTCCCAGAAATACATTTGTTCTTGTTCTCTTCGACCAACTGCGTGATACATCAGCTTCCAGAAAGTGTGTGACCCAGACAAAGCAAACTAACTGCAGACTGTTCTACATGGGATGGATTGCCTGCTTGTTCAGCGATGCATTGCCATGGAATGATTCAAGCTTCCCTTTACTTAAGTTTAAATGTAGATTTATAGGTTATATATTATTTCCCTTTTCACTAAGTTTCCCAACGTACAATGTGCTTATTTAATTAGTTTTTTGATATAAATCAAATAACCTCTACTCTCAGCCACACAATTGTAAGGAGGATATTAAAACTTCGATCGATTCGATGTACATACGCAATGTTCCACAAAATATATAAAGACCAAGGAAATATTCAGGTTATTACTGTAGTTTACAACTGTTTATTCCATTTCTGATAGGGTGTCATTTTCACTCACACTTGTTGCAAATGTTTGTAGATATGGAGTGTAATATCAGGGAATTCTGGCTCACAGTGTTCCAATACATCCCAGATTGGTTTGATTGGGTTTAAGTCTGGGATAATTATGGACTGGACACTGCAGAGTTTCAATGTTGTCCTGGAGCCACTTACTCACTAACAGACACAGCAAAATGGCAAGGTGTTGCACGTTAGTAGACGTAAAGGTCACTTCAGTAATAGCATTGCATCAAATATCTATACCTGATGTTGGCCTAATGGTTCGGGCGGCGGGCTTGGGATCCTCATGTCCTGAGTTTGAAATTCCGTTGAATTAACACCAGGTGGGGTTGACTCAGCCTGTCGTCATTCTGAGGTCGGCAAAATGATTACCAGGCAACTGGTTATAGAGAGGCACTGCATCAGCGGCAGATGCGCCCACAGAAAAATGATGCAACCAGCAGCACCATCCAGCCAGGAGAGAGCCGTCCACAATCCAGCAACCGAGCGTGCGATGTTAGGATCACCAGTCTTTTATAATCCATCCCCTGACGTTATCCTCATCCTCATCCAACCAGTCTGTGCCAACTCGCCCGCTCCAGAACGTTCTCGCTGACGTCATCCTTCCACCAATCCCCGAGCGCCTCGCACTCCTAACCAATCACTGCCCTCCTGGGCGTGGCCCCATGGACCTGCCTGCTTCAATGTTTCTATCCAAGTTGGTGTCATCAGCCATAGCCCTAAATGCCCTTCTTCCGGATCGTTTATTTAATTAGGGTGTTTAAATGTGCGCGATTGGCTCATGTCTATGGTGTGGTGCCAAAAGGGACATAGGAAATAAATTACAGAGGTAACGACATACAAGGGATAAATTACCCATAATCCCTGAGCTAATTACCCTACCTCACTCCTCGTAATGAGGACAAAGATACACATTACACGACATCTGGTGCTCATACAAATTCCCTACTTACTACATGGTGGTTCTTCTTCTTCATATTCACCGTGACATACGGAGCATGCTAATTTATGCACTCTACCTGGTCTATAATATCCCTACCACCTACAAACATAACATGTATATGTATGTATGATCGTTTTAAGGCCATTGTCCCCGCCAGGGTGGGGGTTAGCCTTGCGGGCCCCATGACAATCATGGTTCCCTGTTTGAGGCAATGTTTTTATGGCCGGATGCCCTTCCTGGCGCCAACCCTTAGTCGCCTCTTACAATGCGCAGGGATATGGTGTACCTATTCTAAGCCTGGGTACACACCGGGATCATTCATCCCAACAAGCTGGTACTCAATTTGCCGACATCGGAAGGATGACAGGCTCAGTCAACCCCCCTGGTGTTAATTCAGCGATCGACCGGGATTCGAACCCAGGATCCTAGGATCCCAAGCCGGCACCCTAACCGCTAAGCCAACACCAGGCTATATGTATATATGTATATATGTATATATGTATATATGTATATATGTGTATGTATATATATATATATATATATATATATATATATATATATATATATATATATTTCATATATATATGTAATTTTTAGGCCTGATCTCTCAATGGTGAGTAATCATTAAAAAAATTCTAGTATTCGGATTCGGATCTGCATCTGGATCTTTACCAATATCGAATCATTTCATCCTGAGATATCTTGTTTACAAATGAACAGACAGACAAACAGACCGGGGTGAAAACGTAACCTCCGAACACCTTAGGTGACGGAGGTAATTATGAATTATCGGCTATCCGGCTCAAGAAACTGAATTTCCATGCTATACATACCTTTGAGTCTAAAGCGAAATCAAATAATAATTTACAATCCCCTCCCATTTAACAAGCACTGGCAGGAGTAAATGGCTCACAAAAAGAGATGTACAAACAATGTCGCAAAGCCTTATTTGTGACACGTCTTCAAAATGTAATCTACAAAAATAATAAAGAAGCATTTAAGTTATATTGTTTAAAAAGGCACACACACACACACACACACACACACACACACACACACACACACACACACACACACACACACACACACACACACACACACACACACACACACACACACAGAGACATCTCTCTTATATAGTAGATAACAAGCAATGGCGGCCATTTTGAAAAATGGCCGCCATTGTTGTTACAGGACAAATCTGCGATGGCCCTATAGCCAAATATCTTCCTTAGGGCATACTCTAACTGTGTGCCAACTCTCGTGCTTGTATCATCAAAGGCACAATTCTCCCAAATATTTCACCTATCTGCTGTACTAGCTTGTTGGGTGAAAAGTTTAAGAAATGCTGAAGAGTCTGCGCTGCTGATATTTCTGGCCTCAATCAGAATCTGTCAGAGCGATCTCGACTCTTACCTTGAAATTTATATTTGTTCTGCATATTTGTAACGCTTCTGCATTTTATATTTGATTTGGATCGTGGAGAAATGTTTCTCGAATATGATCACGTGAACCAGTAAATTACCTAAGAACAGCAATTGGGACTGCGTTCGAATCCTGCATATGAAACAGCATGGGCGTGGCAGTTTTTAAAAAGTTTTTTTTATTGGTTCACGAGTTATCAAGTGACCACTATATTCGTCATGTGTGTGCGTCTGTCTGTGTGTGTGTCTGTCTGTCTGTCTGTCCGCAGCATAACTACCCGATGATATCATCCGATCTTGATGAAACTTGGGTGGGAGGTTGATATCATAATCTAGTTGTGCCCTGCCTAGAGTGGGCGTATTGTGCCCATTGTGGGCGGAGCGACGCCCAAAAAAGATGTCTTTTTAGGGGGTAATCGAGTTCAAGCTACATCTTCTCCGAGGGAGTTGGTGGAATCTGACAGGGGTTTCGGTATTTGGTTAGGCCAATGTCATGTGTCTAGCCCCATGGAGCTCGATTTTTGATTTTCGCCCCAAAGTCAAGGTCACAAGGTCATGAAAATTAGAAAAGTCGATTTTTTATGGTTTTATTACATTGTTCGCTTCCTGATAGGGTGAAATGTCATACATGATCTTATATTATCACATACATCATGAAATACAAGTTTTCCAAAAAAATTCAGAATCTTCGACCTTTGAAGGTCACAAAGGTCAAAGTTTCAAAGTTGTCGGAATCGAACCGAATTTTCGGTATTGTGTAGCTAACTAACCTCATAACTCATTATATATTATTTTCTATCTCATTTCAAGGTCAGTAACCTTCGTTTTGACATTTCAAGGTCACAAAGGTCAAATTTTCAAAGTTGTCGGAATCGAACCGAATTTTCGGGATTGTGTAGCTAATTAGTCTCATTACAGATAATACATTCCTATTTATATATTTTCAATGTCGGTTTTGACTTTTAAAGGTCACAAAGGACGGCCATTTCAAAGTAGTCCATCCTTTGTCATTGAATACCGCTCGCTCGTGAACCATCGTCGTCTCCTGACTTGTTCGTATTACTATTGGATACAAGATCGAGGCTCGTGTAAGAGCTAACATTAATCACAAAAAGACAAACTGACACTGTTTCAGACAAACACTCAGACCGCCATTTTGTTTCAAAACAACATTTGTGAAATGTTTCACAACATTTGTGAAACAAACAACATTTGTTTCAAAACATTTGTTTCAAAACAAAAAGACAAACAGCTGTTTTAAAGACCTGGGAGGGATGAGTGGGATTGAAGAGAGTGAGGGAGTTTGTTCCAGAGGCGGGAGAAAAGAGGCATGAAGGAGTGAAGGTGAGCAGAGAGTCTTGATTTTGGCAGTTTCACCATAAGAGGGTTGCTGGCAGATCTTGTGCGACCTGCTGGAATATTTGGGGGACAGAGCACAGACAGAGCTGGGGGAGGTAGGCCGGAGAGGAGAAGCCTATACCTGGGTCCAGGTTCAAATCCAGACTAAGCAGCAAAAAGGTGAGTGCACACACCCCCAAGTGATCCTGCCAGCCCCTTATAGAGATGAAAGCAGTACACATTAAATGTATTTTTTTGTGTTATTCTAACAACTGGATACAAGGTTGGTTAAGAGGAAATGTATGGTGCCCTTTAGCTTGAAGTCAAGATTTGCTTCTTTCCCTTCAAATGTTCCATATTGGCCATTCATTTTGTCTGGGCGATTAATCCATTAAGGCAGGAAAGTGCTGTTGCCAGGACCGGTGATGGTGTGAGCTTGTGAAAAAGCCATGTGACTATTGGCTGGTGGTCCGTCCTAATGCCCGAAGGAGATCACAGCAAAATCAGCCAAACACATTTGGGCAATTTCCCATCTGACAAAAATGGTTTCACTTTCTAGAGCTTGTCATCAAATGGCACTGCCAAGCCAAATATTTTGTCAAAACCACACGATAAGAAAGCTTAATCTGACATTTCGACTTCAGAGTGGCCTTTATCAGGGACTCGTGCGCACCATGTGCATGGCAGGCTCTAATTTGCCCACCCATGGAGATATCATAGTAACATCGCATGCCCTATACAGTACGTGGTTGCCATTAGATCCTCCGCCTGGGTGTGTTGGTATTGTGGTGTTGATAAAACTCGATGAACGCACCACTCGCTTCAAACGAACACACACCTTCACATATACCACTATCACATCAACGTTTCGGCAAAAGAAAATTGCATTATAGCTGAGATCACATCGTCGTCTCATTAGGGCCTTTGCTACGCCTTCGTCGGCCTTTCCTACTTTTAAAAGCTTGTGATGTTCTTATCGCCCCATTGCACAAGTGGGCGACAACGCAAACATGTCTGAATTGTGAAGAATCGAGTGCAAAGCTGCTAAAGCCACCGACTATAGGACACGATGCTTTGGAAGAATGAGTCTGCTCATCAGGTACTAATTGTCCCTTGAAATAATGAATAAACAAGCGTTACGCCTCGGTCTCCCGTCGGTGAAGTGATGTGAGTTGACAAAGTGGAAGACGCAGAAAACATGCTATGATATGATATTTCGCTCACAAGGTTCAGACATATATGGCGGCAGCCATCTTGGATTTTGACGTGGCGAGCCAATTTTCAATAGCGTTCTTCCTTACGCCTAGATACACCCAAACACCAGATTAGAAGTTGGTACTTTGCTTATTTTCCAAGATATTTCACTCACAAGGTTCAGACATATATATGGCGGCGGCCATCTTTGATTTTGACGTGGGTTGCACCCACACACCAAATTCGAATGCGGTCCTTCGCTTATACACACACGCACGCACGCAAACACGCACGCCCGCACGGACACACGGACGGACGGACGCACGGACGGACGGACACACGGACGGAGGGGAAAACCATAGTCCCCCTTTCGCTCCGCTGTGCGACGGGGGACAATAAACTCGTGATTACCTGTGCCATCGAAGGTGAATCGAGGTTATGTTTTCACCCCTGTCTGTTTGTCCGTGAGCACGATACCTCAAAATATTGGGGATGGATTCGGACTAAAGTTGGTGGACAGGTTGGGGGTGTGACAAGGACGAAATGATTACATGTTGGTGAATATCCCGATCCGGATAATATACATTTTTAATATTCTTACCTAAGTCTTCACCATTGAGAGATGAGTCAAAAAACGATACGTGGCACAATATTTCAAAAAGTTATGGGCGACTTATGAATAAACTTGGGGGATGAGCTGTTTGGGTGACAAGAACAAGCCGATTTGATTGTGGTTCAGGTCCGAATCCAGATCCGGCCCATCAGTGGGGTACAAAACATAAATCGTTCAGCCTCGTGGAGATATGTGCTCTCTACTGAGTGTCGTTCTAGTTTCTCATGACATACGATTCGAAAATCGTGCGTTTACTTGTTGTTTTAATGAAATCCGATTAAACAAAACATCAAGGCATTTCTGAAATAGCTGCGCTCAGGTTGAGCAGATCAAATTCAAGGAAACATCATGTTGAATCTGTGTTATTAGTTGCAGAAGTTTTCAAACAAGTCAAAGATTCGTTTTCACAAACACCAAATCTGTTATCTTAACGTCTCAAACAAATCGTGTTGTTTTATAACTTTCAACAAGATATCGTTTTGTTGTACCATTGGCATGTGAATCCAAACAGGAGCTTGCTCTCATTCTTCGTTGTTAATTTGTCATTCCTCCATTGCCCCGCCCCCTTTCCACCCTTTGTTCATTCTCCATCCTTCATGCATTGTAAAGCAAGATGTGACTTTGCTTTGACCGCCTTTTCATTCCTGATCAAGAAAATGGCTTTGAAACCAATTGCTTCTCAATGGAACTCACCGAATCGCCTGCGTTGTGTCCTCACGTGTGTGTGTGTGTTTGTGTGTTTGTGTGTGTGTGTGTGTGTGTGTGTGTGTGTGTGTGTGTGTGTGTGTGTGTGTGTGTTTGTGTGTGTGTGTGTGTGTGTGTGTGTGTGTGTGTGTGTGTGTGTGTGTGTGTGTGTGTGTGTGACTGTGTGTGTGTGTGTGACTGTGAGTGTGTGTGTGTGTGTGTGTGTGTGTGTGTGTGTGTGTGTGTGTGTGTGTGTGTGTGTGTGTTTGTTTGTGTGAGTGTGTGTGCGCATGTTTGTTTATGTGAGTGTGTGTGTGTGTGTGTGTGTGTGTGAGTGTTTGTGTGTGACAATGTGCATATTTTTCAGCACTTCAGTAGTTTTTTTGTTAAGTGGGATGAATATATGTTTGTATTAATATACCGATGGATATGCGGTTGTTTAAGATACAGTCTTTAGTAAGATAATATTTGCTGAAACAAGTGCTCGCATTGCCTTCATGAGCTGGCAAGATGGCCTCGAGGTGTGCACACTCTTACTCGAGGTGTAAGCGAGGTGTAAGCTGTCTAGCCTGGGTTCAAATCCTGCCTAGCGTTTCACAGGCAAGATGATTCATCAACGTGTGTGCCATCCCTCGGATGGACGTCAAACTGACGTCAGCAGGGATTATTTGATGGATGTTAAAAATCCTATCGTGTCTGCAAAGAGTAGGCGAGCTATTTCCGGCAACCTGAGCAAATTTCAAATTTCTCCCCTGGCTTCCTGAGCTGGAATGGCGACCCCACCAGGATTACAGCCTTGTAACTGCATTGGCAGCACCAAAGCTCTGCAAAGGGCATGGAACATGATGATGATGATTGCCTTCATGTTTATATGATGCCAATCGATCCCACCCACCTACACATGGAATTGTGCTATTCTCAGACATCACAAGCTCGAACTCCTGAAACCTCTGGAGCAGAAGTGTTTCTATTTTACCGATTTAGATGGAAATCTTTGAGCACCCCGGCAATAGATAGTGATCCAGTTGAGAAAGCAGACATTATATGTTGTTGGGTTTCCTGTGCTGCAGTCAAAATGTGAGCTCGCATAATGGAGCGCTGTGGCGAAAAAAGCCAAAGCACCACGGTATTTTCACCGATTGGCATCATCTATCAACTACTAAATCTAAATCAACTACTAAATCAACTACTAAATGAACGACCAAATGGGACTCTAATTTCGTATCTAAAAGTGCCCATGGTGAAAGTAGTGGCACAGCCAGAGTTATAAAGCCCCATTATTCATTGTTAGGGTTAGGGTTAGGGTTAGGGTTAGGGTTAGGGTTAGGGTTAGGGTTAGGGTTATGGTTAGGGTTAGGGTTAGGGTTAGGGTTAGGGTTAGGGTTAGGGTTAGGGTTAGGGTTAGGGTTATGGTTAGGGTTAGGGTTAGGGTTAGGGTTAGGGTTAGGGTTAGGGTTGTTAGGGTGACCGGAAAGGCCATGTCTGAGCTTGACGCATCTATCGCAAACTTTCAAAACTGATACACCAACTCTTTCAGAGAGCAGGAATTCCCAAGGGTGAAAGGCTTGCATTAACTACTCCATTTGCTGAGACACGGCATATGGCTCACTGGGCAATTAATATGGAGATTGGTGGACGCTAATTAGAGCAATTATACACAAAAACGATGACTTGACAAACTATCCTACCTTGATTGTTGTAAGCCAAAGAAAACACACAAAAAAAAGAGAAAGAGTCTGGGATTAGAGGCATTTACCTGCCTCGACGATTTGAGACAGGTGAGCTTGCAAGATGGCGCAGAGGTATTTTGCACTTGCCGTTGAGTTATCTTTCGTGTGCGTTTCCATTTCAGGCCTACTTGTAAACTGTCACTCTGGTGCTTTGCGGGCAGGCCTAAGTTGCATAAACGAGTCTCTTATATGGACCTGAGTTGCCTTTCCCGGATGGACTTCATCTGGAGACGCGGCTGCTAGCATTGATTGCCGGTGCATGTTAAAGATCCCAGGATGCCTGTCAATGAAGAGGAGGTGATTTATTTCTGGCATCCAGGACAAATTCCAAAATTCCTGCCTTCATGTGCTCGCTGGACCAGTAGCACAGGCGCACCTCGTTAGTGATACAGTCACCATATGGAGTTCGAATTGAAAACCGACCCAATATGTGTCCATTGGTTTATGCGTAGGTTTATCAGAACTGTCAGAGTAATATATAGTCGCATACACAGAGTTGGATCTGACATATCTCTGAAACAAGCACACCCACTCCCTGCAGAAGCAACAGCAAGTTGTCCGAGGAGGAAAAACCCCTTGGATATATTATAAGTATTAATATTGTTTTGTAACAACATTAATATTATACTATTGTCATTACTCCCGCTAGGGAGTAATGCATTCACTCGTGTGTGTGTGTGTGTGTGTATGTGTGTGTTCGTGTGTTTGTGAACAAGATATCTGGAAAGGTTCTGAACGGATTTGGATGAAAGTTGGTGGGATGATTGCACTTGGGATAAGGAAGAATTGATTAGTTTTTGGTGAAGCTCAGTATATTATTCCGGATCCAGGAATTTTTTTTACCATTGGAAGATAGGGCTCTTTTTTTTTTTTCAACATTATCTTCTAGATATTCTATATTTAACATTGTGATATGAAAATAGTTTTCATATTTGTTGTAAATGTAGTTTAAACTCGTGGTTATGCGTTAGAGCGGTGTATTTTGTTAGCAGCGTCGTCTTCAAGGTTCTTTTTTTTTTCTTCTAATAAAGACATATTCTGTCATTTTAAAACCACCAAAGTGTGTATTAGGTTTCCCCGTTTCATAAAATGTATCGTTTGATACGTATAATGCTTTAAAACTGTTTTTTTGTTGTTGTTTTTAACCTCAGAAGAGATATCAACATTTACCTCAGCGAATGTCAATCGCGGTGTCAGTATTTGATGAACTTATAAAGACTTAGGTGAGTTATAAGTGTGACCAGCATGTGCACGGGATTCTTCCCAGAAGAATGAGTGGTCGCATTAGCTTGTACGACTGAAAATGAGCGAGTTTTGTTTTGACGTTTGGGCCAGTTTTACATGTTGTATCCCTAAGGAATGAAATGAACGTTTTCCTGGCTTACAATTTTATTTGAAGTCACACATGCCTCAAAATACACTCACTTATATGGAATTGAACGCTGAATCCGAAAATGTAAGTGAAATTGCCTTGTTTTTTTTAACATTATCTTCTATATGTTCTAAATATATATCTGTGCAGTGTCTGTCTTGTGTTGTCTTGTCTTGTGTTGTCTCGTCTTGTGTTGTCTCGTCTTGTCTTGCGTTGTCTTGTCTTGTGTTATCACTGAACTACTCCCTCAAACTTTTGTGAAATCGTACTATTCCAACTTGACCCACGGCGGGAGTATGCGCTCTACTGAGTGGCGTTCTAGTTCGTGTTGTTGTTACCTCCGCCACCAAAAGTGGATGGAGGCTATGTTTTCACTCCTATCTGTCTGTTTGTTGTGAACAAAATATCTCAAAGAGTTGTGGACGGATTCGGACGAAATTTGGCAGAGATGTAGCGTATGTGACAAGGACGGAATGATTCGATTTTGGTGAAGATCCAGATTCGGATCCGGCTACTAGAAGTTTTAAGTGATTCTTCACCATTGGGAGATGGGGCCAAAAACGATACATAGCGGGATATCTCAAAAAGTTATTGATGGATTTGGACGAAACTTGGTGGAGAGTTTGTGTGTGTGACAAGGAAGAATCGATTCGATTTTGGTGAAGATCTGAATATGGATTCGGATATGAGAAGTATTTAATTTTTAAAGTGATTCTTCACCATTGGGAGATATTGCCAACCAGGCGGAGGTTTGCTCGCTACTGAGTGCCGTTCCAGTTACTTTTGTTATTAAAAGCCGCTTTGGAAAAACGCCACGCTAAGCTATCTTAATACGGATATAAACTTCAACACGCAACCCCCTTGGCAGGGAAAACCCCCTTGGGGAGGAGGACAAATGAAGTCACTACAACCTCCATTGTGTGACCCTTAGTTCTCCTGTCAAGTTTGGTGGTGATGGGATAAGTAACGGCCGAATGTATCGTGGTAAAAAAAAAAAAACAGACACCAAATTGCGTATTTTAGTATGATAGCCGAGGCCACACTTGTGGTGTCTTGACTCATCAGAATAGCAAATTGCCTGATTCTGGACCAATTAAAAGTTACAGCTCAATTTGGTGAGCACAATGGTGGATATTATATCACACTATTCATTGTTTCTTTGGATTAAGGGGGCTGTTGGTTCATTACACTCGGCCAAATTTTCATTGGTCTTCTCTCCCTTGTAGCATACCTGCCTGCTGGACTCATGGGGCTTTTGGGTCCTCTGGTCTTTTGGGTCGTTGGGGACTTTTGGGTCCTCTGGGTCATTTGGGTTTTTGGGTCCTCAGGGACTTTTGGTCATCTGGGTATTTTGGGTCCTTGGAGACTTTTTGGTCATCTGTGTATTTGGGGTCCTGAGGGACTTTTGGGTCATCTGGATCTTTTGGTTCCTTGGGGAGTTTTGGGTCCTCTGTGACTTTTGGGTCTTTTGAGTGCTCGGGAACTTTTGTGTCTTCTGGGTCTTTTGGGTCCTCGGGGACTTTTTGGTCCTCCAGGCAATTTGGGTCCTCAGGGACTTTTGGGTATTTTGGGTCCTCTGGGACTTTTGGGTCTTCTGGAAATTTTGGGTCTTTTGGGTCCTTGCGGACTTTTGGGTCTTCTGGGAATTTTGGGTATTTGGGGTCCTCTGAAACTTTTGGGTCACCCGGGTGTTTTGGGTCCTCAGGGACTTTTGGGTCCTTGGAAACTTTTGGGTCTTTTGGGTCCTCCAGACAATTTGGGTCCTCAAGGACTTTTGGGTATTTTGGGTCGTCGGGGACTTTTGGGTCTTCTGGCAATTTTGGGTCTTTTGGGTCCTTGCAGACTTTTGGGTCTTCTGGGAATTTTGGATCTTTTGGGTCCTCTGGAACTTTTGGGTCACCCGGGTGTTTTGGGTCCTCAGGGACTTTTGGGCCATCTGGGTCTTTTGGGTCCTTGGGAACTTTTGGGTCTTTTGGGTTCTCAGGGACGTTTGGGTCCTCTGGGTCTTTTAGATCTGAGGGGTCCTAAAAGGTCTTAAATGGTCGAAGGGGTCTCAGCAGTCTAAAGAGTTAAAAGGTACCCTTTAATTGTATGTAATACGTACTTAATTAAGAGACGTGAGAGACCTGAGAACCCAAATTAATGAACACAAAAAGTATGACACACACAGACACACACACACAATCCATTTATAGTAGACTAGCTGAGGTACCCGGCTTCGCCCGGGTTGAATAAGAATAAGACAAATATATGATGAAAAGAACATGTATATTTTAGAGCAATATCACAGTACATTTACACAGTACATACAATATCACAGTACATACAGTACATTTCCTACATGACGTTTTGTCAATATTGTCAATTTCTCAAAACCTCTTGGTACACAACATTTCTGGTTTTCTTACTTTTTTTTTTTTTTTTTTTTTTTTGTATACTGAATCGAGGCTCGTGAAAGAGCTAACAAAAGGAGGGAAAGGGAGGGGGAGGGGAAGGGGTAGGGGGGAAAGGGAGGGGAGGGAGGGGGAGGAGGGAAGGGGAGGGGAGAGGAACGGGGTGGAGGAGAGGGGGGAGAAGAGGGGGGAGAAGAGGGGGGAGGTGGGAGGGGTAAGGGGAGGGGGAAAGGGAGGGGGAAGGGGAGGGGGGAAAGGGAGGGGAGGGGTGGGGGAGGGGGAAGGGGTGGGGGAAGGGGGAGGGGGAAGGGGTGGGGGAAGGGGGAGGGGGGAGTGGGAGGGGGGAGACATAAAGACATAAAGAGGGTGCCAAGACATAAAGATTGCTTGGTTCTCCAACCCTCGAGCAGCCCACGTAAATGGTCGAAGGCGGGGGTAGGGTGGAGGGGAGGGGGTAGGGTGGAGGGGAGGCGGTAGGGTGGAGGGGGGAGGGGGTAGGGTGGAGGGGAGGGGGGAGGGGAGGAGGTAGGGGGGGAAGGGAGGGGAGGGGGGAGTGGAGGGGGAGGGGAGGGGGGAGTGGAGGGGGAGGGGAGGGGGGAGTGGAGGGGGAGGGAGGGGGGAGGGGAGGGGGGAGTGGAGGGGGAGGGAGGGGGGAGGGGATGAGGGGGGAGGGGGGAGGGGAGTGGGAGGAGGGAGGGGAGGGAGAGGGGGGAGGGGAGGGGGAGGGGTTGGGGGGAGGGGAGGGGGGAGGGGAGGAGGAGTGGAGGGGGAGGGGGAGGGGGGAACGGCTAGCTTGGCAAGCGATAGCAGGCTTTTTACTTTTATTTTTACCTCAATGAGGGCTATATATATAGTCCGCGCTTGGGGCCTTCAAGTTCAACATAAAGGTTTTTTTATGAAAAATAATGCAAATGTATAACAATCCACCAATGCAAGTTCAGAAATGAATGCAGATCCTTTACTTTGCGATACAAACGCAATTCCCGCCATTTCCACTCACGATCGAGGCCTCCACAGTGACCGCGCCTCTTCTTCCTCCTACAACTTCATCTCACTTCTTTCACTCAAAATGCACGAAATTCTGCCGCATGAAATTATGTAGAGGCCTCGTCGGGGGGATATAAGGTAGATAAGGAAGGCGCTGTAACAGAAGAATCAAAATAAAAGTGGAGGAACATAAGGAAATGGGAGCTATTCTGGACCCACAGCCAAACCCGACAAACCATTGCAATACACCCCGAACGTCTATCGCCGCCACAAACTACACCATGGAATTGCAGCTGGTGCGGTTTTTTTAAACCATTGATATTAAAATAAAACGTAGCCTAAAACCACCGGGATTTTATGCTGATTCCGAATCTGTGTCTAAAACTTTTCTCCGATGTGTAGTTCTTGAGTTATAAGCGGACATCCAGACACACACACACACACACACACACACACACACACACACACACACACACACACACACACACACACACACACACACACACACACACACACACACACACACACACACACACACACACACACACACACACACACACACACACACGCACACACACACACACTCCTCCTTTATATATAGAGATAGATGTAATACAACAAGGCCGAAAGTCTAGCAGCGGCATAGCCGTAGTACTCTATGGCTGCAACGTATAGCTGTCCGTGTGTAAAAACACATGACAGGTTCAACCGCTTCGACGATATGTTTGCCCTGTATGGCATATACATTAAAATGTTGGTCGATGGAGTCAGCTGTAACGACATCATTGACCGACGTAATGACGTAGCGTGACGGGCGGACGGATACAAAACTGCCGCTACTTTAATATATAGAAGATGATATATTTTAGCCTCCAGTAACTATGCACTTTTTTTTCTTCTTTTTTTTTGTATACTGAATCGAGGCTCGTGAAAGAGCTAACATTTACTTCACAAACAAATCAACCAGACAAACAAAACACACAAAAAGAGGGAGCGGAAAACAAGATGGGGAGAGAAGGGGAAGCACACAAACACAACATTTGAGAGCAGAGAGATGTGTGGAAGGGAGAGGGCTTGGGGGGAGGAGGCGTGGGAAGGGGGGGGGGGGTGGAGGGAGAAGTATAAAACACAAGGACACCAAGGACTTCCAGGACAGAAGTTGGTATTTCAAAAAAGTGGAATTGGGGTGAAATTAGCGGGGGTAGAAAAGATCAAGGTTTTGGATGGGGGAAGATAAGAGATGGTGGTGAACAGCAGTTTTAAAGACCTGGAGGGTGGAGTGGGATTGAAGAGAGTGAGGGAGTTTGTTTCAGAGGCGGGAGAAGAGAGGAGTGAAGGAGTGAAGGTGAGCACTCACTACGAAGAGATTAGTGTTACGATTAGATTTACTATAATATCAATGTTACGTTACCATTATTACGAAAATGATATTATTATCAAAAATCCGAGGCTAATTCCTTCCTTCCACGGTTATTAGTACCATACACCGCTTATCATTGATTCATGAACCATACCCCGCTTCAATCTATTAACCTTGCAATAACGACAAAGGGATTGCAGTGTTACGATTATATTTACTATACTAGCCGAAACACGTGGACCATCCACGGAAGGGAGGATGTGGTGTATGGATAGAGTGTACCATTATGGATGGCATAGGGGATTTGCTTGTCCGAGTAAGAGTTAGGAAGAAAGATGAGAATGAAGAGTGCGTATATGAACAACGATCGCCGACACCGGCACAAATGCATGCTCTGGATTGTCCACTCAGTGGACGGCTTGCTTTCGCCTTCGCCTGTCCAATCAGCGGACGGCTTGCTTCGCCTTCGCCCAGCAGACGCCAATACGATGGGGTCGTAAGATGGCATCGTATCGGCAGTTAATCGGATGCTTTTGGGCCCCAACGTCGGCTAATTCAGATTTTTCGAGTATGGCTGTACGTGATAAACAAAGAGCGCGGTTCGTAGATCGTAAATCCATTAGTGCCGTGGGCATCGGGTCACTGGGTGCGGCGTCAAAGGGATACCAAAGTCGAGTCCTTACGCTATTATTATATAGATTATTAGTATTAACATTATTATTATTATTATTATTATTATTATTACGAAAACAATACTACTGTATTCGTTTATTCTGTTTCGAGTCAACTAGGAACCAACCATGCACCGCTTCAATCTAGAAACTTTGCAATAACGACAAAGGGATTGCAGTGTTACGATTATATTTACAATATTATTAGTATGAATGCTATTATTATTATTACAAAAACAATACTACTGTATTAAGAAACCTGGGCGAATTTGTCCGAAGCGGCCCGAAGGTGAGCCATGAAGGCATGAAGCCTAAGGCCCATATGTTCTGTGTTGTTGGAAGAGCCGTAACGCCGATGCTTTCGATATTTGATGTTCATTTTAACAATCGGTTTGTTTGTGTTTCACACTGAATGAAAAACCTAAATGTAGGGCATGGCGATTGTGATATATGACAGGTTCGATGATATGCTCGGCATGAACGGCATAGGAATCAAAATGGCGAGTGTGGAGTCAGCCGTTGTATGCTGTAATGACATCAGACGTAATGACATCACCCTGTCATGTGACCAGATCCTCAGCTCTGATTGGTATACGCTTGAGGGGACATACTTACATACATACATACATAAGGACAAACACTGTTCTAGATGGCTTTGCCCTATGGGCTATGCCGTAAAAAGTTGGTTTCAGTTCAGTGTTGCTTTGGGAGAGTGAAGTATTCTTGTAAACTATACTTGCGTGGTTAAATGTAACTTTTGTGGATAAAATGATATTAATAACTAGGACGGCACTCGGTAAAGCGCATACCTCCACCAGACTGAACAGTTGCCGTTTTCTAACACAGTTGTAGGCCAGATCTGGGTCCACACGTGAACCAAAATGGAATTGACTTGTTCTTGTCACCTTACCAACTCATCCACCAAGTTTTGCTCAAATTCGTACATACATTTTTGAAGTATCTGCTGTGTATCGTTTTTGGCTGTCTCTCAATGGTGAGGAATCATTTAAAAGTTTTAAAAAATTATTGTATCTGCATACGGATCCGAATCTTCACCAAAAGTCTCATCAGTTCATCCTAAGCACACACCCAACATGTCCATCAGTTTTGTCCCAATCGGTCCACAACTTTTTGAGATAACCTGCTCACAAACAAACAGGAAATATGTCGTGCATAGCACGATACTTGCGGAATCCCTAAAATAAGTTGTTGACCTATGCTGAATACCAAAATAATTGGTGGTTGAATTCAGTAACCTGGTATGCAAATCGTCTTCAAATCTCAAGTCAATCGGATGAAAATTGAGGATTTTAGAAATTTGGCCTATGTTGACCTTTTGGCCTATGTTGACCTCAGAAATACTTGGTGGTTGAATTCAGTGTCCAGATATGCAAATCGTCTTCAAATTTCAAGTCAATCGGATGAAAATTGAGGATTTTAAAAATTTGACAAAGTTTATGACCTTTGGCCTATTGGCCTTTTAACCCCCAAAACAATAGGCTTCTTGCTTATGACCAACTCTACCATTTGGTGAAGTTTCGTGAAGATCGGATGAAAATTGTGACCTGTAGGCGACTGACATACAGACAGACATACAGACCGACATATAGACAGACATACAGACAGACATACAGACAAAATAATGCACAAGACCAACCAATATACATGGAAAAATCTTCGATTTTCGCAAGTAACAAATGAATGAATGAATGATCGTTTTAAGGCCATTTTCCCTGCTAGAGCGGGGGTTAGCCTTGCGGGCCCCATGACAATCATGGTTCCCTGTTTGAGGCAATGTTTTTATGGCCGGATGCCCTTCCTGACACCAACCCTTGGTCACCTCTTACGATGCGCAGGGATACGGTGTACCTATTCTAACCGGGGTACACACCGGGATCATTCATCCCAGTGAGCTGGTACTCAATTTGCCGACCTCGGAAGGATGACAGGCTGAGTCAACCCCCCTGGCGTTAATTCAGCGATCGACCGGGATTCGAACCCAGGATCCTAGGATCCCAAGCCGGCACCCTAACCGCTAAGCCAATACCAGGACTTTCGCAGGATTTTCGCAAGTAACAAAGAGAGTTAAAATTATTTAACTCATCAGGATGTCTTTTTCGTAGACCTAAGACACACATACGAGTTCATATGCAACAAGCGTTATGCCTAGGTCCCCCGTCGTTGAAGTGATGCGAGTTGACAAAGTGGAAGACGCAAGGCGGCCATCTTGGATTTTGACGTGGCGACCCAATTTTCAATAGCGTTCTCCCTTATGCGTAGATAGACCCACACACCACATTATAAGTTAGTAGTTCGTTTATTTTTCAAGATATTTCGCTCACAAGGTTCAGACATATATATGGTGGCGGCCATCTTGGATTTTGACGTGGCGACCCAATTTTCAATCGCGTTCTTCCTTATGCCTAGATACACCCACACACCAGATTAGAAGTTGGTACTTCGCTTATTTTTCAAGATATTCCACTCACAAGGTTCAGACATACATGGCGGCGGTCATCTTGGATTTTGACGTGGCGACCCAATTTTCAATAGCGTTCTTCCTTATGCCTTGATACACCCACACACCAGATTAGAAGATGGTACTTCGCTTATTTTTCAAGATATTCTGCTCACAATGTTCAGACATACATGGCGTCAGACATACATGGCGGCGGCCATCTTGGATTTTGACGTGGGTTGTACCCACACCAAATTAGAATTCGGTCCTTCGCTTACGCATGCATGCACGCACGCACGGACGGAGGGGAAAACCATAGTCCCCCTTTCGCTCCGCGGTGCGACGGGGGACAACAATAAACCCAGGTTTATCGGTGGTTTTCATTCTTGTTGCATCACAATGCACAGACACCCTCTATCGCATCCCCCCTCCAATTACAACGAGCACTCGAGCGCATAATGTTCTGTTTCTCCAAGCGGCCCTCACCCCGTCATGGTATTCCCAAGGTGCCTCGCAGAACCCACAATAAGAGACGACGTTTACAACTCGCAGTGCTCGCTCGGTGATGGTCGACGCCACTGTTAGTGGAACACATCCGAACATTAACTGTAATTCCCAGTATTAATTATTCAGGTGTTGTTGTTTTTTTAATGGCCGTTTGGTGTGGTGATGTTGGGAGGATGAACCTCAAGGCTCATGAACCTCAAGTCTCTGCGTTCATTTGACAAGAATATGCTCTAATTTAACATCATATCTGCAGTAACTCAGCAGGGCCACAAACCTCTGGTGATCAGTTAACCAACCGGAGGAATGTGTCATGTGATTTCACCTTGGCTTTGGCTATTTTTCGACTTATTTAACATGGTTAATGTTGACCTTTGTCAATGGATGCAGCTCCAAACTATTCTGCTTGATGTCCTGTGGTTCATCTGACTCACTGCAGTGTAGATCTGATGTGTGGATAGATTTGACTGTGCAGCTACATCTGACTCACTGCAGATACATACATCCCATGTGTGGATAGATTTGACTTTGTGTGGATAGATTTGACTTTGTGTGGATAGATTTGACTTTGTGTGGATAGATTTGACTTTGTGTGGATAGATTTGACTTTGTGTGGATAGATTTGACTTTGTGTGGATAGATTTGACTTTGTGTGGATAGATTTGACTTTGTGTGGATAGATTTCACTTTGTGTGGATTTATTTGACTTTGTGTGGATAGATTTGACTTTGTGTGGATAGATTTGACTTTGTGTGGATAGATTTGACTTTGTGTGGATAGATTTGACTTTGTGTGGATAGATTTCACTTTGTGTGGATTTATTTGACTTTGTGTGGATAGATTTGACTTTGTGTGGATAGATTTCACTTTGTGTGGATTTATTTGACTTTGTGTGGATAGATTTGACTTTGTGTGGATAGATTTGACTTTGTGTGGATAGATTTAACTGTGTGGATAGATTTGACTGTGTGGATAGATTTGACTTTTTGTGGATAGATTTGACTGTGTGGATAGATTTGACTGTGTGGATAGATTTGACTGTGTGGATAGATTTGACTTTGTGTGGATAGATTTGACTTTGTGTGGATAGATTTGACTTTGTGTGGATAGATTTGACTTTGTGTGGATAGATTTGACTTTGTGTGGATAGATTTGACTTTGTGTGGATAGATTTGACTTTGTGTGGATAGATTTGACTTTGTGTGGATAGATTTGACTTTGTGTGGATAGATTTGACTTTGTGTGGATAGATTTGACATTGTGTGGATAGATTTGACTTTGTGTGGATAGATTTGACTTTGTGTGGATAGATTTGACTTTGTGTGGATAGATTTAACTTTGTGTGGATAGATTTCACTTTGTGTGGATAGATTTGACTTTGTGTGGATAGATTTGACTTTGTGTGGATAGATTTGACTTTGTGTGGATACATCTGATGTGTGGATAGATTTAACTTTGTGTGGACAGATTTGACTTTGTGTGGATAGATTTGACTTTTTGTGGATAGATTTGACTGTGTGGATAGATTTGACTGTGTGGATAGATTTGACTTTGTGTGGATAGATTTGACTGTGTGGATAGATTTGACTTTGTGTGGATAGATTTGACTTTGTGTGGATAAATTTGTCTTTGTGTGGATAAATTTGTCTTTGTGTGGATAAATTTGTCTTTGTGTGGATAGATTTGACTGTGTGGATAGATTTGACTTTGTGTGGATAGATTTGACTTTGTGTGGATAGATTTGACTTTGTGTGGATAGATTTGACTGTGTGGATAGATTTGACTTTGTGTGGATAGATTTGACTTTGTGTGGATAGATTTGACTTTGTGTGGATAGATTTGACTTTGTGTGGATAGATTTGACTTTGTGTGGATAGATTTGACTTTTTGTGGATAGATTTGACTTTGTGTGGATAGATTTGACTTTGTGTGGATAGATTTGACTTTGTGTGGATAGATTTGACTTTGTGTGGATAGATTTGACTTTGTGTGGATAGATTTGACTATGTGTGGATAGATTTAACTTTGTGTGGATAGATTTAACTTTGTGTGGATACATTTGACTTTGTGTGGATACATCTGATGTGTGGATAGATTTGACTTTGTGTGGATACATCTGATGTGTGGATAGATTTAACTTTGTGTGGACAGATTTGACTTTGTGTGGATAGATTTGACTTTTTGTGGATAGATTTGACTGTGTGGATAGATTTGACTGTGTGGATAGATTTGACTTTGTGTGGATAGATTTGACTGTGTGGATAGATTTGACTTTGTGTGGATAGATTTGACTGTGTGGATAGATTTGACTGTGTGGATAGATTTGACTTTGTGTGGATAGATTTGACTTTGTGTGGATAGATTTGACTTTGTGTGGATAGATTTGACTTTGTGTGGATAGATTTGACTTTGTGTGGATAGATTTGACTTTGTGTGGATAGATTTGACTTTGTGTGGATAGATTTGACTTTGTGTGGATAGATTTGACTTTGTGTGGATAGATTTGACTTTGTGTGGATAGATTTGACTTTGTGTGGATAGATTTGACTTTGTGTGGATAGATTTGACTTTGTGTGGATAGATTTGACTTTGTGTGGATAGATTTGACTTTGTGTGGATAGATTTGACTTTGTGTGGATACATTTGACTATGTGTGGATAGATTTAACTTTGTGTGGATAGATTTGACTTTGTGTCGATAGATTTGACTTTGTGTGGATAGATTTAACTTTGTGTGGATGGATTTGACTTTGTGTGGATAGATTTAACTTTGTGTGGATACATCTGATGTGTGGATAGATTTGACTTTGTGTCGATAGATTTGACTTTGTGTCGATAGATTTGACTTTGTGTGGATAGATTTGACTTTGTGTGGATAGATTTGACTTTGTGTGGATAGATTTGTCTTTGTGTGGATAAATTTGTCTTTGTGCGGATAGATTTGTCTTTGTGTGGATAGATTTGACTTTGTGTGGATAGATTTGACTTTGTGTGGATAGATTTGACTTTGTGTGGATAGATTTGACTTTGTGTGGATAGATTTGACTTTGTGTGGATACATCTGATGTGTGGATAGATTTGACTCTGTGTGGATAGATTTGACTTTCTGTGGCTAGATTTGACTGTTTGGATAGATTTGACTTTTAGTGGATAGATTTGACTTTTTGTGGATAGATTTGACTGTGTGGATAGATTTGACTGTGTGGATAGATTTGACTGTGTGGATAGATTTGACTGTGTGGATAGATTTGACTGTGTGGATAGATTTGACTTTGTGTGGATAGATTTGACTTTGTGTGGATAGATTTGACTTTGTGTGGATAGATTTGACTTTGTGTGGATAGATTTGACTTTGTGTGGATAGATTTGACTTTGTGTGGATAGATTTGACTTTGTGTGGATAGATTTGACTTTGTGTGGATAGATTTGACTTTGTGTGGATAGATTTGACTTTGTGTGGATAGATTTGACTTTGTGTGGATAGATTTGACTTTGTGTGGATAGATTTGACTTTGTGTGGATAGATTTGACTTTGTGTGGATAGATTTGACTTTGTGTGGATAGATTTGACTTTGTGTGGATAGATTTGACTTTGTGTGGATAGATTTGACTTTGTGTGGATAGATTTGACTTTGTGTGGATAGATTTGACTTTGTGTGGATAGATTTGACTTTGTGTGGATAGATTTGACTTTGTGTGGATAGATTTGACTTTGTGTGGATAGATTTGACTTTGTGTGGATAGATTTGACTTTGTGTGGATAGATTTGACTTTGTGTGGATAGATTTGACTTTGTGTGGATAGATTTGACTTTGTGTGGATAGATTTGACTTTATGTGGATAGATTTGACTTTGTGTCGATAGATTTGACTTTGTGTGGATAGATTTGACTTTGTGTGGATAGATTTGACTTTGTGTCGATAGATTTGACTTTGTGTGGATAGATTTGACTTTATATGGATAGATTTGACTTTGTGTCGATAGATTTGACTTTGTGTGGATAGATTTGACTTTGTGTGGATAGATTTGACTTTGTGTGGATAGATTTGACTTTGTGTCGATAGATTTGACTGTGTGGATAGATTTGACTTTGTGTGGATAGATTTGACTTTGTGTGGATAGATTTGACTGTGTGGATACATTTGACTTTGTGTGGATACATTTGACTTTGTGTGGATAGATTTGACTTTGTGTGGATAGATTTGACTTTGTGTGGACTGTGGATAGATTTGACTTTCTGTGGATAGATTTGACTTTGTGTGGATACATCTGATGTGTGGATAGATTTGACTTTGTGTGGATACATCTGATGTGTGGATAGATTTGACTTTGTGTGGATATATCTGATGTGTGGATATATTTTGTATATAAATCGGACTCGCGCTGTTAGCCTGTATCGGTAACGCCAAGTGGGCATACCTTGGCCGGTCGTGTCAGGATAATTAAGGTAATGTGGGGGTTACTCATTATAAGTTCTCTAAGGATTGATAAGTGTATTATGCTCTCTTGATCTCTCTCGATCTCTCTCGATCTTCCTCGATCTTTCTCGATCCTTATCGATCCTTCTCGATCCTTCTCGGTCTCTTTGATCTTTCTCGATCTTTCTCGATCTTTCTTGATCCTTCTCGATCTTTCTTGATCCTTTTCGATTCTCTCCTGATCCTTCTCGATCTTTCTCGATCTCTCTCGGGCAAGTCTTGGGAACGAGTTCGGCAATACGGACGGCCTTGTCTGGACAAGCCAAAAAGAAAATGTCGGGTGTGTGCGGTAAGGGCGCGCATCGCAGCCCACAACGGGTGCGGCCGGCTCACCCGAGGGAATTCTTTCCCGACTTTCCGGGTCAGTCGTGGCGGTGGCGTTAACCGCACATGCCTCTCATCGCCCGTCAAGACCTACCAAATCACATCACATCGAAACCCACCATCGGGTGGTTCCGGTATTTTGGAGAGAGAGAGAGAGACTTTTTTTTCTTCTTTTTTTTTTGACTTTTGTGTCCTTTTATTATAAAAGTATAAAACCAAAGTATTCCAACTCCACTTTACATACAAATCACAACCTCATTTCCAATGCATTTGCACAAAAACACCCCCCATGCCCCATAACTCTTCAAACACAAGAAGGTTCCCCATGTTTACATGATAAGCATGTTCGAGCTTTATACATGCTGACGCCATCCCTATGAAACAAAAAAGTGCATTTTCATTTTTTCCACTACCTAATCTGGCTTTTCTGGTTTTATAAATTGCAAGCTTATCAATTCCAAGCAAAAAATTCAAAAGCAAAATCACAGTTTTTCCTAGTATTACATGCAAGTCCGTAAACAAAGATTGTAACAGAAAAAACTATTTTGAATTTACAAAACATTCGGCTCAGATACAGAAACAGAGATGACAATCTCTTGCACTCAATAAACGCATGATACAAAATGTTCAACATTACCACAAAAAGGACATAAATTAGACACAGCAGGGTTAAACTTCTGAACTAACACCTGTGTGGCCAGGGCGTGATGGACCAGTCTCCAATTTAGGTCTCCTGTACGTCCGGCAGTAGGACACCTGCACATTTCATCCCAATTTGGAGTGAGAAATGCTCCTGCAGGTAAAAACTCTTTCCACTTGTTCCTTAAGGGTGCTGCACAGCCCGGTAAGCACACCTCTAGACAAATTCTATACATTGCCCTTTTTCCCATGATGTGGAACACACCGGATTCTTCGCTGTTAGAGGAAAACACACCATGTTGTTCCTGGGCAGTGACTGAGAGTTCAGGGAAGGTTAAACGAAAATCTACTTCTTCATTTACCCAATTCCACCAAATATTTAAATCTAAAAAAATCTGGGATACAATCTTTATGACCCTGCTCACTATTCTAATTGAACGCAAGCCAATTTTTCCAGAAACAGCGCTGGCAGACAACCATCGCTTCAAGGATACTTGGACCTTGGACCAAGTATCCTTGATACCCAGGACCCCAATATCTCAAGCTAGCAACCTTATCTATTAAGCACCCAGGACCCCAATATCTCAAGCCAGCCACCTTATCCATTAAGCACCCAGGACCCCAATATCTCAAACCAGCAACCTTATCCATTAAGCACCCAGGACCCCAATATCTCAAGCCAGCCACCTTATCCATTAAACACCATTATAAGATCTCGCACTTTATTAATCCCATTGTTCGTAAAATGTTCCATAAAAGCTCGGCTGGTAGATACTTCAGCGAATAGTGAGTTTTGGAACAATGGCTCATGCACAAACCTCCTGGGATCATAAGAGATCTCCAACCGCCGCACTCCTAGAGCTTGCCAGGCATTCAGGAGAGACCGATGAAATGCAGGGAGCCGAGCTCTATCGACCTGCTTCAAGTCCATAAGGAAAAGTTCCCGGTCATAGTCCATTCCACCTACTTGACTGAGCAAGGTATTCGTGAGAGGACGCCAGGGCACAACCTCACTGTACAGCAGACGTTTTATTGTCATTAGCCGAAAAGACATTATTCGACTAGGGATGTGCACCAGGTTTTGACCACCTGAATTACATGGTCTGCACAACACATCTGGCTTAAGCCAGTGGTGGCCTCCCCAGAAGAAGTCAACTAGACCCCTCTGAATGTTGGTGATCAGAGCTTGAGGAGGCTGGAGTGCTATGATCTTATGCCATACGATTGGAAGAACCAGGTTGTTTATTATTGTTACCCGTGCCTTAAGTGACAAGATATGGAACATCCCTTTCCACGTTGATAGTTTCTGCTTAATGTTATCTAGGAAACCATCCCAGTTTTTCTTCATATAGCTTGAAGTTCCCAAATGGATGCCTAAGTATTTAAACCCATCCGTTTTCCATAACATCCCTCCTGGAAGAGTTGAGGGAACCATTTGTGAAGCCTGTGACCCAGATAGGGTATCTGGGTACAGAGAAAGAGCTACACTCTTGTTCCAATTTACTCTCGCTGATGAAGCAAGTTCAAATTTGGCAAAACACCAGGATAGCTCAAAAACATCTTCCTGGTTTTTAACCACAACACACAGGTCGTCTGCATATGCTGACGTAACAATTTTGGAATTGTTTGACAAGGACAAACCAGATAAGGTGGTACGAAGGAGAACCAGTAAGGGTTCGATGGACAGTGTGTACAACATGCATGACAGTGGACAGCCCTGACGGATGCCACGCTGAAAGGGGAAAGGACGACACAGACTGTTATTTACTTTTTGCAGGCACGATACATTGTTGTATAAAAGTTTTATGCAAGAAATGAATTTTTCTCCAAATCCTGCTTTAGTAAGAACTGCAAACAAAAATGAGTGATCCACACTGTGAAAAGCTTTCTCCTGATCAAGGAGTAATAACCCAAAAGCGTGCGACGCAGTTTGACCGATAGTAATCAAGTCTCGAACCAAGAAAATACTGTCATACATGGATCGTTCAGGTATGCAATACGTTTGGTCATTCCCAACTAAGAACGTGATGACCTTTTTAAGACGCATTGCAAGCATTTTTGACACAATCTTATAGTCAGTATTTAACAATGACACAGGCCGCCAGTTTGTAATCTGCTGCAAATCCCCTTTCTTGGGAAGAAGACATAAGGCAGCTCTTCTGCAGCTCAGGGGCAATTCCCCCTGATTTAGGCTCTCGTGAAAAATCTCAATTAAAGCAGAACCAAGAACATTCCAAAAAAATTGTAAAATTCAGCAGGAAGTCCGTCAATTCCAGGGGCCTTGCCGTCTTCGAGTTGTTTCATTGCTGTTGTGAGCTCCTCCAGAGAAATGTCACATTCCAGTTGGAGTTGCTGCTCTTCAGAAAGAAATGGGAGAAGTTCAATCATCTCATTTGCCGTCGTTTTATCCACCATTCTTGGAGTAAACAAGTTTGAGTAAAACTCTTGCAGTCAATGTTGAATGTCACTCTGGCAAGTCAGAACACCGTCGGAAGAGCGTAGACTCTGAATCTGCCGAGAAGTGTTGGCAGCCTTCTGCATTTTGAAGAAATCTTTGTTTGGAGTCTCGAGGTGTATTATGCTCATCCGCAGGTGAATCATTGCTCCCGCCGCACGCTCTTTGACCAGTTCGGCCAGCAGGGTCTTTTTTTCTATCAGCTGCTGATATTGTTCACTTCCCCAAGATGGTCCAGCTTCTTGTTCATGTTTAAGTACAGATAGTTCCCGACCTACGATGCACGCGACTTACGACGACCCGGACATACGACGACGGAAACGACGGGCGGGAAAAAAAATTAAAATACGTTAAAAAAAAACTAAAAGGAAAGAAGAAGAAGCGAGTGAGAAAGCATGGTGGCGAGAGACGCTATGACGTCACCGCTCTCCAGGCAGCTTCTTCCACATGAGGCAGCGTCTCAGTTAGTAGCTCTGTGTTTCACACTGGCAACATCCCTTACGCTCCATAACTCACCCAAACCAACGATTACTCTACTACTACTGCCCTACTAGGTCTTCGCTGTTTATACCCTACTGCAAGCATCATGTCTAGCAAGAGACGTCTACCCATGGCTGGTGCCGATAAGAAGAGGAAGGCTCTAAAATCCTGAAGTTAAGCTCAAAATGATTGTGCAGCATGAGAACGGTAAAAGCGTTACCGCCATCTCACGTGACCTTGGCTTCTCCCACTCAACGGTGTCTACCATCATCAAGGACAAGACTCCGTAAAGGGAATGACTGAGGGGTTTGCCGTTTTCAACAAAGGACTACAGCTGTTCGAGTGCATGGACACCAACGTTGATCGCTTTTCCAAATTCGATCGACAACTTCAGCAGACCCTAGCGTGTTACAGGGAAATTTACGATGAAAAAAGGAAGCAAACAGTTCAGCCAACTCTCGACGATTTCTTTAAAAAAAAGGTCCGATCGCCTCCACCTCCAAAGCCTCCGCCACCACCTCCGCCCTTTCCGTGTCGCCCAGACCAAACTCGTCATCATCAACTTCGTCTTCAACCACCAATGATTCTTCAACGATCGACGACCCCGGCTCCTGATTTCAATATTATTGGTACACTGTACATTTTATTTAGTACAGTACCTATTAAACTGCATTGTATATTTGTACATATTTTTTGTTTAATAAATTGCTATAAATGTCATCTTTTTTTATTTCACCCAAATAATCCATGAATACGTACTTGAATACGTATCAATACATGGTACATAATAAAGTCATATCGGCGCTGAATGACCCTATAGGTCCCAGTGCCTTGCCGTTGGCCTAAATCTCATATTCCATTCCAAAGTCATATGATGGAAAACGGACGTGAAAAATGTCCCAAATAATCCATGAATACATACTTGTATATGTATATTAATAGGTACATGTAATTCAAGCCAATAATAGGTACATGTAATTCAAGACATAATACTAACTTGAAATACATGTCCCATGTAATTAACGTCATGAGACTAACACGTGATACTATGATAGTACACGTACTTTGGAGCTATGATCCAACTACTACCTGAAAAATACAGGTCCACAAAAGGGGGTCCGACTTCCGACGGACATGACGGAACGTAACCGCGTCGTAGGTCGGGAACTATCTGTACATCTGCTTTTAGAGCACTCATCAACCCAGACGTATTACTAGTGGCATACGAGCAATATTGTTGGCAGAAAATCCGAATTTGTGACTTGGTACAGTCCCACCACTGTCGCATATTGACATATGAACACTTTTTCTTTTCTAATCCTTCCCATACCAGTCTGAAGGCATTTTTTAAAATGTTCATCTTGTAACAATTTCACATTGAAATTCCAGTGTACACTCTTACAGTGCAATGATCGGGTAACATACAATCCATTGCAATCATATGGTGATCAGAAAAGCCAGATGGAGTTATACATGTTCTCTTAACCAGATTCACCATTCCTTGGTTCACGTACAATCTGTCCAGTCGACCCATGGTTAACTGTTTTTTTGCACAGCACACCCATGTATATTGACGGGTGTTTGGATTTTGTAATCGCCATACATCTCTAAGTTTGTATTTTTTCACAAGTTGTGCCAAGGACTTTGCACTGGGTTGATGTGGCTCAGGAGTGTTCCTGTCCAGTCGAGGGTTGAGTGTGCAATTATAGTCCCCCCCCATACAAATTAAACAAGTCAAATCAAGTGCTTAAACAATCCGCTAGTTTTGGAAGAAATAGAGCCCTTTCAGCGCTGTCACTGGGGCAGTGGGGCAATACACATTAATAATGCTAACCTTTGATTGCTGCTAATAAAATCCACCACCACCAAGAAACCCTTACAAATCTCTCTATAGTGAATCTCGGATGGTTGAAGGCGAGGATGCAAGATTATTGCCACCCCCGCTTTAGCTTCTTCAACCGCACTGGAGAAAACATGGCACCCTTTAAACATTCTGCGCCACTCGTCTTCACAATGATTGGTTGATGTGTGTCTCTTGTAACATGAAAATATCAATCTTTTCTTTCTCAAATAGTTGTAACACCTCCAGACGCCGCATACAGGTGCGGCCTCCGTTTATGTTGAGAGACGTTACCTTCATTTATTCTTTATTAATTTTCCTCCTCTTGGAGTTCTTTTCCTGCCTTTGTGGCACACTTCCTCAACCGCTGAAAATTGAGGTTCTGAGATCCCAACTTGCTGGGGTTCACGAATCATGTTTCTAGTAGTTTTTAGAAAAGCATGTAGGTTTGGGAAATAATCCTGAATTCTGACATTCCTTTTCCTGAAGGATTCATCGAGGAATTTTTTAACTTCATCTTCTGTAACTACAGTGTCCCCATCCCCATCCTCTTGCGCACAAAACCCACTACCTGACGAGGTAGAGTAGGGTTCATCAAGATCAAACGCATCATCTTTGTCATTCTCTTCCTGATGCAAACTTATTTCTGAGGCACAAATCTCCCCAGGATCAGAAACATGGATATCGTTTTCATTCCTGTTGAGCTCATCGTCACATGCAGCTTCCTTCTTATCATCCCTTTTATTTTGTTCGAAACGTGTAGGCTTACTGGTTTCCTCTGAGAGGCTGTCCAACTTATCTGTTTTATCATTACACCTGGTCATCCCTGCGCCCACCTCTGTGACCATTAAATTAATGTCATGTAAGACATCAGGGTTATCAATATCACCACTTGTGTCCTCCTGAGATGTGCGAGGATTCTCGATGTCTATATCACACTCAGAACCCTCAAACAGTTCGGCAAGTGGTGCAAACGAATTGCTTAGACTTAAACCCGGTGCCGGTTCAGTTTGCAATCCCAAACAGGGATTCTCTACACAAGCTCCATCTTGCAAGCTCGGTGACACATTTGACACAACCAGTACCTTACTTTGCACTGTGCTTGCATCCTTCACGACGGGACATGAACGTTTATGTCCTTTTTTACGAGCCACTGTTACGAACCCTTCCATGTTGTCATCCGTACAGTCCTGTACAGAAGGAGAGCGATCAACCACTTTTGTCACACCAGCAGGTAGGGAGGAGTGGTCTACTGTTTCCTGTTCACCCATTGGTTGTGGGGAGGGGTCTACCATTCCACGTATCTCAGTTGGTGAGGGGGAGGAGTCAACTGTTTCCCGATAACCATGAGGTCGTGGGGAGGAGTCTACCATATCATCCACCCCATTAGGTGGGGAGGGAGGAGAATCTGCAATCACCTGGTCTCGATTTTCTAATGGTCTCACCAAACCGGGACAGGAACTCTTTACGTGTCCGTAAGCTCCACACCCGTAGCACGTCATGACGTCCGCGGAGGCATACATTCTATAAGTATGGCCATTAATCTTTGCATGCAAAACTACATTGCGCTTTTGCACATTTTCGGGCAATATCATGTAAACGACCCTTTTAAAAGTCATCACGTGTCGAAATTCACCCCTTGCCGAGTGTATCGGCACCATTGTCACTTTTGATACGATCGGACCGAACTTGCTCAATTGAGCACACAAGTCCTCACCTTTAACAAAGGGAGGGACATCAGACACATTGACCTTCATCGCAGGTGTATCTAATGGGGAAACCACGAGAAACAGGTCGGGTTCTATGAGAAGGCCTTGCTCCACAACGGAGTTCACCATGTGCACCTCCGATACAAACACAACAACCTTCTTGTTCATTCGAGAAGCTGCACGGATATTATGTGAGCCGACGCTTTTTCCAATTACTAGAAGCACTTGCTCCATCTTTACCTCGCTCGGAGGGTCGCACACCAGCCCATGCTTGCGAGTGAGCGACTCGTACATGCTATTCCTCAAACAATCGTTTGCCATAGCGAACGTAAATTAAATAAATAAAAGGTGAGAAATCAACAAAACGATACCAATCACAAGCAACACCGGCAAGTGGAGGTAAAACCAAAACTAATGGACTAGGTCCAAGAACCGTTTAGAGCAGCGAAACACCGCTGCCTGGACTGGGAAAACACGGCAAAATGGAGGCCAGGCCTCAAACACGGAGGTTCGAAAAGAGGCAACCGAACACCACCTACCGTGTGCGCTCTCTCCCTCTCTCTTGTCTCAACAATGAAAGGACACACAGGGGAAACTTTACAAGCATAAACAAGGACACAAGGGAGGGAAATGGGGGATAGGAAAACCAACCAACACGACAGAGAACTCGCAGCTCAACATGCACAGCCACCATGATGCCACACCCACGCACGACTCACCAACGACCAGCAGGGGCTGCCCTGATTAAGCAGGGAATAATGGGGAAGATTTGGCCCCTGACTTGCGTTAGAGAGCACAACCACAGAGATTCGTCCCCAATAGTTGTTGCTGCCTAGTTTGAAGGTGATGTTTTGGCATAATTTATGCACATGACGTTAGAGTCATGTCAAAGGGTCAAGTGTGCTTCTTTGGTTTATGTTAAAATAAAATATTTATGTGGACACTCTTTGTGCAGCTATCACTTACATTAAGTTTAATATATATAATCATATCCAAGGTTTTATGAAACAGAAAGGCAACCAAGCTGTCTACGACGTCAGAGGAACAGGCCTTGGTCTTCCGCCTCATTTCCAGCAATGCCCATAATTACCTTCGCAAAAGCGGAAGGTTATGTTTTGATCGCTGTGTATTTATTTGTATGTCTGTGTGTGTGTGTGTGTGTATGTTATTCGCATAACTCAAAAAGTATTCAACCGAATTGCATGAAATTTGGTGGGATGATTGGTTATTATACGGGACACATTTGATTAGATTTTGGGAGCAATCGGGTCAAAGGTCAAGGTCAAGGTCACGAAAAGGTCAAAATCGTATTTTTGTTGTTCTGTTCCCTACACTCCCATGCCAAGTACAGAACAGTAGCTGCGGCGAAGGTATGCGCTCTACCGAGTGCCCGTTCTAGTTTGGAAAGCCTTAAGTTGCACAGAATGCAGAAGGGACAGATTTTCTGCTGGGGCACTAACACATGTGGGTGAGCGGTACTCTATTAAGCTAAGGATAAAGGCCTTGTAGGTTGTAAGTAATTCATATTTACCAAGGAAAGACTTGGTATGGCAGAGGATTCCCAGTCCGTAGCTGTCTGTGGTAGTCAGCTTTGATATATAGTCTGTGCAGGAGAGGTTGTAGCTTATGATGAGGAAGAGATGTTTGAGAAAGAGAACTTTTTTAAGTGGTTGATTGTGAAAGTAGTTCGATGGGTTTGACTGATGATCCTTCCCAGTGAGACAGGCTGAGATTGGGTGAAATGAAAGACATGTTCCAAGTGTTAGATCAGCCTTTAATCCTTTCCACATCAGCAGAGAGGGAAGCTGCTGCTGCTGCTGCTCCTGAGCTTTTGGAGGAATGCGACATTGTATACCAATCTGTGGAGACATTTGTGAATACGCAATGGAAAATAAATAGTCTTTTCTCCAATGTTCTTTTTGGGAAATATATCCAGGCAATTCATTGTGTAACAAAAAGGGCAGTGACACACTATACAGAAGAGAACAGAATTGTTAACCTTCACATTTACCACCTTGTATTCCTTATTATAAAACAACTATTTGCAGGAAATACAAATATAAAAGGTAACGGTACATACAAACAGCAGGGTGATATCCAATCAAATGGAACAGATGTAGCACCTGTTATATATATATATAGTTGCGGTTGTGCCATAAAGGCAAACCCCCTATAGTTAAATTGCATGACAACATGTAGCCTGCAGTAGTTATATATGTCTTAATGAATGTAAAGATTAGCCCTTTCCCATTGTGTAGTAATCAAGACCAATATGAGTTGAAGTTAAGCAGGATGTCAAGCCTTCGTGTGGCTGGGAGGAGCCATTACTAATGAGCAGGAAGGCGTGGCCAAAAGCGACGCCTACGTGACCAATGAGGAGGTGGGAACAAGTCCCCGGCACGTGACCAACCTCAGCCAATAGGAGGCTGTGGAACATTTTGAAGGGCGTGGGCGGGATTGATAAACCCCCGTCCAGCGCATTATCATTCCCTTGCTTTGGATTTCGCCACGTGGACGACACCCCTCTTGGACTCTGCCTCGCCAACGATAGTGCTCTTGATTTCGCCTCGTGGACCACAATTCTCTTGCCTTTGTCCTTCGCCAACACTTCTCTCTTGCTTGTTGTGTCGATACCCGACACCCATTGCTTCTTCGCCCATCTCTTGCGCCATCAGGCTGACATGTATGCTTGTCACCTGCGCTGAAGTTCATTCACCTGTGCTGAAGTTCGTCCGTGCCAACTTCGAGGTGGCGGTTCATCCTTCAGACCTTACCTCATCCAGGCTGCACGTCCGGATCGGGTATTGAACTGCGAGCCGTGCACACCAGGCCACGTGGCTGGCCCACAGCGAGGCAATTCCAGCACGTACATCGGTGCGCCAATAAGCAGTGTGTCTTTTCCCCTGTGTGAGAGTGAGTGTGAAGGTGCCTGTGGGGTTTATGATAGGTAAGAATTGTTAAGCTGTATCTTTTGTCTATTCGTTGTTACATTCCAACCTGTTCGGTACGTCCTTTCTCCATTGGCCTAGCATCATCCGAGACCGAATTTGGCTAGATTCATGTCCACAAATCTCGTGAGGTAACGCTGCTTTCCACACCGTGCAAATCCGCTCGGCACGCAATTGAATAAGGTGTGTGAAAGCGAGGGTTCGATCCCCGGTTTCTCCCGTCACGTGTCTTGAAGGTATTTGGGAATATTGACCAGTAAACTCTTCGACGCGTAGCTGGGAGATTGGCGATCGGAATTGCTTAGCAATCCGTCAACCAAGAACTTAGTCGTGGACGGCGGCCTCAGTGGACCCGGAGTTTGAGGGGGAGCAGGGCATAAACCCCTCTTAGTACATCGACGAACCCGGGATTCGCAACAATATACTGTATATATGGCGAGATAAGAACAACTGATCTTGCTTCAACAGTTTATTGAGCATTGCAGGAGGAGATGGATGAAAAACCTTAAATACACAATAAAAACTCTGTCAGGATGCAGCCGTTGACAATTTAGGAACTTACAAACTTCAGGGCAATACTTTCATGTATTCAATGATAAACTCTGTTACCATTACCGTTACAATTTACTACAGTTGAAGAATAAATATTTTACCAATTTGCAATCTACTAGCAATTGAACAATTCCAATCAACGATATTTTGTCATTAATTAATTATTCAGGTGTTCACTTATAAAAAATATTATCGTTAACCATTGAAGACACTATAGTTAATAACAATTCAACATTCCAATTTCACTAATGGCTACAATTATTATGTAGTTGACCAGCAATAATATTACCATAAATCAACCAATAACCAATAGTAAAATTGTTCTCCAATAAATGTAGAATACATATAGTACTTCTTGTTATTAATGAATATAACCGAATGTATCAATTAATATAACAAGACCCAGAACAAGATAGATACAATACCCTGAGCTTTCGTATTTCCATAGCAATGCAAACATTACAGCCATAACAGACGAAACAGTCAATTAAAACAAACATACATTACGCCGTAGCGTGATCAATGCAACACTCACCCCCGGTAACAGTTACACGGACATGGTGGAGATAACGGACTACTCCCAATGTCCACACCCCATCGACCATCGACCATCGACCGCATGGTTCGCATCAAGATGGCGGAACCAGTGCCGACAGGATCATGGGAGTTTATAACAGTTTTTCCTATAAATGCATTATAAGTGTTTTACTTATCACAGTCATCTCAAAAGGATCATCCGCATATTCTCAAGTACCAACGTTAAAAAACTAGAACGCCACTCAGTAGAGCGCATACTCCCGCCGTGGGTTTAGTTCGAATAATACGTTTTGTTTAACATCCCCTCTCCCCAAAACAATAAATGAAAAAGAAAGTAAGCCCTAACTGTCAGAGAATTAATTTTGATATATCTCGGAATTAGAGGAGAAAAACGTCATTTAAGAATAAGAATAAAAGCTTTAATGCAGTGAAACAGAGAAAAAATCTTTCCCAAAAAAATTCCCCCCAAAAATTCCTGGGTCCGGAATAATATCCTGAGCTTCACCAAAAACGAATCAATTCTTCCTTATCCCAAGGGCAATCATCCCACCAACTTTCATCCAAATCCGTTCAGAACTTTTCCAGATATCTTGTTCACAAACACACACACACACACACACACACGGATGGACACGAGCGACTGCATTACTCCCTGGCGGGAGTAAAAAAAAAAACGGAAAACATTTGTTCAACCAATCAACTCCGTGCACCGATAAAATTCACGGAAGTCGCCGACCGGCACAATAACCGCGAATCATCGAGAACTCATAGAAGAATCGTAATGAACGGCTAATGTCTGCTTACATCGACATCTACTTTGTATATATATATATATATATATATATATATATATATATATATATATATATATATATATATATATATATATATATATATATATAAAGGTGGGCGCGATTCGGAAAATTTTAAGTCCGCTTACCGCTTATCCGCTCCGCCAGCCCGTGTAGTCCGATTCGCTTATCCGCTTCAGCGGCCGAAAATCTTAGTCCGCTTACCGCTTATCCACTTATCCGCTTCGATTCGATTTTTTTAAAGCGCTTCGACGTTTTTAAAGCGATTTTTGACGTTTCTAAAGGGAATTTAATGCTTTTTAAGCCTAAATAGCCATTTCTAACTACTACAAAGACAAACAAAGCTTTTAAGATCAAAAATATACATTTTTATTGAAATAAAATTTATTCAAAATGTTGTTGTTGTTGTTGACCGCCGGGTTGTGGATGTCGCTGTGCTGGGACTGCTGGTTTGCGTCGCTCGTGTGCCTGTCCCTGGCACTGCCGCTGGGCTGGAGAGTCAGAAATCTCTCCATCTTGACGTTATTGCCGCTCTAGCGTCCAATAAAATATTCAGTTTTCACTTATTATTCACTTAAATAAATATTCACAATTCTAGAGTAACGGCTCAGGCTAACAGCTGATTTGGCGAATCGCGATGCGCTTTAATTTTTCGGTAGTCCGCTTACGCTTATCCGCTTCGGTTTCCGGGGGTTGTTCCGATTCGCTTATCCGCTTCGAAAACGTTAGTCCGCTGCAGCGGATAAGCGGATAAGCGGACTTTCGAAGCGGACCGCCCACCTTTGTCTAATATATATATATATATATATATACATACATACATATATATATATATATATATATATATATATATATACATACAATGTACATAACATATAATATGACATACCGGTGGAGCTACCGTCCCCAGACCATAGCTAAATCTACGCCAATGCTACATCAAGCCGAGAGACGAGGCCTCAACTCAACAAGCAAGTTTTCAAATAACCCCACAAATGTACATAATCTATGATTTACAACAACGCAACGCAAGTTTGCTTGTGTTGTAGCGGTTACCGCTGGATGCACACAATCGCCTTGCACCGGCCAGAACACGGCCAGACGCGCCTCTCCCGGGCATGCCCGGACTCACTGTTCCTGGGCACGCCCGAACCTCCCGGGCACGCCCGGTCTCGTCTTTCCCGGGCATGCCCGCTCTCGCCTTTCCAGGGCTCGCCCAGAGCGTCCGGGCATGCCCGCTATCGCCTTTTCAGGGCTCGCCCAGAGCGTCCGGGCATGCCCGCTATCGCCTTTCCAGGGCTCGCCCAGAGCGTCCGGGCATGCCCGCTATCGCCTTTCCAGGGCTCACCCAGAGCGCCCGGGCACGCCCAGCCTCGACTTGCCAGGCCGCAGCCAAACACGCCCGGGCAGGTCCAGACTCGCCTTTCCAAGGCTCGCCCTTGACACCCGGGCATGCCCGGTATAGCTTTTGCCGGGCAAACTTCCCGACATCAATGTGTATATATATTGCTGCCCGATAAACGGGCTTGTGAGAATACCTGAGCTGTTTTGTTTCAATAAAGCAACTCGGACGAATTCCGTCTTTGGTCGCGTCAATTCTTTCGACTCGCGTTGGAGCGCAGTTCCTTCATTGGTGACCTACCGACATGGATACGGCAGTGACGCTTAAACTGCCTACCTTCTGGGAGGCTCACGCGGCTGTTTGGTTCGCTCAGGCGGACTCTCAGTTCGCCCTGCGAGGCATCACCGCGGACGACACCCGCTTCCACCATGTTGTGGCGGCGCTCGGTTCCGCCACCGCGGCCCGCGCCTTGAGCCTCCTCGAGCACCCGCTGGCTGCTGACAAATACGACGCGCTGAAGACACTCCTCCTCGACGCTTTCGCCCTATCACCGGCAGCACGCGCACGGCGCCTGCTCGCTCTGCCCGAGCTCGGCGACACGCGCCCGTCAGAGCGCATGGACTATATGCTCTCGTTGCTCGGTGAGCACTCTCCGGATTTTCTGTTCCGCGAGCTGTTCCTTCGCCAGCTGCCTCACCCGGTACGCCTCGCCCTGGCTGGCACGTTGATCACGGATTCCCGCGCCCTCGCCAGGGAAGCCGATAAGATCTCCTCGGCGGGCCAGCACATCGGCGCGGTTACCTGGAGCCCGCCGCCGGCCGAGGCGACGCCCACGACGCCCGAGCACCCTGCGCGGTTGGAGGCCGAACTGCCGGTGCAACTGGCGGCCGCCACGCCGCACCGCCCGCTTCCGACACGACGGCCGGGGCCTCCACCTGACCGGGCGTGGTGTTATTACCACGCCAGGTTCGGACACAAGGCTCGGACGTGCCGGCCCCCGTGCACTTTCGGCAGGTCGGGAAACGGCCGGGCCGGCGTTCATTCCCAGCCATGAGCGCCGGCCACTCGGGCAACTTGCTGTTTATTCGGGACAAAGCGTCTGGGCGGCGTCTCCTGTGTGACACCGGCGCCCAACTGAGCGTCATACCCGCCTCCGAGCAGGACAGGCGGGACGCCGTTTGCGGCCCCTCTTTGGTCGCTGCTAATGGCTCGGCCATACGCACTTTCGGCCCATGCGTCGTCACCCTCTGCTTCGGCAGCCAGCGTTTTCAATGGACTTTTGTGACCGCCTGCGTCCCCATGGCTTTGCTGGGCGCCGACTTCCTCTGCGCGCACGGGCTGCTGGTCGACGTCAAACGTCGTCGCCTTGTCAATGCCGAGACCTTCAGCTCCCTGGCGTGCACGATGAGCAGCTCCGCGCCGACCGAACTGGCGTGCGCCCTCCCGGCAGCGAACGAGTTCGCTCGCCTGCTCGCGGAATTCCCGGCCCTCACGCGGCCGACGTTTTCGGCCGTCGCGGTGCGGCACGGGATCGAGCACCACATACCCACTACGGGCCCGCCGGTCTACGCCAGGGCCCGCCGCCTCGACCCGGCCAAGCTCGCCGTGGCGAAGGCCGAGTTCGATGCGTTGGAGCACCTCGGCATCGTGCGGCGCTCCGATAGCGCGTGGGCCTCGCCACTGCACATCGTGCCAAAGCCGGGGGGTGGATGGCGCCCGTGTGGCGACTACCGCCGTCTCAACGACGCTACCACCCCCGACAGGTACCCGATCCCGCATATTCAGGACTTTTCCGCCCGTTTGGCGGGACGGGTCATCTTTTCGAAAATTGACCTGATACGGGGCTACCACCAGGTACCTGTCCGGGCGGCCGACGTCCCGAAGACGGCCGTCATCACGCCGTTCGGCCTGTTCGAATTTTTGCGGATGCCGTTTGGCCTCAAGAACGCGGCCCAGGCGTTCCAGCGCTTGATGGACGGCGTGCTGCGCGACCTGCCATTTCTTTTCGTCTATCTGGACGATATCCTCACCGCCAGCACGTCCCGCGCCGAGCACCTCCTCCACCTCCGAACACTGTTCGGTCGCCTCAGCGAGCACGGCTTAATTGTCAACCCGGTCAAATGCCACTTCGGCGTGACGACCGTTGACTTTTTGGGCCACCGCATCACCAAGACCGGGGCCGTGCCGCTGCCGACCAAGGTCGAGGCCATCACCACGTTCCCGCGTCCCCGTTCCATCAAGGCCCTCCAAGAGTTCCTCGGCATGGTGAATTTTTATCACCGATTCGTGCCCCGCGCTGCTCAGCTCATGCAGCCCCTTTATGAGGCCCTCCGGGGCAAGCCGGCCAAGCATGACATTGTTTGGTCCGCGGCCATGGACGCGGCCTTCGCCAGCGCCAAACGGGCCCTCGCCGACGCAACGCTGCTGGCTCACCCGGTGCTCAACGCGCCCATCGCCCTCACTACGGACGCCTCCAACTACGCGGTGGGCGCCGTCCATGAGCAATGGGTGGACGGGGTTTGGCAGCCACTCGCTTTTTTCAGCCGGCAACTCCGGCCGAACGAGTTAAACTACAGCACGTTCGACCGCGAGCTGCTCGGGCTATTCCTGGCCGTTCGCCATTTCCGACACCTCCTGGAGGGCCGCCCGTTCACGGCTTTCGTCGACCACAAGCCGTTGGTTATGCAATGGCTAAGGTCACGGAGCCGTGGTCGGCCCGCCAGCAGCGCCACCTCTCCGCCGTGTCGGAGTTCACCACGGACATCCGGCACGTCGCCGGCAAAGACAACGCCGTGGCCGACTGTCTTTCTCGGGCCAGCGCGAACGCGGTCCACCTCGGCGTGGACTTCGCGCTCATGGCGGCCGACCAGACCACCGACGCCTCGGTGCAGGCACTCCGTGCGGCGGACACGGGCCTCCGCCTGGCCGACATTCCCTTCGCGGGCACCGTCCTGCTCTGCGACGTCTCCCAGGGCCAGCCTCGCCCCATCGTGCCCGTTTCCTGGCAGCGCCGCATCTTCGCCTCCATCCACGGCCTTTCTCACCTGGGCCGGAAAGCTTCTCAGAAGCTGGTGTCAGCGCGTTTCGTCTGGCACGGCCTTCGATGAAACATCCGCGACTGGGCCAACGCCTGCACGGCCTGCCAGCGGGTCAAGGTCCACCGCCACACCCAGGCCCCGCTGGCACCTTTCGCCGTGCTTGAACGGCGTTTCGACCACGTCCACGTGGACCTGGTGGGTCCCCTGCCCCCCTCGCGGGGGTTCACCCACCTGCTCACCATGGTGGACAGGACCACCAGGTGGCCGGAGGCTGTGCCCCTCGCCTCCACCACCACCGCCGACGTGGTGCAGGCGTTCATCGCCACCTGGGTCGCGCGCTTTGGCGCACCAGTGGACATCTCGTCCGACCGCGGCCCACAGTTCACGTCTGAGCTTTGGGGTGCGGTCGCCCGTTCGTTGGGGGTCACGCTGCACCGCACCACGGCCTACCACCCCCAAGCCAACGGGTTGTGCGAGCGGTTTCACCGCTCCATGAAGGCCGCACTCATGGCCGGCCTTCAGGACGACGGTTGGGCTGACCGGCTGCCATGGGTCCTTTTGGGCCTTCGCACGGCCCCCAAGGAAGACCTCCAGGCGTCCGCCGCCGAGCTCGTCTACGGCCAGCCGCTCCGCGTCCCGGGCGAATTCGTGCCCGACGCTACCAGTCCCTGGTCCGCCGCTCGCCAGCGCTCGGACCTCCAGGAGGCCGCCCGACGATTTGCCCCCGTGCCGACGTCCCGCCACGGTGGCCCCCAGTCCTACGTCCCCCCGGCGCTTCGCACAGCGGAGTACGTCTTTGTGTGTCATGACGCGCACCGGGGGCCACTCCGGCCGCCATACGACGGGCCCTTCCGGGTCCTGCGATGGGGCGACAAGTCTTTCATCGTCGACTTCGGCGGCCGGCCGGACCGGATTTCTGTGGACCGCCTCAAACCGGCGCACATGGACGTCGACCGACCACCACGGTTGGCCCTTCCTCCGCGGCGAGGCCGCCCCCCGTCCACAGTTCCCCCCGCTCGACCACCCACCACCACGTCGGACCCCTCCCCACGACCCTCCAGGGGTCGCTTCGGCCGGGTCATCCGGACCCCCCTTAAATTGACCCTGCCGGTGCAGGTCATTTCTGGAGGGGCGTGTGTAGCGGTTACTGCTGGATGCACACAATCGCCTTGCACCGGCCAGAACACGGCCAGACGCGCCTCTCCCGGGCATGCCCGGACTCACTGTTCCCGGGCACGCCCGAACCTCCCGGGCATGCCCGCTCTCGCCTTTCCAGGGCTCGCCCAGAGCGTCCGGGCATGCCCGCTATCGCCTTTCCAGGGCTCGCCCAGAGCGTCCGGGCATGCCCGCTATCGCCTTTCCAGGGCTCGCCCAGAGCGCCCGGGCACGCCCAGCCTCGACTTGCCAGGCCGCAGCCAAACACGCCCGGGCAGGTCCAGACTCGCCTTTCCAAGGCTCGCCCTTGACACCCGGGCATGCCCGGTATAGCTTTTGCCGGGCAAACTTCCCGACATAAATGTGTATATATATTGCTGCCCGATAAACGGGCTTGTGAGAATACCTGAGCTGTTTTGTTTCAATAAAGCAACTCGGACGAATTCCGTCTTTGGTCGCGTCAATTCTTTCGACTCGCGTTGGAGCGCAGTTCCTTCAGTGTGACCGTTCTTGTCATTTACAGCAATAAATAATGTGTATGTTAAAAAATATAGTAACCTCTGATCAATATTGTATATGGGACAGTAGCAGTAATGTATAGGCGCATAGTAGTATAGCATATAGTTCAATATAGTACAGCTTTCTGATAAGTCGACCATGTTACCATATGTTGCCACAACTGTCTTGGTGGAAGTACAGATCACGTGAGATCTGGGTCAGATCACGTGACGTCTGGGTCAAATCATGTGACCTGGCAGCAGGATATGATGGAGTAACAGAAACAATTCAACTCTAACTGCTTTACTGCCATTTTAAACAGGCGATAAACCATGGTAAAATATTACCGTTCACATTCCTGTCCTCTTGAGGTGCCAACGTCCCGATGTCACCACTAATAAGTTGAGGAAAACCATTCTCCGACCCTGTCAAAGATTCCTTTTGTTGCTTTGGGAGGAACTACTTCCAGTTGGATGGCCAGAAGGAATCTTCTACTTAAGGCTACGGGATCATCCGAGAGAACCAGGTTGGTCCTGTGATCAATGACTTGCTCTGATACATCATCCAGCATCCATAGACCAGTAACATCACCAGAAGGTGTATAATCCACCGGTTCAGGGTAGAAGGCACATAGAATCAAACATTTGATTCTTCAGTTACCCGATGTTCCGCATTTAACTCTTTGACTGGTCTGTTGACTATTCTTACAGAAGGCTCTATGGGAAAGGTACATAGCTTCAGCTGATTCCGATAAACCACTTTAACTGTTTTTCCTCCTCTTTCGCGACAGATCCTGAATACGGGAAGCTCAGGGTTATTTTGATCGACCACTATGTAAGGGTGAGGCTCCCAACGGTCTTGCATCTTGTTATGCTCTCGGGGCTTATGTTTTCTCAGCAGCACGCAATTATCTAGTTTGATTAATGCATCTGGTGACACACGCTGAGAAACCCGTTTCTTGGCTTGTCCAGCTTCCTTTGACCACTCCCAAGCTCTCACATTCTGTCTTCAGCCATTCGTGGTGTGCACTGACCCACTCATTCATTGTTGCAGCTTCTGATGATTCCAGTGCCAGGTCCCAGTATTATGTCTATAGGTAGTCACGCATCCCTGCCCAACATCAGATAAAATGGAAGGTTCCGAGTGGAGGAGTGGATATGGCTATTTTATGCTAGTTAGAGCTCAGGCAGATGGTCTCTCCAACGTCTCTTCTTTGCAGGTGGAAGGGTCCTAAGCATTTTATGCATACTTCTGTTCCACCTCTCACAGCCCAGGTTACCCTCCGGGTGATACGGGGTCCTATGACTCCTCTGGATGCTGTAACACCTGCACAAATCCGCTATGGCATTAAATTCAGAGCTCCTCCGTTGATCTCAATGAATTCTGCCAATACATCCGAAGTAGGGGAACCAATGTTTAACAAGGAATGCTGCCACTGTCGTCTGGTTTCTGGTCGGTACCACCATGCAGAATTTCGTAAACATGTCTGTTACCACTAGTACATTCTCGTACTCATCTCAAATGCGCTCGGGTAGCATGAATTCCACAGTCCCACGGCTTCCAGTGGAGCTGTGAACTCGATACAAACCAAAGGCGTGTGAGGGTGTGGTAGTGGTAGGGTGTCCCTCGCCAGAGCACACCTCTTGCAAGTCCTGAGTCCATTTTTATACATCTACCATCATAGAAGGCCGGGAATAATACTGTTGCATAGACCTCAGTGCTCTACGATCACTAAAGTGCCCAGTGTAGTCATGTTTGGCTTGGAAAGCTTCCTTCCTCAGAACCTGGGGTAACACCAACTGCTGGAATTCAACCCTCTTGAGGAATCTGTATCACCTGGTAGAGTGCACCATCCAATCTCAGTCGATGCCACTGGCCCAGTAACGTTTGAACTTCCTTGGCATGCTTCAATCGGTTTGCGTGGCTGGGTCTCTGATGGTACTTCATAAAGTTCACTACCTTGCCAACCATATCATCAGCTGCTTGCATGTGAGCTATCCTCTCTGAAGAACACTCCATAATCTCATCAACAGCTCTGCAGGTAACTTCCTGATTGTTATCAATTTCCATCGCAGGAGCTGAAAAGGGCCAGGAAGTGGCTTGCACCTCCGCAGATGTCACAATGACTTCATTTTTGGGTGGGATACATACTGGTGTTTCAGATGACAATTTTATGGTACCCCATTTTGCCACTGTGGCAAGTGTGGTTGTTGACCTTACTGGTTTCTTCAACTACCTGTCTAACTCCATCAGCTATAAGCTGAGCAATACCTGGTCTTGCACCTGAGTATGACTCCTGAAAAGAGACATCTTTACAGTGCTTCACAATATTCATTCCTAATATTGCAGTTACATTTTCTTGAAAAGGATTGTCCTTAACTACGAACACAGCTTGACTTTTGGGTGTTTTACCAAACACAGAAGCATCAACCTCCATAAGGAATGTCTGAACCATTAGCAGTTCTCAGATGCAAACCTGTACCTCACTTGGCACAAGTCCTCGATGCCTAAAGTTCAAATGAAAAAAAAGTCTCACTGATGGTCGTTATTTGGGACCCTGTGTCCAGCAAGCACCATGTCAGCACACTGCCGATCTCTACCATCATGAGGGGGCATGTTCCACTTGCTCTGTCCAGAAAGTTATCTGCTCTATCAGTCTGTATGGAGCCTGGTACATTCCCTACTGTTTGGCTTTCACAGTCGGGTCGATCCAAAATTCCTGTGGCTTCGTCTTGAGTGGATAGTTCCTCTTGATGTGCCCAGGATTTGGACATCTTCAACATAGTATCCCCCCTTGCTCATCTCTAGCTGGTCTCTGACGGTAGGATGGCCCATCCCATTCCTCTGTTTGAGCAGATTAATTATTTCACCCTGCTGCTGCATGGGTTGCTTAGTAAGTCCGAGTTATTGTTAGCCTCTTTCTCAGTTTTCTGCACCGTGCTAGAAATTGGGGGTGGAAATGGTGTCCGACCTGCACTGGATTTAGCACCACTTTCTTATTCTCTGACCACATTATGGCTACCTGCAATAGGTCCCCTTTCATTTTCACAATAGGTCCCCTTTCATTTCTCCTGACAGCTGAATCTCTCAGACCGGTAACAAATAGTTATTTTAGACGAGTAACTCTTGCAAGTCATAACCATAGGCGCGAATCCTTTCATTGAATCGTTGGTTCCATTGAATCGCTCATAAAAGCCTTTCAGCAGGCCTCCCATGGTTACTGTATCCCCATACAGGCATACACCCTCTGCATAGTCTCAAATACTTTCAAGATGTCCGCTTGGTCATGTTCCGGCATTAACTTTACCGTTTGCCTGGCCTGGCCCCCAAGGTAGTCCAGCACAACATCTGCTTGATCCCGAACAGGAACATGCCACGTTCTGAAGGCACTCTTCACTGCATCCAGCCATTCCTCCACAATGGCTTGCCCGGCTTTCTTGGGAAATCCTGTGAAGTTGGATACTTTACGTTTGCTGGGGAAATAAACAGCTTGTGGTGTATTTATCCGGGCCTCCTGCTGTCTCAACTGGTCTGCTTGCTGTGTCACCATCAGGGTTAGCTGTTGTAGCTTGGCTTCCAGGCTCTGGTTGTTACTGGCCTCCATCATTGTTTACTTCCTGTCAATGCCATTTCATTGCCTTCAAACCTTCCATGACGCCACTTGTATTGGAAAATAAAGTCTTTCCTCCAATGTTATTTTTGGGAAATATATTCAGGCAATTTATTGTGTAACAAAAATGGCAGTGAAACACTGAAAAATACATGAGAGAACAGAATTGTTAACCATTACATTTACCACCTTGTATTCCTTATTATAAAGCATCTACTTGCTAATAGAAATACAAGGGGTAACAGCACATACAAACAGTAGGGTGATATCCAATTGAATGGAGAACATGCAGCACTTGTAACCACATAGCATATAATATACATACAATGTACATAACATATAACATGACATACCGGTGGAGCTACCATCCCCAGATTCTAGCTAAATCCACACTAACGCTACATCAAGCCGAGAGACTAGGCCTCAACTCAACTCGACTAAAGTTTTGAAATAACCCTGCAAATGTGCATCATCTATGATATACAACAACGCATCCCAAGTTTACTTGCATGATCGTTCATGACATTTACATAAATAAATAATGCAAAAGTTACAAAATATAGTAATGCAACTACCGTCTTTCTGTTCATTCGACCCATCCTGGGAAAACCACATTTCCAAGCTGGCCTCCAAAGCCAGTCGCCGACTGGGCATCCTCCGTCATGCGAAGTCCTTCCCTGGCACACCTGAACTCCTCACCACATACAAGGCTTTCATCAGCAGCTCAATGGAATATTGTTCCCCCCTCTGGGCCGGTGCTCCTGCCTCACACCTAGCTCGGCTTCACGCTGTTGAAACCAAAGCATTCAGAATCATTGGAATCTCCCATGATGAAGCTATCTCCGAGGGCCTTTCACTCACTCACCGCAGGCAGGATGGTGGTCTTTCTGTCTTCTACCGACTCCTCTCCGGCCTTGCTCCCCCAGCTCTCTCAGGGTTCTGTCCCCCAAATATTCCTACAGGTCGCCCAATATCTGCCAGCAACCCTCTTATGGTTAAACAGCCAAAATCAAGACTCTCTGCTCACCTTCACTCTTTCATTCCTCTTTTCTCCCGCGTCTGGAACAAACTCCCTCACTCTCTTCAATCCCACTCCTCCCTCCAGGTCTTTAAAACAGCTGTTCACCACCATCTCATAGCTTCCCCCATCCAAAACCTGATCTGTTCTACCCCCGTTTATTCACTCCAGATCCACTTTTATTTGAAATCCCGACTTCTTTCTTTCCTGGAAGTTCTAGCAGTGTCCATGTGTTTTATACCTTCCCACTCCCCCCCCCACCCCCCCCACCCCCCCCAAACCCTCCTCCCCCCACCTTCCCATGCCTCCTCCCCCAAGCCCTCTCCCTCCCACAGATCTCCCGATGTCCCTGTTCTCTGCTGTTGTACTTGTGTGCTTCCCTCTCTCTCCCCATCTTCTCCCCCGCTCCCTTTATTATATGTTTTGTGTATCCGTTTTTTTTTTTTGTGATTGATGTTAGCTCTTACATGAGCCTGGATCTTGTATCCCAAAAAAACAAAAAAAAGGACCACCGTTACCATGTCGTCGCAACCGTCTGGGTGGAAGTACAGATCACGTGACGTCTGGGTTAGATCACGTGACGTCTGGGTTAGATCACGTGACGTCTGGATCAGATCATGTGACCTGACATGCAGGTTAGGGTACAGGGGAAATGAAACAATTCAACTCTAACTGCCTTACTGTCATTTCAAGCAACCGATGAACCATGGTAAAATATTACCGTTCACAAATAGGCAAAAAGGGTTTTCCTGAGTACTGGAGATGTCATTAATGTAAACAAAAACAGAATTGGGCCCAAGATGCTGGATTGGGCCCAAGATCCTGGATTGGGCCCAAGATGCTGGATTGGGCCCAAGATGCTGGATTGGGCCCAAGATGTTGGATTGGGCCCAGGATGCTGGATTGGGCCCAAGATGTGGAATTAGGCCCAAGATGCTGGATTGGGCCCAAGATGTGGGATTAGGCCCAAGATGCTGGATTGGGCCCAAGATGTGGGATTAGGCACTCCAATCTCAACTGGGAGTACAAATAAGAAGATTCCAATGAAATGTTTGCTAATGATTTGCACAAAGTTGATTCTTGTTTCTGTCCATACAACAATGTGTTCACTTAGGAGCTATCATGGTTGTTTAAGCAAAAATTCAATAATATCGACAAACAACATTGCATGGTGATTAATACTTCCTGGTTAGAGTTTTAAAAAGACAACTCAACGTTGTTTTGTGCAGTGATTGAAGATGTGGCCACACAAACAATCTTTAAAGAAGTGTTTCGTTTCTAAAGTCACATTTATCTCACTTAATTGTTTAAAATAAATATTCAAAATTTAACCTCTGATTTTAATATTTTTTTTGGTCACCTCTATACTTTACCTTTCGAGAAGAGTAGGCGAGATACCTGCACTGGCAACCTGGCCAAATTACAAAATCCTGTACTCTAATTTGAGTGTCCTGTGTCGGAGTGGCGCGACCCCATTCGGAACTGCAACCACTGCTATGGAAGAACCAACACTTTGTGCGGAGCATGGTTAACAATATATACATATATAACTCCTTAATGGAGGACACACCGAGATGTTTTACATCAACGTACTTGATTGCAGACGAGACAGCCTGCTTTACACCCCCATATGAAGAACAATATGTTCCACGATTAAAGATCAACTCTTGGCATCCAATTAGACTCGGCCAGAAATCAAGCACAGGGCTCAGAGGTGAACACTCTGCCATGTTCGTCATTCTACTTTGTATGGAATACAGAAGGCCATTCAGGGTGATGCACGATCATGATTTTGGCTAAAATCGTGTTTTTGAGGCTCCGTTTCCTCCATTAGAGAAAAAAAAAATGCAGTTGACGGAAAAATTACCACGATAAGCATTAGCTGTGCACACTTTGTTCCCCATCCTTGCACAGTTCATCCCCTACATCCCTCTCGCAGCACTCATCTCACCGTTTGTCAAATATATAGTGATTCGTACTTTCCTTGTCCTTATTTGCACCACCGCTCCGCTCGCGTGTACTTTATGTTCATAATATATACCTGCATGTTCGAGGAAACATGCAATTATAAGCATGTAGTTATTTAATCATATCACCATTCTTCCCTTCTTGAAACAATAAACACTAGAACGGCACTCAGTAGAGAGCATACCTCCGCCAGGTGAACAGTTTACGTTTTGTATCCCAGAGCAGACGAGAAAATCACAATACAGAGTCACATTTAATCAAAATCATCCGTCCATAACTTTTTGAGATATCCTGCTTTGTATCATTTTTGGCCCTATCTCCCCATGGTGAAGAATCACTTAAAAGCTTCTACTAGCCGGATCCCGATCTGTACCAAAATCTAATCATTTCGTCCTGGTCACATACGCTACATATCTGCCAAATTTCGTCCGAATCCGTCCACAACTTTTTGAGATATTTTGTTCACAATCGCACAGACAGACAGACAAACGGACAGACCTACAGGGGTGAAAACATAACCTCCATCCACCTTTGGTGGCGGAGGTAAATATTTGGCCTTTTACTCGGAGAGGCCAAACTGTACGTTCATTTCAAGTACAAGCAGCACTGTTTACCTTAAAGCTTCATCAGCATAACATAAAATAGCTAATGTGATAAGGGTAATATTACAGGAAAGCGAAGGGTCAGGTTATCCTACAGTGGTCAAATCAGGAGTTGCTTCTTCTCTTCTCTCCATCTGATCCCAATTATTGAAATGAGAATACCTCCTGATGCACAGGTCAATTTTGTCAAATTGGACCGTGTGTTTGGGTTTTATTCTAATTCAGACTTCCGCAGGGAAATAAGTGCTCTCAGTGAAATACACTTTAAAAAAAAAACAATTTCCCAGCTTGTGTTGCATGTTTCCTCTGGGTTGGGGATTGAGGATTAACCAGCAAAGCATTCACATGCACAGTCAAAGTTCAACTCCTCCATGTGGACTACTTGTACAGAGAAAGGGAGGGATGAAACCATGGGATTTGGAGGGGGTTCTCCATCTCTTCTCTTCAACAAGCCTGCAAAGAGAGGATTATTGGATTGATTTGGGACAAGGGATTGCTTTGGCAGACTGAAACTCTTTTACTGGCATGAACCCCAATATCACATACAAGTACAGTATTTCAATCAAACACGTTTTCATACAGGCCCTATCCTTTTTGTTTATCCTTTTTCTACTAGCCGGATTTTTTTGTGAAATCCTTTTTTTTGTGAAGTCCTTAAAGCTGAAGGACAACATGGATTCGAAGATGCTGAAATTACATATTTGTTTTAGTGGCAAACATAGAAAGAAACAAAGGCAGGAACAAGCGTGGTAATAGAAGGAGAAATCTTGAAAATAAAGACTGAAGACGAAACAGAAAAGAGCAGAAAGAAACTTCAGCATAAACCAGAAGGCAATCGGTGGAGAGCAAACCTCCGCCAGGCTGAATAGTTAACGTTTTGTAATCCTCTGATAGGTCGGATCTGTATCTGGATCTTTTACAAAATCGAATTGGCTTGTTATTGTCACCGACCCAACTCATCCACCATGTTTTGTCTGAATCCGTCCACAATCTTTTGAAATATCGTACGATATATCGTTTTGGGCCCGATCTCTCAATGGTGAAGAATGATTTAGTTTAAATAAAAATTCATAGATCTGGATCCGGATCTTCACCATAATTGAATCAATCTGTCATTGTCACACATCCAACCTGTCCACCATGTTTTGTCTGAATCTGTCCACAACCTTTTGAAATATCGCACTATATATAGTTTTGGGCCCTATCTCTCAATGATGAAGAATCATCCAATTTCTTTAAAATATTCTTGGATCTGTTTCCGGATCTTCACCAAAATTGAATGAATCTGTCATTGTCACACACTCAACCTGTCCACCATGTTTTGTCTGAATCTGTCCACAACCTTTTGAAATATCGTACTATATATAGTTTTGGGCCCTATCTCTCAATGGTGAAGAATGATTTAGTTTTAAAAAATATTCTTAGATCTGGATCCGGATCTTCACCAAAATTGAATCAATCCGTCATTGTCACACATCCAACCTGTCCACCATGTTTTGTCTGCATCCGTCTATAACTTCTTTAAATATCATGCTATGTATCGTTTTGGCCCACAATGTCTTAATAGCAAAGAATCATAATTTTTATTTTTTTTAATATTCTCGGATCCGGATCCGGATCTTTACCAAAATCGAATCAATTCGTTCTCGTCACATACCCAACGTGTCCAACCAAGTTTCGTCTGAAGCTGTCTATAACTTTTCTGAGACATTCTGCTCACAGACAGACAGATGGGGGTGGCAGAGGCAATAAATACATTTAACAGTTCTGCATATCATGAACTTACCTGTTAACATATCTTTTGGGATATTGTAGTTGTGAAAAATCAATGCGTTGTAAGGGAGGCCTGAGATCCGGTATAATTAGTGCAGAAATAACTGGTGTTGTCGTATAATAAAGTGTTTTTGAACCTGTTATGTAAAAGATTCATGTGATATTTCACAACCATTTGTTTGGTGGAAGTATTCCGAAAACACGGAGCGATATCTTCAAGGTCATTCGTGGTATCACAAATTGAATTTTACCATGAATATTACATCCAAAAAGCAGGAGCAATTTCCTCAGTTGTATAATGAAAAATTTGTTTTTACCAATTTGCACTGTGATTAATTTGTAATGTCCATGTTTGTTGTAGGAAAGCAACCTTCACATTTGCTTTGAGTTTGAAAATAGAGACAGAAGCTCCCGCAGATTGAGATGCCATCCAATCTGTGCGAGCGGCGGCCCTGCTGGGGAAACAGGCTCAGCATGCAGCGGCTCGAACCCCACCGAGCATGAGCCTCACTTCTTACTCACTGGTGCAGCTTGAACGTGCTCCTGCTACGAATGAACGAGACAAAGCCAGCTGGGAACCCACATTGTAAGTCGGCAAGTGATCTCAAGCAGAAGTATACAAGAGGTTGCCTTTATCAAAATAGCTGAGCAAGATGCACCTAACATTTAGAAACTTCAAGGGAGAATAACTTGGTGTAACATTGATGTACAAAAGGGAAAAACAGTACTCCGCGCGTATAACGGGTGTCCACAAAAAGACAGTAGGTCTACCCATACAATTTAATAAACTTTAAGTTTTTTAAAATTTAAAATGACATTTTCTTTGGTAAACATTTGCTTCACAAGATCAGAGGCAGGTTGGTGGTCTTTCTGTCTTCTACCGACTCCTCTCTGGCCTTGTCCCCCCCCCCCACCCCCCCCCCCCCCACCCCAGCTCTCTCTGGGCTCTGTCCCCCAAATACTCCTACAGGTCGCACAAGATCTGCCTGCAACCCTCTTATGGTTAAACTGCCAAAATCAAGACTCTCTGCTCACCTTCACTCCTTCATTCCTCTTTTCTCCCGCCTCTGGAACAAACGCTCTCACTCTCTTCAATCCCACTCCACCCTCCAGGTCTTTAAAACAGCTGTTCACCACCATCTCTTATCTTCCCCCATCCAAAACCTTGATCTTTTCTACCCCCGCTAATTCACCCCAAATCCACTTTTCTGAAATACCAACTTCTTTCCTGAAAGTTCTAGCTTCCAGGATATTTTATACCTCTCCCACCTCCCCCCAAGCCCTCTCCCTCCCACACATCTCCCGATGTCCCTGCTCTCAAATGTTGTGTTTGTGTGCTTCCCCCTCTCTCCCCATCTTGTCTACCGCTCCCTTTAATATATGTTTTATGTGTCTGTTTGATTTTTTTGTGTGATTAATGCTCTTACACGAGCCTCGATCTTGTATACAAAAAAATAGTAATAAAAAGATACATGATCAGTATGTAAAGTTTCAATTGGATATGGTTAATGTCATTGATTTGTTTGAGGTCAGAGCACATGCCTTGGGTCTTCTTGAAGAATTTTGGATGTTGGCCTCTACGCGGCAGCCACACCTGGATTCAATGGGAAAATTGTTTATTATGCTGACGCAGTGAACCGCAGTGAATATATTGATTTCTATGAATTGTTTGTTGGGGCTCACCCTCGCTCTAGCAAGGAAAATGGCCTTAAAATGCCTGTTGTTGTTGTTGTTGTTGTTGTTGTTGTTGTGTATTAATTGTTGCTTTTTGACATCATCTATGGATTGCGGCCTTCCTCGGGAGACGTCCTTAAGCATCTAACCCTGAATTCAGTTTCAGTTTCTTTTCAGGTCGATTTTGACTGAAAACGATGATTATTAGGTTCTCCATGGCATGTTGAAAAAATAGGGGCAATACCCCTGGGCACTCACCTGGTCAAATAAAACAGTACACCACACCTGTATTTTAAACAGGATCATGTTATTTTAAAGCAATTTCAATGAATGTTAGGAGACAGGGCAGCATGTAAAATCATACTAATATATTCATAAGACTTGAAACAAACAACAAAACAAGTTACCTATTTTAGGGAGCAACATCCTGTCAGCCCGCATGTGTGAATATAACATCTTAAATAACAGAAGTATACTTTGTATATTCTCCATCAGCCCATCAGGGCAGCACTATAAAATATTTGACAGTCAATGTATATACAGTATGTTCTCATTTTGTTAATAATGTCCTCCTGAGGGACCTGCTCCAATGCCTCAAGCTTGAGCCAACAGGTTTGGGTTGCTACATAATCTATCTATAATTCCAGTAATCTCTGTACGTTTGTACGTCTGTACGTTTGTTTGTCTGTGACCGCTGTTTCTCGACAACCACGGGTCCGATATACTTTTAACTTGCCAGGTATATTGCTGGGGACCCGAGGATGTGCCTTTTCAAGGTTTCATATTAATCGGACAATTACTTACCGAGCTATGTCCAAAAAACCATTCAACCAATCAGAGAGCAGCGAACGATCACGTGTGCCGAACGTGGCGGGCACACTCTGCCTCGGATGGCACATTTGAGAGCGTGTTCATTTATTTCACGTTTGCAAACTATGTTGGCGTTAAACTATGTTTTAAAACTAATAAAACCGAATTTGCGATTCATTCGCTTTCCTGCGCGTTTGTGCACGCGATGGCGATTTCTTTACCAAACTCTGGAAGCCGTTCGCTTTGGACCAAACCATTGCATGTAAATAGAGGGGGGGGATTGTCACCGTACTCGCAAGCCGTTCGCTTTGGACCAAACCATTTCATGTAAATAGAGGGGGGGGATATAATTTTAGATATAGATATAGTACGGGCAATGCCCTAGTTCTCTCCAATTAGCCAATTCGTTTTGGCATAGACTCAGGCATCACTTATATGTGCGTCAAGCAAACACTCATTTATTCCATGCACAGTAAGCCATTTGTTGTCCCCACATTCGTTTTCTCGTAGGCAGCTAAGCTCGTTGATCTTGGCCTTGTAGACTGAATGTGGCATGTGCACACCACTCTTAGGGTTTGACCCTACCCACCCTCGAAGTTGAGAGTGGTACTTTACAATCTTGCTTTTTGCATCACGAAAGGTTGATGGAAAAGACAGATGTGATTCGCCTGGATGCAGCATTGATGGAATGAGGAGGGCAATAGGCAAGGGATGCGTATGAGGGTACTCGTCACCCCCAAAAGACACCAATCGAATATTCATGCATCACGAGTCCTCCTGATGAGCACTACACCTGCTGGAGCCAGCCAGGCATCTCCTGCAGTTCCTTTGACCACCAGGGGTATTTGACCCAGAGGGCTCTCTCAACCTCACATTTTAAATGAAACCGCGGTAATTGCGGAGATGAACGCAGGTTCAAGGTTGGTTGGTTAGGGTTGCTCGCATTTTATTAACACATATCACAAGGGTCAGAGTCAATGAGCTGTGTTATGGTGACTGTGAGCAACGACGCAGGAAGCACATTAAAATGTACGTTATGCAAATCACACCTTAGAGGTTGTCTAAATGTTTTTGTTAACCCTTGTCACTAACAGAAATCACCATGTTTACCTCGGCATGTCCAAGCGAGCTGAACGTTCCAATGCGTATATCGACTGAGCGCTCAAGGATTGAAATGTACTTTTTGTTATCATTTGGGCCTTCACCTTATTTTGGGGCTGGAAGGATTCCCTGGAGGGGTGCATTCCCCCTATAAGCCGTCGAGAATCCCTACACAGCTGTAAACTGTCATCCCGGTGTTTCACGGGAAGGGTGATTCATCAATATGTGTGTTCAAAATTCCAAATTCCTGCAATAACTACTGATAGGAAGGTAATGGCAAATCCCACGGCACAGTCCTTGCTCAGAAAGCTGCCTCAGTAGTAACACCGCAATACGAATACGGACAAGTGCCACCAAGATGAATCAACTTTACAATCTCAAACCTAGACTGTGGTACTTGTGTTTTATGTGACAACTACCTGGTGGTTGTTCTGAAGGTCTTAGGAACAGTAAATGTCAGAATATTTACAAAAAAAAATTATATTGCATTGCGCACACTGGTACTAACTTTCAGCACAGATGTTGGCATGTTAAGTATTCTTAAGTGAGCTAATGGCTCATGGTGCTCGGAATCCAGGTATGAATCCTAAATGCGATACTATATGTACCTATTTGCTCATTCTCGACGAAATGACCTTGTAATTCACATTGAGGTACACTGCTGTCTACTGATGTCTTTGTCCTGCATTTGATTAATGTACAAGCTGCACTATTGGCCTTCTGCACGATACAGAATCATATATATACACATGTACAAACATATATTAAAAGAGGTAATCATTCAGTATATTATGTTATTGTTAAATTAAGTGGAAATGTTCATTATTCTATGCTTTACACATCGTCATTTGCATTAAACAGCTGGAAAACAGCATCCTTTGCAGTCATATCTCATGATAAATGCAAAAGGACATTTTTGCAAGGGTATCCAAAAAGCTGAAAGTTGACAAAGGCACGCTAACCTTAATGGGAAGCAAAATAAAGTTGGTGTTTTCAGTCTTACCCTTCGTTAGAGCTACATCTGACCTTCTCTTACTCCGATGAAGGGCTAATGTCCGAAAAGTCAGATTTACTTTGTTGGCCACGACAATTGGTATGTTGCCGCGGTTTTGGAAAATGTATCTTCGGGGACGCTTATTCATGCACACCATTGGAGTTTCTCCCATTCTCCCTTTCAGAAATGCTCAAGCTCTGTTAAGTTGGATGGGGAGCGTCGGTGAACAGCGATATTCAAGTCTTTCCACAGATTCTCAATGGGATTTGTAGTGAAATTATACCAAGGTGAACCCAGGGGTGCTCACTACGGAAGGGGGCGTCTATAAGACCCGGGACAACCGGGGCGCGCGGGACACTTCAGCGGAACTCACTGTGACATTATCCAGTAGTTTGAATGGTATGTACACCCCAAATGCTGCGCTGACAATGCGCTGCGCTAACCATTGTTATATTGAATCAACCATTGCTGCTCATGAGATGCTCTGATTTAATGCCTGTTGCATGCATGTATTCTTACAGGATGTACTGCAGATCTAAATGATATTAAACCTACCCAGAGGTCAAGTCGTGTCTGAGCTTGATTTTCACGACATTTAATATCATTTAGATCGCCGGAATGGCTGACCACAAGATGATCGTGGTACCGATCCTCGGAGCCGACCCTCAAGCTGAGGGATCTGCATCGGAGTTTGCTCATTGGCTCAACACGCTGGAGAATTACTTTGCGGCTCACGAGACAGAGCCCACCACTGCGATAAAGCTGTCCGTGTTACAGTCCAAGGTCCATCACACTGTTTTCAAGAACATTTCTCGATTCGGGACGTACGCTATGGCCCTAGCCGAGCTGAAGCGCCTCTACGTAAAGACACGGAGCGCTGTGCACGGCCGGCATCAACTCTCTCAGCAGCGACAGCAACCGTCTGAATCGATCGATCGCTTCGCGCAGGAGTTGCGCTACCTATTGGCAGACTGCGTGCAGGACGTCCGGACCCACGAGCAAGTGCAGGACGATTTGCTCCGAGATTCATTCATCTCCGGAATTAGTTCTGGAGTCTTGCGGCTCCGTCTCTTGGAGGTCGCGGAGCTGACATTTACAGAAGCACTACGGCTGGCACGCGTATACACAGATGCCCGAGAACAATTGACCGCATATGATCACCCACGAGTCGTGGCGGGGACCTCGCAACTCGCGCGACCTGAGAGGGCTACCGCCGAGGATACGGAGGAGGACCCGACCACCACTACGGCCGAGTCTCTGGGAGCTCCTGAAGCGGACTCCGCTTCCGGCCTCACTGCTGCCGCCGCTGCCCGGCCACGGCCTGCCCGGTATGCAAAATGTTATTTTTGTGGAAATCGGCAGCATCCTCGCTCTGAATGCCCGGCCCGAGAGGCGACCTGTCACCTGTGCTCCACCAAGGGCCATTTTGCAAAGGTCTGCAGAAAGGCCGCTCGGGGCACGCATTCCCGAGCGACCTTGAATGGGCTCATCGCGGAGCCAACGGATCGAGCGCCGGACGGGGCGCCTCGCTCGGCTTTGAAGAGCCGCTCTCCTCCTCGCGGGCCTCTGGCTACCCGCCCGACCTTGGTGAGATACATCGGGCCGCCGAAACAAATGGCGCGAACGCGACCGGTCACAGCGCGTCCGACCTTGACTGGCGTTCGAACGCCTACTTCAAACAAGCGACATGCGCCTGCTTTGGAAACTCCTCTCGAAGTGCGGCAAACGCAGCACGTGACACGAGCCCCATCTGACGGCAGCTTTTGCGAATTACATGCACCCACTTTGGCATGTGAATCTGCAGACTGCAGAAATCTTTCTCACGTGACTCGAGCCCCATCTGACGGCAGCTTTTATGAATTACATGCACCCACTTTGGCATATGACTCTGCAGACGGCAGAGACCTTTCTCACGTGGCTCGAGCGCCATCTGGCGGCTGCTCTTACGACCAACCCACACCCACTCTGGCAAATGACTCTGCAGACGGCAGAGACCTTTCTCACGTGGCTCGAGCGCCATCTGGCGGCTGCTCTTACGACCAACCCACACCCACTCTGGAAAATGAAACTGCTGATGGGCCAACTGACTTCAATGCTCCTGCTGAGGCCCAACCTGCCGACGCTGCCCGAAGGATTGCAGCCGGCGTGGGATCCACCCGCGAGGCGCGATCTTCTCGCCCGGCCGGAACTATACCTGCCGGGTCTGCCGGCCTAGCGCAGGCCTTCATTCCGCTCACGGTCGCGGGCGTTTTTGCGCAAGCTTTGATTGACACGGGGTCCATGGATAGTTTTATTGATCAGCGACTCGTGCATCAACATGGGTGGCCGGTTCTCGGGACAACCCGCCGGATCTTCATGGCCTCTCAGGGACTTCGGTTGAGCACAAAAGGGGCGTGTCGATTGAAACTTGTGATAAACGGACGCACGTTCCCGGACGTGTATCTCATGGTATTACTGGCCTTATGCGCTGACGTTCTGTTAGGACTTGATTTCCTTAAGCGGCATGGACGTTTGGAAATAGACTTCGGAGGGCCGGACACGCTCGCTGTGTGCGCCCTCGCTCAAATGGACATGGAGCCACTCTCACTGTTCCCCAACCTGACCACTGATTGTACCCCTGTAGCCGTCAAATCGCGGCGTTACTCTCGCGCGGACGCGCAATTCATTGCGGAAGAAATGGCCCTGCTCTTGAAGGACGGTATCATAGAACACAGTAGGTCACCATGGCGGGCCCAAGTCTTAGTGGTGCGGAGTGAGGCCCACCGCCGGCGTATGGTAATCGACTATTCGCAGACGATTAATCGTTTTACACAGCTGGATGCCTACCCCTTACCGGTGATGGACGCCCTGGTACGCCAGGTGGCCCTGTATTCCGTTTATAGCACTCTCGATCTGCGTAGTGCGTATCATCAAGTCCCCATCTCTAGGGCTGATCGCGTCTTTACAGCCTTTGAATCGGGTCAGCGGTTGTACCAGTTCACGAGACTTCCCTTTGGGGTAACGAACGGTGTCGCTTGTTTTCAGAGAGCTATGGATGACCTCGTTGCGAAGGAGAATTTGACCGATGTCTTTGTCTATCTGGACAATCTTACGGTTTGTGGGTATGACCAGGAGCATCACAACGCTAATCTGAAACGCTTCCTCGAGGTCGCGCGGAAATATCGCTAAACCATGAATGCGGCGAAGTGTCAATACTCTCTACGCACGGTAGACCTTTTGGGGTACACCGTGACCCATGGCTCCGTCTCTCCGGATAAGGAGCGTCTGCGCCCTTTGCTCGATATGGCTCCGCCTAGCGATCGGGCTTCGCTGAAACGCGCTCTAGGGCTGTTCGCCCACTACTCAAAGTGGGTGCAAAATTTCTCCGCAAAGCTCCGCCCCCTCGTGGCCTGCGACACTTTCCCCATGGGCCCGGCCGCCCTGGCGGCCTTCGAGGGCCTTAAAGTCGACATTGCTGGTGCCGCTGTCGCGACGATTGACGAGAGTGCCTCTTTCGTTTTGGAGAGTGATGCCTCGGATCATGCGATAGCGGCGACTCTCTCCCAAGGAGGCCGCCCTGTGGCTTTCTTCTCGAGGACTCTCACCTCCGCCGAGCGGAGGCATTCGTCTGTCGAAAAGGAAGCGTACGCGATCGTCGAATCAATTCGGCGATGGCGTCCGTATCTGCTTGGGCGGAGTTTCCAAATCATCACGGACCAACAGAGTGTTGCGTTTATGTACGACACGTTACATGCTCAGCGCATTAAGAATGAGAAAATCACCCGTTGGCGTATCGAACTCGCCGACTTCTGCTACACCATCAAATACCGCCCGGGGAAGGATAACCTGGTCGCTGACGCCTTATCGAGGCCGGCCACTTGCGCGGGGGTTGTAACTTTGGAGGGGCTGCGCACATTGCACAGCACTATGTGTCATCCCGGGGTAACGCGCTTCGCGCATTTTGTGCGCGCGGGCAATCTGCCGTACTCGATGGAGGACATCCGCCGCATCTGCCGTGATTGCGCGATCTGTGCGGAACTCAAACCGCGTTTTTATAGCCCCCCTCTGGGGACACTCGTTAGGGCTACTAGACCGTGGGAGCGCTTGGCGATGGACTTCAAAGGGCCGCTGCCAATGTCGAGCAACTCTCGCTATCTGCTCACTATCGTCGATGAGTATTCCCGATTCCCCTTTGCTTACACGTGCGGGGATATGTCGGCTGAAACAGTTATTCGGTGCCTGCAGAATTTGTTTTCTATGTTCGGGTATCCGGCCTACGTGCATACCGATCGGGGTGCGGTGTTCCTGTCCCAGGAGGTGAGGGGCTACTTGCTCCAGCATAATGTCGCTTCGAGCTACACCACCCCGTACCGGCCCCAAGCGAATGGACAAATCGAACGCTTTAATGGGATTATATGGCGGGCCATCATGCTAGGCCTTCGGACCCTCGGCCGAGGCCTCGATAAATGGGCGTGGTCACTACCTGCCGCTCTAAACTCGATCCGGGCTCTCCTATGTACTGCCACCAACCAGACTCCTCACGAACGACTGTTCCACCACCCTAGAAGCTCCGGCAGTATCCAATCTTTACCCAGCTGGCTCGCTGAACCGGGGCCCGCCTATCTCAAACGAGCGGTTCGCGCTAGCAAGTACGACCCCCTTGTTGACAAGGTGCAGGTCCTCCAGGCTAATCCCGAGCATGCTCGCGTGTTAACGGCGGATGGCCGCGAGTCTACTGTCTCCGTACGCCATCTCGCCCCATGTGGGGACGACGACAGGGATATCGACGAACCCGTCTACGAGTCTATGGACTCTATCGAAGCTTCCCCTATGGAACTACCACTGTTACTCCCGTCGTCCCCCGCTCCCGTGCCCGAAGGCGCAGGGGCGCCCCCTCCGACTCCAACCTCCGGCGGCTATTCCGACGCGGGGGATGGCGTGCCCGGTAGATTCCGAACACGAACTGGCAGGGAGGTTCGCCGCCCCGACCGCTACGGGTGGACCGACTGACGTGGATTGACGTGACCCATTCGATTATTGCTGATGCTTGCTTGCAACCTGCCGAGCGGCAGTATAGTTCTAACGGCGGGGAGAATGTAGTGAAATTATACCAAGGTGAACCCAGGGGTGCTCGCTACGGAAGGGGGCGTCTATAAGACCCGGGACAACCGGGGCGCGCAGGACACTTCAGCGGAACTCACTGTGACATTATCCAGTAGTTTGAATGGTATGTACGCCCCAAATGCTGCACTGACAATGCGCTGCGCTAACCATTGTTATATTGAATCAACCATTGCTGCTCATGAGATGCTCTGATTTAATGCCTGTTGCATGCATGTATTCTTACAGGATGTACTGCAGATCTAAATGATATTAAACCTACCCAGAGGTCAAGTCGTGTCTGAGCTTGATTTTCACGACAGGATTCACGTCTGGGCTTTGGCTGGGCCACTAAAGGACTTTCACATTCTTTTTTTACAGCGATTCCAGTGTTGCTTTAGCTGGATGTTTGGCAACATTGTCCTGTTGGAACGTAAATCTTCACCGCAGTCTTTGCACACTGAAGTGCGTTCTCCTCAAAGATTTTGCCTGTATTTGGTTCCATTCATTGTTCCCTCTATCCTTACAAGTCTTGCAGTCCCTGCTGCTGAAAAGCATCCCCATAGCATATATGTTAGATGGGTGATGAGCTGTGCTTGGTTTCCGCCAGATGAAGCACTTTGCATTCAGGCCAAAGAGTTCAATTATCGTCTCATCAGACAACAGAATCTTTTGCTAATGCCCTCAGAGCCTTTCACGTGAGGTTTTGCAAACTCCAGGCATGCTGTCATGTGCCTTTTTTCTCAGGAGTGGCTTCCATCTTACCACTCTCCCATAAAGCCTAGATTTGTGAAGTGCTGCAGAGACTGTTGTCCTTCTGTCAGGTTCTCCTATCTCAGGCAAGAAACTCTGTTGTTCTGTCAGTGTGGTCATTGGGTTCTTGGTAACCTCCCTGACCAAGGGCCTTCTTGCCCAGTTGCTCAGTTTGGTCAGGACGAGCCTGGGTAGTTTCATATTCTTTCCAATTCCGAATGATGGAGCTCACCTTGCTCTTGGGAATTTTAAACACTCTAGAAATTGCTTTATACCCTTCCCCAGATCTGTGCCTCCTCACATTTCTATCTCGGAGTTATATGGACAGTTCCTTGCACTTCATGGTAGAGTTTCTGCTTCGACATGCACTGTCAACTGTGGGACCTTATAGAGAAAGGTGTGTTTGTTTCTAAATCATGTCCATTCAATTTAATTGGCCACAGGAGGACTCCAATCCAGTTGTGATGTTGAGTCTCCTCGGGCAATGATGGCATTGCCTTTCTATGGCTGGTACACACGGGCAAGTGTGTGGTATAGATGGGGGGGGTCGCCACTCTTCTCCACTTCTCGCCAATCAAGTTGTAGAGACATCTCAAGGATGACAAAAGGAAATTGGATGCACCTGAGCTCAATTTGGTGTATCATAGCAAAGGGGTTGAATACTTAATGACTCAAAACTTTTCAGCTATTCATTTTGAATTAATTTGTAAAAAAATCTGTAAAAAAAAAAAAATTACACTTTTACATGGGACAAAAAATGGGACAAAAACGTGGGACAAAAACGTGGGACAAAAAATCTCGGTTTAATCCATTTTAAATTCAGGCTGTAACAACAAAATGTGAAAAAAGTCAAGGGGTGTGAATACTTTATGAAGACACTGGATACCAACAAAGTTTAGAATGAGAACTCCCCAATGAATGAATCATACTGGTGATACTTCCTGGGACTGTTGATAGCTTTTTGGAGTCTTTTACATGCAGAAACTCAGCTTTCAGAGACAGATTCTGCCCCGGAAATTGTGTATCTTTTGGAGATACATTCAGAACTCTGGGGAGAACTATGGGGAGACTGCTTCTACAGAGCAAACAAGAATGACCGCGCCGTGGTCACAAGCTGTGCCAAAATCCAGTAACGGCCAATTGGGAAACGTGCATTTAAAACACTCTTAAAATATGAACTGCACGATTGGAAAACACACATTGAATGCGCTATTAAAAAATTCACTTGACATGTCTCATCCATGTCACCCTCTGCCAGGGTTATATCAGAATAAGCTGATTCTTCACGTGGTCACGGATTGTTTATCCCCCATGTGGGGCCATTTAAAAATTACGTAATACTATTTTTTTTAGGGAGGCAACCGTGCGGGCTGACGGGCTTGATATAACCTTACTGAATGAATGAATGATCGTTTTAAGGCCATTTTTCCCGCTAGAGCGGGGGTTAGCCTTGCGGGCCCCATGACAATCATGGTTGGTTCCCTGTTTGAGGCAATGTTTTTATGGCCGGATGCCCTTCCTGGCGCCAACCCTTGGTCGCCTCTTACGATGCACAGGGATACAGTGTACCTATTCTAAATCGGGGTACACACCGGGATCATTCATCCCAGCAAGCTGGTACTCAATTTGCCGACCTCGGAAGGATGACAGGCTGAGTCAACCCCCCTGGCATTAATTCAGTGATCGACCAGGATTCGAACCCAGGATCCTAGGTATCCCAAGCCGGCACCCTAACCGCTAAGCCAACACCAGGCTCCAAAAATTAATGCTATTTTTTTTTAGGGAGGCACGTACCATGTGAGCTGACAGGCTTGATATAACCTTACTAATAATTTATATTCGACATATGATTATAGATTTTTCGGGGTCCCTCATCGTGGATAACACTCGACCCAAACAAAGCCAATGGAAATTTGACGCAACAAACCCGGGCAGTGTATAATCAGCAGAGGCCAATAGGCCTCATGTCTTAGGCCCACTCAAAAACCAAGATGGCGGCCATATTATTTCCTCTGGGTGCCATAGTGGGTGGAGTCAACCAACAAATGTGGGTGTGGTCTGGCAGCTTTTCGACTAATGGGTGCACGTTTCAAAAATCGACCCCCAACAAGTAACACCACAACAACAACCACGAGGAGCTTTTGTGGACCTGCAACATGTATCGCAGGTAAAAATAGAAAAATCAATGTGCAGATGAATATATTTGAATATGCAGATGGGTATATTCGGAGTAAATGAAGCAGACAGTATATTATTGTCTTCTATAATAATGTCTGCCTTTCCACAAGGATAAAAACCTTTGTTTCATTTAAAAAAAACAACCAAGTCATATAGCCAAGTCATTCCTCTATTCCAGTGGACCTCATAATTATTCATGTGACGTGGGACCTAATGGTCTTGCATTTAACCCACAGTTGGAAATTAAAATACGGATGAATGATGGTAAAAGGAACCAGAAACATTATCGTATAATTATAAAATGGAAATGCCTGGAAAATATAAATGGAAGTGCCTGGACAATCCAGACTCATTTACCAACTGTTTGAGAAATGATGACGCACACTCGTCATGCTCCCCAATCGATGGATCATCCTGGGTGATACTTTCTGGGATTTGTATTTTTAAATGTACAACACACAATCAGCAGCTCCCTTCAGGTAGGGTTCTTGTAGTAAGGTGTTCAAAACGTTCACCATTCTCTGCATTGTCTTTATAAACTATGATTTGATACTTGTTCGTATTTTATAGGATATGAGCTCATATTTTATAGGATACATACTTGCTCATATGATCTTTCTCATCATGCTATGAGATCTGTTACTAATTGCTAGGTGGTATTGTAGTTTGCATTGTAGAATGCAGTCATTTAAAAAAAAAAAGATTTTGCATTAAAAGTGTGCAATTGTATAGAAAATTATACATGAGAAATGGCTTCCGTGTATGGGGACTTTCCAAAGTTAAACACTGAGATTGCATGGGAGAACTAGACCGGAACTCGGTGGAGTGCATACCTCCCTCCGCCAGGTGGAACAGGTTACGTTTTGTATCCCACTAATAGGCCGGATCTGCATTTGGACCTGAACCAAAATCGAATCTGCTTGTTCTTGTCACCGAACCAACTCATCCACCAAGTTTTGTCATAATCCGTCAACAACTTTTTGAAATATCATGTTATATATCGTTTTGGCTCTAACACCCAATGGTGGAAAATTACTTTTAAAAAATTTTCTGATCCGGATTCGAATCTTCACCAACATTGAATTCAATTCGTCCTTGTCACACACCCAACCTGTCCACCAAGTTTCGGCTGAATCTGTCCATAACGTTTTGAGATATGCTTCTCACAAACAGACAGACAAACAGACAGACAAACAAACAGACATTACGTCCATCTACCTTCGGTGGTGTAGGTAACAAGAAAAATGTCGTGCCGAGCACTGTGAATGGCCAACGATTTCTGAGCATATGGCCGAGCACTGTGAATGGCCAACGATTTCTGAGCATATGGCCGAGCCAATCACAAATTTGATTTTCGATACAACAAGAGCAATGACCAACCAATCACAGATCATCCCCCTCCAAAACCATGATCTTTTCTACACCAGTTAAACCATCCACCCCCCAAATATTTTTCTTGCTTCTGTATCCATCTGATGGGGGGTTACGGATATGGTGTGAGAAATGGAGAAGGTGAAAGGATTTTGGAGTTTGCTGATGGAGCTGATTTGTTGATTTGTAATACTCAGTTCCAGAAAGAGGATAATAAGCTTGTTACATACACGTCAGGTGGGTCGACGATAACCGTTGACTACCTGATGGTGCGGAGGATAGGGGGACACAAAGGTGATCCCGGGGGAGGAGGCTGTTTCACAGCACCAATTGGTTGTCTGCGACATAAGGGTGAAAGGTGCGAGGAGAGCTCGGCGGGTGAAGTACCAAGCGAGAATGAAGGTGTGGAGGTTGAAAGAGGTGACAGTAAGGGAGGCATTAAAAGAGAGGCTGAGTAGGGTAGAGGATGATGTGGTTGAGCTTGAAAATGGTTGGATGTCAATGAAAGATAGTCTGTTGGGAGCCGTTGGTGAGGTATGTGGATGGACAAAAGGACCTATTCCTTCATGAAGTTCTGCGTTCTATTCCTTCATGGAATGAAGGTACTCGGAAACATGGTGGTGGGATGATGAAGTTGGAAAGAGGATTGACGAGAAGAGGGAGAAGTTCAATGAGTGGCAGAAGGCGAAGGGTACGGGAGCAGAAAAAGCAGAGCATGAAAGTTATAAGGCAGCCAAGAAGGCTGCAAAACAAGAGGTAGCAAAGGCACAGGAGGCATGCAGGAAAATGTTCGGAGAACACTTGGATTCGGAAGAGGGTCAGAGAGCGGTATTCGGGATTGCAAAGCAGATAGCGAAAGAGAGGTGTGATGTGATGGGGGTGAGTTGCTTGAAGGATGAAGTGGGACAAATCGTTGTGGACCCAGAAGGAATTAAAGGAAGATGGAAAAGATATATGGAAATGCTGTTGAATACAGAGAATGAATTGGATGGCAACATAGAGAGTAACCCAGTTTTGGGACCGGCAGAGAAGATAACTGAGAAGGAAGATGAGGAAGTGATAAAAGCAATGAAGAGTAGAAAAGCGGGAGGGCCGACGGGAGTTGTGGGAGATATGTTGAAGGCAGCAGGAAGTTGGGGTATGAAGAGAATGACAGAGATCTGTAATCTGGTGGTGAAAGCAGGCCACATTCCAGTGAATTGGGAACTGAGTACCCTCGTCCCTCTATACAAGGGGAAAGGTGACCCTTTGGACTGTGGCTCGTACTGAGCGATAAAGTTATTGGAGCATGGAATGAAGGTATTGGAAAGGGTGTTGGAGAGGAGGATAAGGAAGAAGGTGAAGATCGACGAAATGCAGTTTGTATTTGTGCCAGGAAGAGGAATGACAGACACGCTCTTTATTGTGAGGCAGTTGCAGGAGAAGTACATGGAGAAGAGGAAGAAGTTGTTTCTTGGGTTTGTTGATCTGGAGAAAGCATTCGATAGGGTTCCATGTGAAGTATTGACATGGGCATTGAGGAAGTTAGAAGTGGAGGAATGGTTGATCAGAGTAGTGATGGCAATGTACAAAAGAGCGCGCACAGCTGTAAGGACGAAGGATGGGAACAGTGGTGAGTTTGAGGTGAAGGTGGGAGTGCATCGGGGTCGGTACTAAGTCCACTACTATTTGTAGCTGTGATGGAGGTGCTGGCTCAGAACGTAAAGGAGGGTTTACCGTGGGAGCTATTGTATGCAGATGATCTGGTGTTGACTGCGGAAAGTATGGATGGACTGAAGGAAAAGATGAACAAGTGGAAGGAATGTATGGAGACAAAAGGTCTGAAGGTGAATATAGGAAAGACGAAGGTGATGGCAAGTGGTAAAGCTTGTGGTGAGGTGGAAAGAACTGGGAAGTGGCCATGTGCTGTGTGCAGAAAGGGTGTCGGAGTGAACTCCATTCAATATACAATGTGCGCTGAGTGGGTTCATCAAAAATGTAGTGGTCTGAGAGGGTCATTAACCAGTGTGGCAGCTGCATTGAAATGTAAGGTGTGCACAGAGGGAGCTGCAGATGGAGGAAATGTTGAGTTGGATCTTGGAGACGGCATGAAGCTGGAAGGTGTGAAAACATTTTGCTACATCGGAGACATGCTGAATGGAGAAGGTGGATCAGACTCGGCAACGGTTGCTAGAGTGAGATATGCATGGAAGAAGTTTCCGGAACTGAGTGGATTGCTGATGAGGAGGGGTGTGTCGTTGAAGCTGAAGGGAAAGGTGTATGCTGCATGTGTGAGAAGTGTTATGATTTATGGGAGCGAGACATGGGTCATGAATGTAGAGCAGCAACAAAGGTTGGAAAGGGTGGAAATGCGAATGGTTCGATGGATGTGTGGAGTGTCGTTGAGAGAGAGGAAGACAAATGATGAATTGCGAAAGATGATGGGAATAGAGCCTGTGATTGATGCTGTGAAGAGGAACAGGTTGAGATGGTTTGGTCATGTGTTGAGGAAGGATGAAAGTGACTGGTTGAGAAGAGTGATGGAAATGAATGTTGAAGGAAGTAGAGGACGGGGAAGACCGAGAAAGACTTGGCTAAAGATGGTGGAAGAAGAAATGCGGCAAGGGGGTTAACAAGGGGAGATGCAGAAAATATAGTTAGGGCATTTTATAATTTTTTTGAAAAATCTGTGAAAAAATTGCTTACCAATAGCTTTCTTCACCAATGTGTTCATGTAGGTGTCAAACAAACACCTCTCAATTTATTCCTTCCCAAATCCTTGGGGAAAAGTCAAAATTCAAAATGGCGTCCAAAATGGAAAAATTGTGGATAAAGTCATAGTTTGACCAGAAATTTAATACTTAATATGGGGAAGAAACCACAAAAATATTGTTCTAGGACAATTGTGAATTCTTGCTAAGCATATTTGTATTATTATCTTGCTTTATATCCAAGATGGTGGCCAAAATGATGTCCAAAATGGCCGCTAAAATGTGAAAATTGTGGATAAAGTCATAGCTTTATATAGAAATAGAAATGTATCTCAATTGAAACCTCGGTTAGTCAGTTCTCTAGTTCACCCTACTCATCCTAATCCCCAGCATATCCCACACTCCTCTCGTCATCTGGCTGGTTGATGTTCTGGCAAGAGTTACCATGACAGTTGCCGCCAGCAGAAATACACTTGACTCCTTGCTTTTTACACCAGCACCTCAGTGTGCTACATTCCCCCTCACAGTTGCAGCAGACAAACTTCAGAAGATAGTCCGGTGCGATAGGGTCTGTTGTAGGGACCGGCGCATAACCTTGGTCACTGAGTTTCCATCCGTAGTCCAGGACATCCAATGATGGAGTTTGCAGCAGCAGCCAATCTCTAGTCTGGAGATAAGCCCGGAGAGAGTGCTGTGCTGCAGCTTCTGTTGTCGGGGGCAGTTTCTCAGGTTTGATGCTCCCAGCAGCGGCCCGCTTGCTGAAGATGTCAAATCTCAAGTCCCCCAAGTCTTTGGATGGGTTCCTGCGGAACATGAGCTTGAATAGTTCACAGCCGGCTTTGATGATGTCATCTTTCTTGGCTCGGATGTCCAGAAACACGTCCATGGCCCTCTCTGCTTTGTCAGTCTTGCAGAGTTGGTTAGCAAAGTTGATTTGCTAAACCCAGAAATCGCGGACACTGTATCGCAGCCGGAGAAGCTGTTCAAGAAGATCAGATACTTCCGGTATCTCTCTAGGAGGGCCTCCCGGATATTTCCGACATCGTAAGATGTGTCTTTGGCTGTTGTGAGGAAGATCGGGTGGTCTGCAGCATGATGAATCAGCAAAACCATGATGTCGGTGTCCTCAGCCCTCACCTCAACAGGGGACTCTCTTGCCTCATCTAGAGCTGCCCGGATGATAGAGGTGTCTGCATCATCGGGGCATTCCTGTACACTGATCCCATTTCAACCGAATGTCTCAGCAAGTAGCCGAATGAGCTGGGTCTTGTTGCTCTTGTTGTCGAGGAACCTTTCTCTTGGAACGAGGCTTTTGATGTCTGGGCGAATCAGAATGTCGCAGCATGCGTTCTTTGTTCGTCTCAGGTGATCATGGTCCTTGGTGGAGCTGCCGTATCCATCAAAGACCACAGTAATCCTGAGGCAATGGCTCCCCATGGACTTCACAAACTGGAGGTAGCTCTCAGCGATGTCCTTCCAGGTGAGCTTAGCCTCCCATCTGACGTTGTGCAGGAGCCACCCACCATCAATCACCAGGCTCGTGCAGGGGTGTTGTTCAATGGGTTCCACAAATGCTTTCAGGACCCTTGCTAGGGCAGCCTTGTCTGGCTTTCGCAACTTCTGGTCTTTATCAAATAGAGACATCAGTGTTGGCGTCAACTCAAATCGCAGGGCTTGTTTGGTCTTGACTTCACGCTCACTGATGATGATGAGGCGGTTGAAGAGCTTGAGTGAGTCAATAACCAGCTTCTTCCCATTGACTTTGGGTCCACTTCTGAAGCTCTCTAATGATTTGACCTTGTGCTTAGTTTCCATTGTATCCAAAAAAGTTTTTCCATCCATCTTGGCCTGCATGGCTCTGCCAACCTCCTCTGCCTGATCAGCATTGACTGGGTCCTCGGGAGTGCTACTGTATCTCCCCGTGGAGAAGGATACCAGGGTCTTCGAGTCCCGTGTTGCATCGAAGGGGTTAACCTCCTCCAACCATCCAACAATGGCGTTGACAGCATCATCGTCTTTCTTCATCTGGGCTCTTGTGACGTCTGTGTGGACAGGTACTCCACGTGTGTTCATACCTCCTTCCAGCTCCTGGTGAATGAACGAGAAGTGGTTTAGCGTCTGAACCCAAGACTTATAAGCAGATTCATTCCGGAAACGTCCTCTGTTTAGACCGCCTGAGGACTTGGCATCACACATGAGTGTGGTTTCTATCGTGATGTCGGTCCATGTGCCTGACCACTCATGGTCTGAGAACCTGACTGCATGGTTGCCATACACGATTAACATACATTCCTGGAACGCCGGACTGTCCTGTCGCTGCTGCATCAGCTGTACGTACAACCTTGCTCCCTTCGCATACTGATGGTGGCCCGCAACAATATTTTTGTGGTTTCTTCCCCATATTAAGTATTACATTTCTGGCCAAACTATGACTTTATCCACAATTTTTCCATTTTGGACGCCATTTTGAATTTTGACTTTTCCCCAAGGATTTGGGAAGGAATAAATTGAGAGGTGTTTGTAGACACCTACATGAACACATTGGTGAAGAAAGCTATTGGTAAGCAATTTTGTCACAGATTTTTCAAAAAAATTATAAAATGCCCTAACTAATAGGGCAAAATGGAGAAGATTGTCATGGGGACTGCAAGGCTAACCCCCGTTCTAGCAGGGAAAATGGCCTTAAAATGCATGTTGTTGTTGTTGTTGCATCCATCTTGTTCACTCGTTTCACTCTCCTCTACCACTCACCCTTACCCGCATCCATTGTTGTCCGTCTCCATCCATTTTCTCCCTCGGCCCTGCTCTTCGTGTTCCCCCCCTTCTCTTTATGTTGTTCCTTTTGTTACATTGCGTCCTAATCTGTTCTGTGTTCTAGCTCTTCCATGAGCCTCGACTATATATATATATATATATATATATATATATATATATATATACGTATATATATATATATATATATATATATATATATATATATATATATATATACATACATATATAGAGAGTCACGTGAAAAAGTAAGTACACCCCATGTAAAGTTTTGACTTTTTCAACATATTTCAACATACAGCTACTTGGTCTTTCATTTCAACAATATTGACAGATAAAGGTGATATAATATAACAAATATCATGAAACATTTACATTTTGTAGTCCATTGTATAATTTAAATAAACATAAATGCAAATTTCGCATGTGGAAAAAGTAAGTACACCCACACATTTATCACTGCTTCAAATACCTAAAATTAGAATCAGGTACACCAGCTCAGGTGCAAATGATTAGAACATCCTTAGAGAGGATCTTGGAGGAGCCTGTCTTATTTAAACCTCAGACATTTCGTTTGGTTTGCTCTTTGTTGTTGAAGTGTGCGGCGTCACCATGCCTCGATCAAAAGAGCTCTCTGAGGCCTTCAGAAATAAGGTTTTCGATGCCGACGAGTCTGGGAAGAGATTTAAAAAGATCTCCAAACAATTTGAAATCAATAATTTGACTGTCCGGAAGATCATCTACAAGTGGAGAAGGTTCCAAGCAACTGCCAACTTGTTCAGGCCAGGCCGCCCCAGCAAGTTCAGCCCGAGAGCAGACCGCAAGATGCTGAAAGAAGTCTCTAAGAACCCCAGAATGTCATCACGGGACCTACAGGTAGCTCTTGCCACTGTTGATGTCAAAGTGCACGAGTCTACCATTAGAAAGAGGCTGCACAAATTTGATCTACATGGGAGGTGTGCCAGGAGGAAACATTTGCTGTCCAGAAAGAACATCAGGGCAAGACTAAAGTTTGCCAATGAACACCTCGGCAAAGACCAGCACTTCTGGAACAATGTGCTCTGGACAGATGAGTCAAAGGTAGAGCTATTTGGCCACAGTACCAGAAGACATGTTTGCGAAAACCAAAGACAGCATTTGCCCACAAGAACCTGATACCAACTGTAAAGCATGGTGGTGAAAATATTGTGGTTTGGGGCAGCTTTGCTGCATCAGGGCCTGGGCAGCTCACCATCATAGAATCCACTATGAATTCTTCATTGTACCAGAGGGTGCTTGAGGATAATGTGAGGCCATCTGTCGGGAAGTAGAAGCTCAACCGAGGGTGGACCTTGCAACATGACAATGACCCTAGTAGACCAGCTATTTATGAAAAAGTGCTCTAAAAAAACTTTGGATGGCATTTTCTGTTAAAAGCAGGCATCCATGCTGGATGACTTGGTTTGGGTGTGTGGAAAATTATGTGGGTGGATGCCACGCTGGATTTCGACCTTGAAGGTCATTTTCAAGGTCAAATGGACCTAAAACATGCAAAAATGGGTATATCGTTAGCCTATTTTTCATAACAGTTTCTGTTGCACTTAGAAATTTATAACCTTATTAGATCAATTGCCCGTAGGATGTAGAAGAATATGTGAGTCGATTCCACCCTCAATGTTGACCTTGAAGGCACTTTTCAAGGTCAAATCGACCAAAAAGTGCTAAAAGTGTGTATTTTCGAGCCTATATTTTATATTACAATAACTTTCTGTTGAATGTAGAAACAGGCATCTGCATCGCATCAATTGCCTGTAGGTTGGGAACAAATACGTGATTGGATGCAACCCTGGTTTTTGACCTTCAAGGTCAATTTCTAGGTCAATTGACCCCCTAAAATAGAAAAAAAAATGGATATTTTCTCGCCATGTTTTGACAGCATTTTCTGTTGTGTGTAGTAACAGGCATCCATGTTGAATGCTTGGGGTGTGTGGAAAGCTTGTGAAAAAGTGGTGTTCTTTGTCAGACCTGAAGATAAACACAGTGATATCATTATAAATAAATAATTATAAATAAATAATCGTGAATTTATACTTTAATTGTGCAAAGGTATCACATAATTTTGTATGAAAAAATGTCAAAGAAAATATTGTCTCAAAATGTTTGTCAAATGTGTTGTGTAAAGTAATTAATATTTGCTTTGCTTTCTTTTTTCAGCATTCTGCCTTTGCAGTTGAGCCCTGGTTGACGCGATGGAGCCAGTGGCCATACTCAAGCGGAAAAGTGGACAGAGAGTCGCAGAATCTGCATCATGCTTTTTCTGTGAGAACACTACGCCAGTTGCTGACCTTAGCACAGGGTCATCTCAAGGGAAAAGAGAGCTAAAGTGGTTGCAGCGGAGCGGAGAAAACTGTGTGATAGAAGCAACGTGGACATCATAGAAAGACTCGAGGCACTATCTGAATCAGACTTTGAAGGATTAGAAGTCAAGTGGCACAAGCCATGCTACAGTGTATTTACATCGGACTCCAAGCTCTCCAGAGTGAGAAAACAACGTCTGCCATCTAGTACCAGTACTGATGTTCAGGCAGGCCCTTCCAGCAGTACTGCATTACAACCAACATGACGCAGCTCCTTACCTGCTGTTGACTGGAAGAAATGCATCTTTTGCCAGCAGCAAAGCAAGGTACCACTTCACAGAGTGACCACGCTGGGGAAGTCAAGAGAAATAACTGAATATGCCAAATCGGATCTGGTAATGAGTACACGACTGGCAGGGGTTAGTGACTTGATTGCAGCCGAGGGATGCTACCATCTACCTTGCTGGGTTGCTTTTGAGCGAAGATGAAAAAAGGCAGAAAGCAACATCAACATCACAAAGAGCAGACAGAGACTGGTGCATGGGCAGGCTATGTATGGACTTAACCAGAGGATTGTCCCACTGTCCCGGGGTCATGTATACGACATGGGGAAAGTATGGGTCCGGTATGAGAGCATCTGCAGGGAAGAGGGTGCACAGGTGCCTCTGAGGTACAAGAGACGATCAACGTTCTATGAAGAAGTCCAACAGTCAGTCGGATCGAAAGCCAGCTGTAAAGTATCTCGACAAACTGCGATCAATTGTCGTACGCGTTTATTCACTCTGCCGATCAAGGCCCGATTCACAGCAGCGCCATCCGAGGTCTGGCGTAGGGATACAACCCGGTCCCGGTGTAGGGATACAACGGTGATTATTTGCACTGAATACATGACATCCTCCCCTTTGTCCAAAATTACCACGAGCAATACGTGCTAGATTTCCAGAATTGACATTTCAAAAGCAACATTTCCAAAACATGTGAAAATATGTGTGCAAACGGTTATGAGAATAATGAAAATACGTGAAAATAGAACATGTGTCAACGTGAAAAAAAAACATCTTCAAAGATTCAACCGGTCGGGTGCTTTTCTCTCACGCATTGAGCGTCGCGGTGTACCAGTGGATACAGAGTCCGAGGTGATTCCTTTGGGTCGCGGTGGACCAGTGGATACAGAGTCCGAGGTGATTCCTTTGGTCTCCACAAAGGGTGTAGCGTTTGCAGAGGTTTTCGGGGCATCCGAGCCGGCTGGAGCGGCCACGACGATCTCCGGCAGTGGCGGGTCGAACTGTTGTCCTGACTGTGACGATGCTACAGGCTCTATCGACTCACAGTGACGGTAGGTTATGTGGTCCTGATGTCGACGAATTTCGCGGCCGTCCTGCAGGCGAATCACACAGGACAGTGAACCTGGCTTCTCGATGATGTCCCCCGGTAGCCACGTCGCACCTGCACCAAAATTTCGGGCAAACACTGGATCTCCAATGTTGATACATCGACTGTTGGACGTCTTATCGTGCACCAACTTTTGATTAAGCTGGCTCTGATAAACGTTTGATGATATGTCTGGTTTGAGATTGTCAAGTGTCGATCTCAAGTGTCGTTTCATCAATAACTCAGACGGAGCTGCACCGGTTGTTGATTGTGGCGTGATACGGTATTTGAACAGGAGACGAGACAGCTTTGTTTCCAGGGTTCCCTCCTGAAGTTTCTGCAATCCGGATTTGATGATTCCTATGGATCGTTCGGCCAAGCCATTTGAAGCCTGGTGATGTGGGCTGACAAACTTGTGTTTGATGCCGTTCCGACGTGTGAACTTGGCAAACTCGGTACTGGAAAAACACGAACCGTTATCACTCACGATCATCCTGGGCAGACCATGAGTGGCGAAACAGCGTCTGAGTCTTTCGATGACAATGGATGACGTAGTACCACGCGTCACATAGGCATCAATCCATTTTGTGTGCGCGTCCGTAATTATTAGAATCATGCTGCCGTTAATAGGCCCGGCATAATCGAGATGTAGGCGATGCCACGGTTCGCTGGGCCATTCCCAGGGATGCAGTGGCGCTTTCGCAGGTGTATTCCGGGTGCTCTGGCAGGGGTAACAATGTCGAACATGATGTTCGATATCAGCATCAAGATTCGGCCACCACACATAGTTTCTGGCAAGTGACTTCATCTTCACAATCCCGGGGTGACAGTCATGGATTTCATCCATGACCCTGGAACGCAGATTTTTCGGGATCACGACACGACATCCCCAGAGTAGGCAACCATTTTCCACGCTGAGTTCGTTTTTACGTGCTTTAAAAGCCGCAAAATCTGGGTCACCCTCAGATAGCAAATGCCATCCAAGCTGTACAGCCTGGACAGTTCTGGACAGAACGGGGTCTCGTCGAGTATGAGTGCGGATCTGGCCGGAATCGACAGCACAATCTTCCAGATGATCCATCAGTGCGATAATGGATCCTGGTGTAGGCGAATCATCAACGGATTCTGGAAGGGGTAACCGACTCATGGCATCTGCATTTGTGATAGACGAACCGGGCTTATAACATATGGTGTAGTCATAAGCAGCGAGAAACAGGGACCAGCGGATGATCCTGGGCGGTAGTGTGTCAGATGTCGCCTTAGTTGGACCAAACAGACTGATCAGCGGCTTGTGATCAGTGCGAATCGTGAAATGATGTCCAAGAAGGTACTGGCGAAATTTGCCGACGCCGAAAACGATTCCCAATCCTTCCTTGTCAAGTTGGGAATAGTTTTTCTCTGCCGGGGACAACGTTCTGGATGCAAATGCAACCGGTCTTTCCGTACCGTCAGGCATCACGTGTGATAATACACTCCCCACTCCATACCGACAGGCATCGCATGTCAGCACAAGATCCTTCTCTGGATCAAAATGAACGAGAACATTGGACGATTTGAGCAGATCCTTAGAGGTCTGGCATGCTGATTGTTCAGTAAACCCCCAGCTACAGGAGACTCCTTTCCTAAAAAGCCGATAAAGGGGGCCCAAAACGTCAGTCACATTCGGGATGTAATGACCATAGAACTGAAGCAAACCGAGGTATGACTTCAATTCGGTCACATCTCGTGGAGCAGGAGCATCCTTGATAGCTCGGACTTTCTCATCTGTTGGGTGTAGACCCTCGGCATCAATCGTATGACCCAGGTACGTGACTGATGGCACCATAAACTTGCACTTGTCTCGACGCAAACGTAGGCCGGAGTCCGAAATCTTCTTCAGAACTCTCTCCAGGTTCTGTAGATGTTCCGCGTCCGTACGACCAGTAACCAGAATATCATCATGGTAACAAACGACGTTGCGTTCGGCGGCAAACAAACTGTCCATGACACGCTGATAAATTCCAGGTGCAGATTTCACTCCAAAACTAAGTCGGTGGTACCTGTACAACCCACGATGCGTGTTGATGGTAAGATACTGTTTCGAATTCTCGTCCAAGCAGAGCTGTAGATAGGCGGATTTGAGATCGAGTTTCGTAAAAGTCTTGCCCTCCCGTGAGACGAGCATAGAGGTCTTCGATCCTCGGGATTGGATATTTATCCAATGAAGAACACCTGTTCACGGTCATTTTATAATCTCCTCATATGCGGATGGACTGGTCCGATTTTATGACCGGAACGATGGGCGCCGCCCATTCGGCATACTGGATTTGCTCGATGATCCCCAGATTTTCAACATGATCCAGTTCCTTGTCAATCCGCTCACGCAGGGCGAAAGGGACTGGGCGAGCCCTGAAAAATATAGGATTGGCATCCCGGTCAACCCTGAGTTTAGCCGTATGTCCTTTCAAGGTTCCAAGCTCATCCTTGAAGACATCCGGGTACGTAACCAGCACATTTTTGAGTGTGTATGCTGCGGTAGGAGAAACGTTGGCTGCCCGGAGTTGATGAATGCTTTCCCACTTCAGTCGAATTATGCTCAACCAGTTCCTGCCGAGTAAGGAAGGGCCCTTTCCAGGAATGACGATCAGGGGTAGGTGAAACTCACGGTTATCGTAGCCCACCGTGACGTCACATGTACCGCAGGGAACAATCTTCTCACCTGTATAGGTGGAGAGTCCATAGGTAGTAGGTTTCAGATGGGGTCGGTCAGCATCACTCCACAGGTTTGTGAAAACAGCATGGCTGATGAGCGAGACGGCTGCACCAGTGTCGACCTCCATTTGCAATGGTCGATTGTTGACGACAACATTGGCAAGAAGAGGGTCCCGCCTATGGTGAGAATCAATATGAAGCAGGTCATACGATTCTGAGTTGTCGGAAACAGAGCTCACCTGGTCAAGCTCGGGTTCCTCCGAACCGATAAACTGATGAATCTTGTCAGCAGCTTTTCCTTTTCCCGATTTGCGAGTGATGCAAGCTGGAGCAATATGGCCAGTTTTCGAACAGAAATGGCAGGTGGCATCTTTGAACCAACACGTCTCCGGAGGGTGCTTTCCTTTGCACCGAAAACAGTTGTTGTGGGTTTGAGACTGCACTGGCTTCTGACGAGGAGCCTTGTTCCAACGTTTTGGCTGAACATGATCCAACCGATTCACAGCAGGGCTGGTACCAGACGAGCGAGTGGCACCGATGCTTGTAGCGTTGCGTTCAGCACTTTCCATGGAAATGGCGGTGTCTCTGGCATTTTGGAACGTCAGTCTTCTCTCAGCAAGCAGGCGTCTACGAGTGCGGTCATCGGACATGCCAACCACCAGCAAATCACGAAGCATGTCATCGATCGTGTCCCCAAACTCACACAGATGTGACAGTTTTTTGAGGTGTGCAATGAAGTCTGCGATCAACTGACCTTGCTGCTGTCTGCACATGTAAAAATTAAACCGACACAGGATGACTGAAGGAGATGGGTTGCAATGTTCCTTCAAAGCGGCCTTGAGCTCTGCATACGTGAGCTCCTGGATTGTCCGAGGCCGAATCAGGTTTTTAACAAGTGTGAACGTCTCACCTCCGCAAACGGACAGGAAGACGGCCTTCATCCGGCCTTCGGTCGCGATGCCGTTCGCCTCGAAGTAGAAAGACAACCGCTCAGAATACGTGTCAAAATCCCCCTCATGAGGGTCGAATTCATCGATATGGCCGAAAGAAGTCATGGTCTAGATGTTTATCCTCGTCGCCATGTAAAGTATCTCGACAAACTGCGATCAATTGTCGTACGCGTTTATTCACTCTGCCGATCAAGGCCCGATTCACAGCAGCGCCATCCGAAGTCTGGCGTAGGGATACAACCCGGTCCCGGTGTAGGGATACAACGGTGAATATTTGCACTGCATACATGACACCAGCTACGTCCGAACCCTCTCTCAAGGGCACTTGCTGATGTATCCTGGTGAGCAATCAGATGTCATCATTTCGAAACATCTCACAAAGTCATCTCAACATTCCATGTTCTTATCTGATTCGGAGTCTACAGGAGATGAAGGAGAATACAGCGAAAGAATAGGCTTCCAAGAGAACAACATCTTCCAAGACATAGTGCACATTGCGCTCCAAATAAGGCAATACCTTCTTGACACCCCAGGACATCCCAGCATGTGGCGAGGAATTGATGAGGAGCATGTGGCACAGGTGATCCCAGATAGCCTCTACTTCTTCCTCCGGCTCCTGTTTGGAGGCACCGATGTCGTGAATGAGGGTCTGGTGGATGATGGCGACATCAAGCGGAAAGCTTGTAGCATAGCTCAGGACATTGTGTATGCAGTGTCCAACAGTCGGAAACTGACACCAAAGCACATTGGGCTGGGGATGGCTCTTCACCAAGCTACACGATCTGAGGCTCTGCTAGATCTTTTCCATGCTGCCAACCATACCATTGGCATCGACATGGTCAGACGAATCGACACCTCCATAGCAGAGGGTATTCTCGACAAGTTTTCCATGAATGGCAATGTCTACATCCCAGATAACATTGCCATGGGGAGGATGGTCCACTATTCCTGTGACAACATTGACGTCCTTGAAGCCACACTGGATGGAAAGAATACCTTTCACTGTACACAGATGATGGTGTGGCAGAGAGGACCAGCACCATCAGATGACAGTCCAACAGAAAGGGGGATCGTGAGGTTCAGGGCAATCAAATATGATGCTCTGAAAGCATTTCAAGCTATTGATCAGGCTCGACTACCATCTGGCCAGAGACCCTCACCCTCCTTCAGTGAAGCTAACAAGATAGACATAGATGGCTGGTTCGACAATGACAAAGAAAGGTCGGAGGCAAGGTTGAAAGACTTTGCGTGGGTGGTCTCCCGCTTTCATGATGAGGTTCATGCAGTTCCAGCATGGAGGGCCTTCAATGAGGCAACCAGTCTCACTGACCCACCCGCAACTACAGCGGGTATGCTGCCAATTCTTCAGGCCCAAGCTGATGACAATGATACCATGACCACTGTCATCAATCGGTTTGCCAGCATTTCAGATCACCTTGGCCTGAAGCATACAATCATCACTGCAGATCAACCATTGTACAGCCGGGGCAAGGAGCTGGTATGGGCCAACCCAGAGTTTGAAAACGTCATTTTCGTGATGGGGGGCCTACACATCTGCTTCAACTTCCTGAAGGCCATTGGGCAACATATGGAGAATGCTGGTCTCGATGATTTGTGGACTGAATCCGGCGTGTATGCCACAAACACCACTGAGACAATGATGGAGGGAAAAGCATACTACCGTGCTGTCCGGGGTCACAGGCTGACCTATGAAGCACTTTGGCATATCCTGTGGCCACAGTTTGAGATGTGGTTGGTAGAAAATGGTCATGCCGATTATGCTAAATTCAAGGAACTGGCCCAGCTGGTGTCTCAAAAGTTCAGACAGAAAGACGGTAACCGGGACGATCTCAACACGCCGGGCCGTGTACAAGCTATCACAAGTTCTAGGAGGTACCAACATCCAAGACCTCCTGGAAGAATTTTCTGCACAATATGCAGAGAACCCAAACTACAGATTCTGGTTGACGTACATGAATATGGTGGAGGTCTTGTTGGACTTCATCCGAGCTGAAAGGGATGGCAACTGGAACCTGCACCTGGAGGCATTCGCTGGAATGCTACCGTGGCTCACAATATATGACCACACCAACAATGCACATCATAGGATATCAAGCACATCAAATCATGCCCAGACACGTATGTATTCACGTATTAGTATAGTTCGTGAGAAAATGCCTATTTTAAACATTATTCTTTGTTCAATTTGACCTTGAAAATGACCTTCAAGGTCAAAATCCAGGGTGACATCCACCCTCACATTTTTGGCCATCCCACAGGCAATTGATTTAGTATGGATGCTTGCTGCGACATGCAACAGAAAATGCTGTAAAAAAATAACAGAGAAAATACCTGTTTTTACCTTTTTATGGCCTATTTGACCTTGAAAATAACCTTCAAGGTAAAAATCCAGGGTGACATCCACCCTCATATTTTTGGCCATCCCACAGGCAATTGATTTAGTATAGATGCCTGCTTGGACATGCAATAGAAAATGCTGTAAAAAAAATAACAGAGAAAATACCTGTTTTTACCCTTTTTTGGTACATTTGACCTTGAGAATGACCTTCACGGTAAAAATCCAGGGTGGCATCCACCCACATTTTTTTCCACATCCCCCAAGCAATTGATCCAGCATGGATGCCTGCTTTTAACAGGAAATGCCACCCAAAGATTTTTTGTGTGACTTGGCTGGTCCACTATAAACATACAAGTAAATCCACCAAAGAATGGCTGAAAAGAAAGAAATGGAGGGTTCTGGAATGGCCAAGTCAAAGCCCGGATCTAAATCCCATCGAGATGTTGTGGGGGGATTTGAAACGAGCTGTGCATGCAAGAAACCCCTCAAACGTCGCACAGCTGAAATAATTCTGCATGGAGGAGAAAAAATTTCTCCCAGTCGATGTCAGAGACTGGTAGACAGTTATAAGAAACGCCGACTTGAGGTTGTTTCCGCCAAAGGGGGCAATACCACCTATAAGAGCCAAGGGTGTACTTACTTTTTCCACATGCGAAATTTGAATTTATGTTTATTTAAATTATATAATGGACTACAATATGTAAATATTTCATGATATTTGTTATATTATATTGTAGCGGCTACCGCTGGGTTTTCACAATCGCCTTGCACCTATCAAGGACGCGGAGCGATCACCATGCCGGGCTCGTCCAGGACGCCCGGGCAGGCCCGCGCTCAACTTGCCAGGCCTCGGTCGGGACGCCCGGGCATGCTCGCCCTCAACTTGCCAGGCCGCAGCCAGGACGCTGGGCCACGCCCCCTCTCGCCTTTCCTGGGCAAACGCTCCGGGATAATATGTATATATATTGCTGCCCGATAAACGGGCTTTTCAGAGTGCCTGAGTGTTTGGTTTGATTAAAGCAACTCGGATGAATTCCAGCTTTTTGTCACGTCCATTCTTCCGATCGACGTGGGAGCCCCAGCTCCTTCATTGGTGACCTACCGACATGGACACGGCAGTCGCCCTTAAACTGCCTACCTTCTGGGAGGCTCACGCGGCGGTTTGGTTCGCACAGGCGGATTCCCTGTTCGCCCTGCGAGGCATCACTGCCGACGACACCCGCTTCCACCATGTGGTAGCAGCGCTCGGTTCGACAACCGCGGCCTGCGCCCTGAGCCTCCTCGAGAGCCCGCCAGCCGCTGACAAATACGGCGCGATTAAGAAGCTTCTCCTCGACGCTTTCGCCCTCCCATCGGCGGAACGCGCACGGCGCCTGCTCGACCTGCCCGAGCTCGGCGACACGCGCCCTTCCGAGCGAATGGACTACATGCTTTCACGACTCGGCGAGCACTCTCCGGCATTCCTGTTCCGGGAGCTGTTCCTCCATCAGCTGCCTAACCCGGTACGCCTCGCCCTGGCAAGCACGACGATCACAGATCCCCGGGCCCTTGCCAGAGAAGCCGACAAGATCTCCGCCGCAGGACAGCGCATCGCAGCGGCAACATGGGACCCACCGCCGTCCGACGCAACACCCATGGCGCCCGAGCACCCGGCACGGTCGACGACCGAACTGCTGACGCAATTGGCGGCCGCTACACCGAGCCGACCACCTCCAGCACGACGACCGGAGCCTCCACCTGACCAAGCGTGGTGTTACTATCATGCCAGGTTCGGACAGAAGGCCCGGACATGCCGACCCCCGTGCACCTTCGGCAGGCCGGGAAACGGCCGGGCCGGCGTTCATTACCAGCCATGAGCGCCGGCCACACGGGCAACTTACTGTTCATCACGGATAAAGCATCCGGACGGCGCTTCCTGTGCGACACCGGCGCCCAACTGAGCGTCATACCCGCCTCTGACCAGGACAGGCAATCCGCGGTTTGCGGCCCCTCCTTGGTTGCGGCCAACGGATCGACCATCCGCACCTTCGGCCGCGCAACGTCACCCTCTGCTTCGGCGGCCAACGCTTTGCTTGGACGTTTGTAACCGCAAACGTGCCCATGGCTCTGCTAGGCGCCGACTTCCTCTGCGCACACGGACTGCTGGTGGACGTCCAACGGCGTCGTTTAATCAACGCCGAAACCTTCAGCTCCCTGGTATGCACATTGAGCAGCTCCGCGCCGACCGAGCTGGCATGCGCCATCCCGGCGGCGAACGAGGTTGCTCGCCTGCTCACGGAGTTCCCGGCCCTCACGCGGCCGACGTTTTCGGCCGTCGCAGTACGGCATGGGATCGAGCACCACATACCAACCACGGGCCCGCCGGTCTACGCCAGGGCCCGCCGCCTCGACCCAGCCAAGCTCGCCGTGGCGAAGGCCGAATTCGACGCGTTGGAGCACCTCGGCATCGTGCGGCGCTCCGATAGCGCGTGGGCCTCGCCACTGCACATCGTGCCAAAGCCGGGGGGTGGATGGCGCCCGTGCGGTGACTACCGCCGTCTCAATGACGCTACCACCCCCGACAGGTACCCGATCCCGCATATCCAAGACTTCTCCGCCCGTCTGGCAGGACGGGTCATTTTTTCGAAAATTGATCTCATACGGGGATATCACCAGGTACCTTTCAGGGCGGCCGACGTCCCTAAAACGGCAGTCATCACGCCGTTCGGCTTATTCGAATTCTTGCGGATGCCGTTTGGTCTCAAGAACGCGGCTCAGGCGTTCCAGCGCTTGATGGACGGCGTGCTGCGTGACCTGCCGTTCCTTTTCGTTTACCTGGGCGACATCCTCGTCGCCAGCACGTCCCGGGCCGAGCACCTCCTCCACCTCCGAACACTGTTCGGGCGCCTCAGCGAGCACGGCCTCATCATCAACCCGGCCAAATGCCACTTCGGCACGACGGCCGTTTATTTTTTGGGCCACCACATCACCAAGAACGGGGCCGTGCTGCTGCCAACCAAGGTCGAGGCCATCACCACGTTCCCGCGTCCCCGCACCATAAAGGCCCTGCAGGAATTCCTGGGAATGGTGAATTTTTATCACCGCTTCGTGCCCCGCGCTGCTCAACTCATGCGGCCCCTCTACGAAGCCCTCCGGGGCAAGCCGGCCAAGCACGACATCGCCTGGTCCGCAGCAATGGATGCGGCCTTCCAAAACTCAAAGCGGGCCCTCGCCGACGCAACACTGCTCGCTCACCCGGTGCTCAACGCTCCCATCGCCCTCACCACGGATGCCTCCGACTACGCAGTGGGCGCCGTACATGAGCAATGGGTGAACGGGGTTTGGCAGCCACTCGCTTTTTTCAGCCGGCAGCTCCGGCCGAACGAGCTCAAATACAGCACGTTTGACCGGGAACTCCTCGGTCTACACCTGGCCGTCCGCCATTTCCGCCACCTCCTGGAGGGCCGACCTTTCACGGCGTTCGTCGACCACAAGCCATTGGTTTACGCCATGGCCAAGGTCATGGAGCCGTGGTCGGCCCGCCAACAGCGCCACCTCTCCGCCGTGTCGGAGTTTACCACGGACATCCGGCACGTCGCCGGCAAAAACAACGCCATGGCCGACTGTCTTTCCCGGGCCAGCGCGAACGCGGTCCACCTGGGCGTGGACTTTGCGCTTATGGCGGCGGACCAAACCACCGACACCACGGTGCAAGCCCTCCGGGCGGCGGACACGGGCCTCCGCCTGGCCGACATCCCCTTCGCGGACACTGTCCTGCTCTGCGACGTCTCCCAAGGCCAGCCTCGCCCCATCGTGCCCGTCACCTGGCAACGCCGCATCTTCGCCTCCCTCCACGGCCTTTCCCACCCGGGCCGGAAAGCTTCCCAGAAGCTGGTGTCGGCGCGATTCGTCTGGCACGGCCTTCGTCGGGACGTCCGCGATTGGACCAGCACCTGCACGGCCTGCCAACGGGCCAAGGTCCACCGACACACCCAGGCCCCGCTGGCACCTTTCACCGTGCCCGAACGACGTTTCGACCACGTCAACGTGGATCTGGTGGGCCCCCTCCCCCCGTCACGGGGGTTCACACACCTGCTCACCATGGTGGACAGGACCACCAGGTGGCCGGAGGCCGTTCCCCTCGTCTCCACCACCACCGCCGACGTGGCGCAGGCTTTCATCGCCACCTGGTCGCCCGCTTCGGCGCACCGGCGGACATCTCGTCAGACCGCGGACCACAGTTCACCTCCGAGCTGTGGGGCGCGGTCGCCCGCAACCTGGGGGTCAAGCTCCACCGTACTACGGCCTACCACCCCCAAGCAAACGGGTTGTGCGAGCGATTCCACCGCTTCATGAAGGCCGCGCTCATGGCCGGCCTTCAAGACGGCGGTTGGGCCGACCGGCTGCCGTGGGTCCTTTTGGGCCTCCGCACGGCCCCCAAGGAGGACCTCCAGGCATCCACCGCCGAGCTTGTCTATGGCCAGGCGCTACGCGTCCCGGGCGAATTCGTGCCCGACGCTACCAGTCCCTGGTCCGCAGCTCACCAGCGCTCGGACCTCCAGGAGGCCGCCCGACGGTTTGCCCCCGTGCCAACATCCCACCACGGTGACCCCCAGTCCTACGTCCCCCCAGCACTTCGTACAGCGGAGTATGTTTTTGTGCGTCACGACGCACATCGGGGGCCACTCCGGCCGCCGTACGACGGGCCCTTCCGGGTGCTGCGACGGGACGACAAGTCGTTCGTCATCGACATCGGCGGCAGGTCGGACCGGATTGCGGTGGACCGCCTCAAGCCGGCGCACGTGGACGTCGACCACCCACCACGGGTGGCCCTTCCGCCACGGCGAGGCCGCCCCCCGTCCACGGTGCCCCCCACTCGACTGCCCACCACCACACCGGACCCCCTCCCACGACCCGCCAGGGGTCACTTCGGCCGGGTCATCAGGACCCCCCTCAAATTGACCCTGCCGGTGCAAGTCGATTCTGGGGGGACGTGTGTAGCGGCTACCGCTGGGTTTTCACAATCGCCTTGCACCTATCAAGGACGCGGAGCGATCACCATGCCGGGCTCGTCCAGGACGCCCGGGCAGGCCCGCGCTCAACTTGCCAGGCCTCGGTCGGGACGCTGGGCCACGCCCCCTCTCGCCTTTCCTGGGCAAACGCTCCGGGATAATATGTATATATATTGCTGCCTGATAAACGGGCTTTTCAGAGTGCCTGAGTGTTTGGTTTGATTAAAGCAACTCGGATGAATTCCAGCTTTTTGTCGCGTCCATTCTTCCGATCGACGTGGGAGCCCCAGCTCCTTCAATATCACCTTTATCTATCAATATTGTTGAAATGAAGATCAAATAGCTGTATATTGAAATTTGTTGAAAAAGTCAAAACATTACATGGGGTGTACTTACTTTTTCACGTGACTGTACATATATATATATATATATACATATATATATATATATATATATATATATATATATATATATATATATATATATACATATATATATATATATATATATATTGTTACAGACGCGGTTTTAGATGTTAGTTTACCGAGCGGTTTGGTATTACGCACAGTTACTCCCCGATTAGAACCCTATCCCGCCCGATTCCACTCGACGTTGACCAAGTCGCGCTATGCTAAATCAATGAAGGAAAGGACACAACGGCTGGGATAAATGCAACGACACAAGGGGTACAGTTCTCAAGACCTCCGGAGGAGGATATAATATTAGTGATGCAGAAACGGGTAGATTACACGGTAAGAGGTAAAGCACAGAAAAGATGGGCACTTAGACACAGTCTTATCTTATCCCCGACAGACCACAGACAAACGGGACAAGACTGACTTACACAGGGATTGATGGCAAGGAAGGGCAGGCAGTCGATAGCTCAAGGTGCACCTTGGCTCAGGGACAGGATACAGCTCGGTCCAGTCCAGAGATGCGGGGAGGTATTCAGCGCTTGGAGGTGGCATCTTCTCTCTCCAAGCTGGGGGCGCATCTGACGTCACCTCCCTCTTTCTGCGCATGTCCAGCGGGGAGTGACACGCCCTCGGCTCGTTAGCTCCGCCCCAGATGGAATCGGTCCGCCGCTTCTATTGGGTGCGGGGGTTACCGGGCTCCGCCCTTGACGAGGAGCTGACAGCGAGCCCCTGCGTGGTAACCCCGTCGGAGCACATGTTCAATGGCGGCTAACCAAGCCGGAGTGAGGACGCACACTCCCCGCGCCGCCGCCGCTGTTGTTGTTGTTGTTGTACCATGAGGAAGAGCTGCGGGGAGGTATTGGGAGGTCCTAAACTTTCTAACGGTGCCATACAATCACATTCTGGTGCAACGAAGAGTCAGAATTAATGGAAACGAGTCCTTAACTGACATAGACTAAGAATAACTAGCAAGATGTCCTATAGTTGTCTACGTGAGATGCGGTGAACCTGGGTGCGACATTTAATGGGGGAAATAGGGGAAGGTCGGGGCTACAGAGTGTTGTTTACAGAAAATGGGACTAGGGAATGGGGGATTGGGGATAGTTGGGAAGTATTGGGGAAATAGGGGAATATTTACAAGCGGATATGGATGGAGGCCAATCTCATATCCGCAACATTGCACCCTTCTCTACCTCGGGGCGTCCCGACCTGATAAATTTTTACTTACGTTAGTGTGGCACTCAGATGTAGTTCCCTCTACTATTAACTCAACCCTGAGTGCGACAGTTTTACAGATGTTCACAATTGAGTAAATATGTCCCCCTGCGACGTTGCACCCTTCTCCTCACAGAAACACACCCACAGGATAACCGAATCGCGGAAAGAATCCTCAAACTAAACATACAGCCGGTAGGGAGCATTATTTATACAAGACTACACTGATATTTACACTACGATCCAGGACCTGTTCTTTGAGGAACACATGCAGATGTTATGCATAGAGAGAGAGCACGCATGCCAGCATCGATACACCAACCCACGAGTGCCCTGTGGCCCTACGGCCTTTAATAATGTCCAGAGCACCCCATCCAAGCACCAAAAGCACCACCCTTATTCATACAGTCAGCACCATCCGGTGCACCAATAAAGTGTTCAACAATAATGCACCGGTGGTGTCGCAGCCGGCCGATGTTCTGCCGCTGGTCTTGCCTTCTCGAAGTGCACTTGGCCTTCTGGCTTCTTTCAAAAATAAAGAAAGGCGCCAACCGCGTCCATTTCTAAATTGTGGCCGTCAGGGGGCCAACTATAAGTGGTTCACCTGTATGGCATAGGTGCCACGTTGACCCATAGGTCCATCAACGGGTGGTGCTTGCCCGCAAAAGAACTGCGGTCCATGGTGGGCGGCCACAAAAATTGCGGTCCATATGGTGTATCGATCCAGGCAGCAAGCAGCGAAAGTACAGGCCCACAACTGCAGAGCCAGCACCTCTCTCTCCTCTCTCTCTGCCCCAAAGCCAGATCCTCGGAGGTGGGAGACAAAAGAAGAAGACAAGTGAGTAAGGTGGTAAGGGCGCAAAAGTGCACGCAATACAAGGTGATGCACACTGGGGGCACATGGGAACCAGGTGAGACAGGTACGTTCCTACCGTACGCCCCCCCCCCCACCAGGTAACCTACATTGCCCCTCCCTTACCCCTTACTGTATCCACAAAACACAACACTACCCATAAACATCTACTTTACACATCAACAAACGTCCCTACTGTCTTCCCCGTTCCTCCCATAAACCAAATTCGTCTTCTCTCCCTCCTAACCAATCAAATTTGCCATTTCCAACTCTCATCAAAATTTGCCATCTCCAACTCAACATCAAAATTTGCCATCAACAATTCATCATCAGTCCCTCCTAAGGAGGGGGAGATGGAATCACCCCAATGTCTCATCCACGTCGTGATGCGTCTCACAAATCCAACAGCAATTCTCATTTCCTGCAACTCAAAACAAGGAAACACAGGTGTGGAGTCATCATCATTACCTCAGGTAAGTGGCTGCGTATGGTGCGACAGGTTCATCAATCCTAACTATTTCCTAAATGACTTTAACAACTTTACATTACCCGGGGTCTTTCCCTGCCAATCCATTGGCCAACTTACACTATGGGTTCTAAAAACCAATTCCCATTGACCAAACTGTGGTGCTTCTCAATTTGGGGTCTCACTCCCCCGATTCATCTCCCGGTGCCCTCGCACAATTTCTGGGCTGTGACGTGTAGCTCTCCCAGCAGGTCTACCCACCTGCACACCTCCACCACTGCAGTTGCCACCCGAGCTTACCTAGCTCCTCACCCTAACCTAACTCACTGGGGAAGGCCCTCTCCTGGCTCTGTCACCCCTTGGTGCCCTCTGGCACTGGGCTACCCGGGTCCGTCCTCCGGATCCTCGGGCCCCATCCACAACTACCGGCTCCCAGAGCCCACCTGCGGCCTCACCTGGCCGACATCCTCACAGTGGTGGAGTGCCCAAACCAACTACACACACTAACAGGCTACACGCCCAGCCATTTCCACAACACTAATGCACCCATCCACAATACCATTCTGCAACCGCACCACAAATGCCAATATCCAACCACAATTTACCTATACCTTCTAACTATTCTTTAAACTACCCTCCCCGGGTACTCGTGAAAAGGGGTCCACTCTTTCCCCATCCACACCTTCGCACCATGCACACCACTCCGTACCACTTACTCCAACTCTCTCCACACCACCTTTACTTGCACACCTGTGCTCTCACACCTGGTGCCACCTGCACCCTTCTCTCCCCAAGCGCATTCGTGCTGATCCACAACACTCACTACTCATACACTGCTCCACACACCTGTCCAGTTCTCACACAGCATCATCTCATCTAACTACTCCCCTCTGAAACTTGCGCTTCCTAGTCGTCCCTTTAAACTATTGCGCTCCCTCGTCATTATAATCCACACTAATCTACCTGCGTCCCCACTACAGGTATCATTGTCACTAACTAACCTTAACGTTACCTAATGTCATCTTCGCTAGATCCCTACACACCATATCCTAACCCACCCGGGCTAGTTTTCACTGCCATACACCCCATAAACTATTGCGCATTTGCCCCACGTTTGTGAGGGATGACAGAGTTGCCATCCCACCACATCGGGCATCTCCCACTACCAATTTTGCACATCAAATTTCAACAAATCAAAAATTTGCCAATCACTACCCATCATCTGCCAATCATTACTGCCAATCCTTTGCCAATCATCAAATTTTGTTTTTCTCTAATTTTGGGGCCAAAACACTAACCTCATCACACAGTCTACTCACTAATGCCTCTCGGTGCGCCAATTCCTGTCCAAAGCCCGGCTTCGTAAAGCCGAGCAATGAATGCGGGTTGTTTGGTGCCAGCGGCTGGATACGTCCTGCATTCGGTGCAGGGAAGGAGGATTACCCGGGCCGAGGTCCCACGCACCATCTCGGCACGGAGCCATCCCATGGCCCGATCTCGACCTGCCGGAATGCCTCAACAAAAGGTGGTCGCCATGACGACCCTTCCTATCGGGCTGCCCGCTCCGCCTAGTGGAGCACGGACGCGGCCGTTCAAAGCGAGGCCCAGCGTGGATCGCGTACGGCGGTCCTTTCGAACCCGCCGTGGCTCGGATCCCCGCTGGTCCTCGCGGCACGCGAAGCCCGGCACGCACCGAGGGCCCGATTCGGCTATAAGTCGTTCTAACCTCTAACCCGGTTACCGTCGATGCTTCACCTGCATGCTTACATGCATACGCTACCCCTTTCTTGCTCATACCTCCAGCTGTTCCCATGCTCCTCGTACCTTTCCTTACACACCCAGGTACACTCATTCCACTCACAGCCTTGGTCACACACCTGACCACCGAACACCTTGGCACACATTCGTCGCTCGCACACCTCACCAACACACCTCTTCGCGCCCCTTCCTCGGTCACCTCCTCTGTGACAATCACAGGTGTGCCCTCACTCGCACACCCAACCACGTGCCTCACTACCAATTCCAGCGTGCATTCCCACACACGCTCTACCATTCCAGGTGTGCTTCCTTTCTCACCTGTCACAACCAACTCACGCTCTGTGTCACTCTTACTACTCTCACCTCCACTCTTGACAGCGCACTCACCCTTACTCTCGACAGCGCACTCTTTCCTCATGCACCTGTCCGTCACACACCTTTCTCACGCACACTCTCCCGTCACACCCTCTGTAACACTCACCACAGGCGTGCATTCTTCCTTACCTTTGACAGCGCACTCTTTCCCCATGCACCTGTCCGTTACACACCTTTCTCGCGCACACTCTTGCGCACACTCTCCCGTCACACCCTCTGTAACACTCACCACACCGCGCTTCCATGTGCTCCCTCGCACACACGCTACGACCGACTCACTCTCGCCAGCACCCTCACTCCTTGGCACGCACTTTTTCCTCACACACCCCAGAGTCGGACTTTCTCGCACACCTCCTTTTTCGCACACCAGACCTGTCGCACACTTCACCAACGGCCTCTCACGAACACCCGGGTCCATCTCGACCCCCAAGCTCATTAAATCACCTGGCGCATCATACGCACGACCATATTGGTCACCACTTACCCCGGGTCCTCTTCCTCTTCGCTTCTCCTCCATCACCTGCGAATCCCTCATCCGGTTAATGAGCACATCATCACGATCCGAACACAGACTTTGGACCAATTCTTTTACTTCCTCCTTTATCTCTTTCTTATCCCCTCTCCGTCGCTTCTTAATTTCGCTCACCCCTTCTTCCACTTCTTCTAATTTCTGCTTCACCTCTTTTATTTCCCGGTACGTCTCCTCAAGCTCGTCCTCTAAGGCTACCTTGACCGTTTCCATGTGCGCCCTCACCTGCCGGTCCTTCGTCTCCATTACCTCTGTCACCTCTTCCAACCTCGTTGTCAGTCCCTCACGTACCATCTGACATTGCCTCTTTGTCGCTATCAAGTCGTTTTTTATGTCGTTTTGTGTCGCTTTTAACCCTCCTAATACCGCAGTGTTCCTTTGAACCTGCTCCGTTAGTCCTTTTTGTCCCTCCGTCAGCTGTTCCACCTCCTGCGTCAGGTCCTCTATGCCCCCTTGTAACTTTACAGTCCCCTTTCTCACCTCCTTCTCCATGCGCTCCTCACAGTGCCTCACCTCCTCGCGCACGCCTCCGACCTCCTCACTCACACCTCCTCTGATCTCTTCTCCCATCACTTGCATCTCCTGCCCAGATGCCACCCTCATCTGCTCCATTTCCTCCCTGTGAGCATCCAATTTAGTTTCTACCCCCATTCTGACCCCCTCTATCTGCTGCCCCATTTTTTTAACTTCCCTTTCCGCTTGGTCCCTCAATTTGCCTTCCATACTGTTTTCTAACCCCTCTAACCCCTTTTTCATCCCTTCCATTTGATTCTCCTGAACGGCCATTCTGTTTTCTACCCCCATTAACCCCTCCTGTATTTCCCCTAATCTATTGTCTAATCCCTCTATTCTACTCCCTAACCCTCCGATCTGGGCCCCCATGTCCTCCCTCAATTTCTCGCTATTGGACCCCATGTCCTCCCTCAATTTCTCGCTATTGGACCCCATGTCCTCCCTCAATTTCTCGCTATTGGACCCCATCCTTTGTTCTAACCATTGGCTATTGGCCCCCATGTCCTCCCTCATTGCCCCCATACTGTTTTTCAAACCTCCAATTTGGTCTCCCATTTGTCCCATAAGGGCCCCCATCATTCTGTTTTCCATTTCTTCATTATTCTTGTCCATAAGGGCCTTCATTTGCATTAAAAAAAGGTTCAAATCCACCGGTGGCGCTACTACGGTCGCGGGCACGGTCGCCGTGGCCATGTGCGAGGCGCCATTTTGCGCGCCCGTAACCTCGTGCGCGACGACGCTATTTTGCGAACCTGCCACCCTCACTGCTTCGCTCTCCTCATGTCCCTCATGTCCCTCAATTTGGTCCTGGATCGACCCTGCCTCACTCTCCTCTACCGGAACCCAGCCGTCTTGATCCGCCATAGCGCGACTTTCAAAATTCGGGTTTTTATTTTTGTAAAACACAATCAAATTTCGCCGTTAACAATTTCGAGCGCGTGAAGCGCGCTTCGGGTCCGATCTCACTCCTCGACACCAATTGTTACAGACGCGGTTTTAGATGTTAGTTTACCGAACGGTTTGGTATTACCGCGTCCGCACAGTTACTCCCCGATTAGAACCCTATCCTGCCCGATTCCACTCGACGTTGACCAAGTCGCGCTATGCTAAATCAATGAAGGAAAGGACACAACGGCTGGGATAAATGCAACGACACAAGGGGTACAGTTCTCAAGACCTCCGGAGGAGGATATAATATTGGTGATGCAGAAACGGGTAGATTACACGGTAAGAGGTAAAGCACAGAAAAGATGGGCACTTAGACACAGTCTTATCTTATCCCCGACAGACCACAGACAAACGGGACAAGACTGACTTACACAGGGATTGATGGCAAGGAAGGGCAGGCAGTCGATAGCTCAAGGTGCACCTTGGCTCAGGGACAGGATACAGCTCGGTCCAGTCCAGAGATGCGGGGAGGTATTCAGCGCTTGGAGGTGGCGTCTTCTCTCTCCAAGCTGGGGGCGCATCTGACGTCACCTCCCTCTTTCTGCGCATGTCCAGCGGGGAGTGACACGCCCTCGGCTCGTTAGCTCCGCCCCAGATGGAATCGGTCCGCCGCTTCTATTGGGTGCGGGGGTTACCGGGCTCCGCCCTTGACGAGGAGCTGACAGCGAGCCCCTGCGTGGTAACCCCGTCGGAGCACATGTTCAATGGCGGCTAACCAAGCCGGAGTGAGGACGCACACTCCCCGCGCCGCCGCCGCTGTTGTTGTTGTTGTTGTTGTACCATGAGGAAGAGCTGCGGGGAGGTATTGGGAGGTCCTAAACTTTCTAACGGTGCCATACAATCACATTCTGGTGCAACGAAGAGTCAGAATTAATGGAAACGAGTCCTTAACTGACATAGACTAAGAATAACTAGCAAGATGTCCTATAGTTGTCTACGTGAGATGCGGTGAACCTGGGTGCGACATTTAATGGGGGAAATAGGGGAAGGTCGGGGCTACAGAGTGTTGTTTACAGAAAATGGGACTAGGGAATGGGGGATTGGGGATAGTTGGGAAGTATTGGGGAAATAGGGGAATATTTACAAGCGGATATGGATGGAGGCCAATCTCATATCCGCAACAATATATATATATATATATATATATATATATATATATATATATATATATATATATATATATGTATATATATATGTATATGTATATATATATATATATATATATATATATATATATATATATATATATATATATATATATATATATGTATATATATATATATATGTATATATATATATATATATATATATATATATATATATATATATATATATATATATATATATGTATATATATATATATATATATATGTATATATATATATATATATATGTATATATATATGTATATGTATATATATATATATATATATATATATATATGTATATATATATATATATATATATATATATATATATATATATATATATATATATATATATATATCTATATATATATATATATATATATATATATATATATATATGAAGGAACTGCGCTCCAACGCGAGTCGAAAGAATTGACGCGACCAAAGACGGAATTCGTCCGAGTTGCTTTATTGAAACAAAACAGCTCAGGTATTCTGACAAGCCCGTTTATCGGGCAGCAATATATATACACATTTATGTCGGGAAGTTTGCCCGGCAAAAGCTATACCGGGCATGCCCGGGTGTCAAGGGCGAGCCTTGGAAAGGCGAGTCTGGACCTGCCCGGGCGTGTTTGGCTGCGGCCTGGCAAGTCGAGGCTGGGCGTGCCCGGGCGCTCTGGACGAGCCCTGGAAAGGCGATAGCGGGCATGCCCGGACGCTCTGGGCGAGCCCTTGAAAGGCGAGAGCGGGCATGCCCGGGAAAGACGAGACCGGGCGTGCCCGGGAGGTTCGGGCGTGCCCGGGAACAGTGAGTCCGGGCATGCCCGGGAGAGGCGCGTCTGGCCGTGTTCTGGCCGGGGCAAGGCGATTGTGTGCATCCAGCGGTAACCGCTACACACGCCCCTCCAGAATCGACCTGCACCGGCAGGGTCAATTTAAGGGGGGTCCGGATGACCCGGCCGAAGCGACCCCTGGAGGGTCGTGGGGAGGGGTCCGACGTGGTGGTGGGTGGTCGAGCGGGGGGAACTGTGGACGGGGGGCGGCCTCGTCGCGGAGGAAGGGCCAACCGTGGTGGTCGGTCGACGTCCATGTGCACCGGTTTGAGGCGGTCCACAGAAATCCGGTCCGGCCAGCCGCCGAAGTCGATGATGAAAGACTTGTCGCCCCGTCGCAGGACCCGGAAGGGCCCGTCGTACGGCGGCCGGAGTGGCCCCCGGTGCGCATCATGACGCACAAAGACGCACTCCGCTGTGCGAAGCGCCGGGGGGACGTAGGACTGGGGGCCACCGTGGCGGGACGTCGGCACGGGGGCAAATCGTCGGGCGGCCTCCTGGAGGTCTGAGCGCTGGCGAGCGGCAGACCAGAGACTGGTAGCGTCGGGCACGAATTCGCCCGGGACGCGGAGCGGCTGGCCGTAGACGAGCTTGGCGGCGGACGCCTGGAGGTCTTCCTTGGGGGCCGTGCGAAGGCCCAAAAGGACCCACGGCAGCCGGTCGGCCCAACCGTCGTCCTGAAGGCCGGCCATGAGTGCGGCCTTCATGGAGCAGTGAAACCGCTCGCACAACCCGTTGGCTTGGGGGTGGTAGGCCGTGGTGCGGTGCAACGTGACCCCCAACGAACGGGCGACCGCGCCCCAAAGCTCAGACGTGAACTGTGGGCCGCGGTCGGACGAGATGTCCGCTGGTGCGCCGAAGCGCGCGACCCAGGTGGCGATGAACGCCTGTGCCACGTCGGCGGTGGTGGTGGAGGCGAGGGGCACGGCCTCCGGCCACCTGGTGGTCCTGTCCACCATGGTGAGCAGGTGGGCGAACCCCTGCGAGGGGGGGCAGGGGACCCACCAGGTCCACGTGGACGTGGTCGAAACGCCGTTCAGGCACGGCGAAAGGTGCCAGCGGGGCCTGGGTGTGGCGGTGGACCTTGACCCACTGGCAGGCCGTGCAGGCGTTGGCCCAGTCGCGGATGTTTCGTCGAAGGCTGTGCCAGACGAAACGCGCTGACACCAGCTTCTGAGAAGCTTTCCGGCCCGGGTGAGAAAGGCCGTGGATGGAGGCGAAGATGCGGCGCTGCCAGGAAATCGGCACGATGGGGCGAGGCTGGCCCTGGGAGACGTCGCAGAGCAGGACGGTGCCCGCGAAGGGAATGTCGGCCAGGCGGAGGCCCGTGTCCGCCGCACGGAGTGCCTGCACCGAGGCGTCGGTGGTCTGGTCGGCCGCCATGAGCGCGAAGCCCACGCCGAGGTGGACCGCGTTCGCGCTGGCCCGAGAAAGACAGTCGGCCACGGCGTTGTCTTTGCCGGCGACGTGCCGGATGTCCGTGGTGAACTCCGACACGGCGGAGAGTTGGCGCTGCTGGCGGGCCGACCACGGCTCCGTGACCTTAGCCATTGCATAGACCAACGGCTTGTGGTCGACGAAAGCCGTGAACGGGCGGCCCTCCAGGAGGTGTCGGAAATGGCGAACGGCCAGGAATAGCCCAAGCAGCTCGCGGTCGAACGTGCTGTAGTTTAACTCGTTCGGCCGGAGTTGCCGGCTGAAAAAGGCGAGTGGCTGCCAAACCCCGTCCACCCATTGCTCATGGACGGCGCCCACCGCGTAGTTGGAGGCGTCCGTAGTGAGGGCGATGGGCGCGTTGAGCACCGGGTGAGCCAGCAGCGTTGTGTCGGCAAGGGCCCGTTTGGCACTGGCGAAGGCCGCGTCCATGGCCACGGACCAAACAATGTCATGCTTGGCCGGCTTGCCCCGGAGGGCCTCGTAAAGGGGCCGCATGAGCTGAGCAGCGCGGGGCACGAATCGGTGATAAAAATTCACCATGCCGAGGAACTCTTGGAGGGCCTTGATGGAACGGGGATGCAGGAACGTGGTGATGGCCTCGACCTTGGTCGGCAGCGGCACAGCCCCGGTCTTGGTGATGCGGTGTACCAAAAAGTCAACGGTCGTCGCGCCGAAGTGGCATTTGACCGGGTTGACAATTAAGCCGTGCTCGCTGAGGCGACCGAACAGTGTTCGGAGGTGGAGGAGGTGCTCGGCGCGGGACGTGCTGGCGACAAGGATATCGTCCAGATAGACGAAAAGAAACGGCAGGTCGCGCAGCACGCCGTCCATCAAGCGCTGGAACGCCTGGGCCGCGTTCTTGAGGACAAACAGCATCCGCAAAAATTCGAACAGGCTGAACGGCGTGATGACGGCCGTCTTTGGGACGACGGCCGCCCGGACAGGTATCTGGTGGTAGCCCCGTATCAGGTCAATTTTCGAAAAGATGACCCGTCCTGCCAAACGGGTGGAAAAGTCCTGAATATGCGGGATCGGGTACCTGTCGGGGGTGGTAGCGTCGTTGAGACGGCGGTAGTCGCCACAGGGGAGCCATCCACCCCCCGGCTTTGGCACGATGTGCAGTGGTGAGGCCCACGCGCTATCGGAGCGCCGCACGATGCCGAGGTGCTCCAACGCGTCGAACTCGGCCTTCGCCACGGCGAGCTTGGCCGGGTCGAGGCGGCGGGCCCTGGCGTAGACCGGCGGGCCCGTAGTGGGTATGTGGTGCTCGATCCCGTGCCGCACCGCGACGGCCGAAAACGTCAGCCGCGTGAGGGCCGGGAATTCCGCGAGCAGGCGAGCGAACTCGTTCGCTGCCGGGAGGGCGCACGCCAGTTCGGTCGGCGCGGAGCTGCTCATCATGCACGCCAGGGAGCTGAAGGTCTCGGCATTGACAAGGCGACGACGTTTGATGTCGACCAGCAGCCCGTGCGCGCAGAGGAAGTCGGCGCCCAGCAAAGCCATGGGGACGCAGGCGGTCACAAAAGTCCATTGAAAACGCTGGCTGCCGAAGCAGAGGGTGACGACGCGTGGGCCGAAAGTGCGTATGGCCGAGCCATTAGCAGCGACCAAAGAGGGGCCGCAAACGGCATCCCGCCTGTCCTGCTCGGAGGCGGGTATGACGCTCAGTTGGGCGCCGGTGTCACACAGGAAACGCCGCCCAGACGCTTTGTACCGAATAAACAGCAAGTTGCCCGAGTGGCCGGCGCTCATGGCTGGGAATGAACGCCGGCCCGGCCGTTTCCCGACCTGCCAAAAGTGCACGGGGGCCGGCATGTCCGAGCCTTGTGTCCGAACCTGGCGGGGTAATAACACCACGCCCGGTCAGGTGGAGGCCCCGGCCGTCGTGTCGGAAGCGGGCGGTGCGGCGTGGCGGCCGCCAGTTGCACCGGCAGTTCGGCCTCCAACCGCGCAGGGCGCTCGGGTGTCGTGGGCGTCGCCTCGGACGGCGGCGGACTCCAGGTAACCGCGCCGATGTGCTGGCCCGCCGAGGAGATCTTATCGGCTTCCCTGGCGAGGGCGCGGGAATCCGTGATCAACGTGCCAGCCAGGGCGAGGCGTACCGGGTGAGGCAGCTGGCGAAGGAACAGCTCGCGGAACAGAAAATCTGGAGAGTGCTCACCGAGCAACGAGGGCATATAGTCCATGCGCTCGGACGGGTGCGTGTCGCCGAGCTCGGGCAGAGCGAGCAGGCGCCGTGCGCGTGCTGCCGGTGAGAGGGCGAAAGCGTCGAGGAGGAGTGTCTTCAGCGCGTCGTACTTGTCAGCAGCCGGCGGGTGCTCGAGGAGGCTCAAGGCGCGGGCCGGTGTGGCGGAACCGAGCGCCGCCACAACATGTTGGAAGCGGGTGTCGTCCGCGGTGATGCCTCGCAGGGCGAACTGAGAGTCCGCCTGAGCGAACCAAACAGCCGCGTGAGCCTCCCAGAAGGTAGGCAGTTTAAGCGTCACTACCGTATCCATGTCGGTAGGTCACCAATGAAGGAACTGCGCTCCAACGCGAGTCGAAAGAATTGACGCGACCAAAGACGGAATTCGTCAGAGTTGCTTTATTGAAACAAAACAGCTCAGGTATTCTGACAAGCCCGTTTATCGGGCAGCAATATATATACACATTTATGTCGGGAAGTTTGCCCGGCAAAAGCTATACCGGGCATGCCCGGGTGTCAAGGGCGAGCCTTGGAAAGGCGAGTCTGGACCTGCCCGGGCGTGTTTGGCTGCGGCCTGGCAAGTCGAGGCTGGGCGTGCCCGGGCGCTCTGGACGAGCCCTGGAAAGGCGATAGCGGGCATGCCCGGAAGCTCTGGGCGAGCCCTGGAAAGGCGATAGCGGGCATGCCCGGACGCTCTGGGCGAGCCCTGAAAAGGCGATAGCGGGCATGCCGGACGCTCTGGGCGAGCCCTGGAAAGGCGAGAGCGGGCATGCCCGGGAAAGACGAGACAGGGCGTGCCCGGGAGGTTCGGGCGTGCCCGGGAAAAGTGAGTCCGGGCATGCCCGGGAGAGGCGCGTCTGGCCGTGTTCTGGCCGGTGCAAGGCGATTGTGTGCATCCAGCGGTAACCGCTACATATATATATATATATATATATATATATATATATACAGATATATATATATATATATATATATATATATATAATATATATATATATATATATATATATATATATATATATATATATATATATATATATATATATATATATATATTGTTACGGATCTCCGACGTCAGCTCTCCCCTTATCAAGGGGGGGTTAATCCCCTTGCCCTTTTATCTTGCCGACGCGAGTCCTGGAAGTTAGAACGTCCTTCCCGGCGCGGCGTTAGGTAGGGTTTGTTAGGTCTAGAGGTTCACTACTACCTAATTACTTACGCCGACCGGAAACGAGGGAATAACTCCCGCTCGAACCACGGATATGATGGAAAATGCCGAGCGGATAGCAATCCGCGATCCGAGCTGTTAACAAATTACTAGACCTGATTATAGCAGTTGCGATCGTGCCACGCTTACCCAATTGGAGAAAAGACTGATGCAATCAGATGGAGAGGAAATCAAGAAAATAGGAAGAACAAAGCAATTTATTAACAATTTACAGAAAGAAGAGGAAACGAAAGAAGGGAATGTACATTGCACAAGATAGGAAGAGGAAGAAGAAGCACACAGGGCAGCCTTAAACAGTCTTATCTTATTCCGTGGACAAACGGGCCCGTCTCACACATACAGACACTCACACGGGGATGGAGATGGTCGGTTGAGGGTCCGGTGATGGCGTCCACCTAGTCAGGTCCCCGACTCGTACCGAGCAGATGGATGCAGAACAGCAAGCAGGCTCCACGTGGCATTGGCGCGAGCGGACAATTATAATGCGGGGCGAATGGTAGGGCTGGGCTCTGGCGGTTACACTGGCGGCTGCGTATGTAATGAGAATTGGCGCTAACAATGTGCGTTTCTCATACGAGTCCTTTCAGCTGTGCTCGCCCCCTCAAGTTCTTTCGTTCAACACTCCGGTTTATAACTCAAGCCCTGTAACAATGCCAACGCTGCAGTCCTCCAGTAAGTCCTGTCAATACCACTCTTTCTCATAAGCCCTTTTAATGCGCTCTCTCCCAATAGGTCCTGTGAAAGGGCTTTGCGTTCGCGCTTTTATAACTCAAGCAGCGATCGCTCCGCCGGCCCAAAAGCCACGCCTACCAGGCGATCTTACCTCAGCCCTGGTTGGCTGGTCATCGCTTACCGGCCCCGCCCTTGATGGCTGAGTGACGTGGCCACACCTCCTTCCTGGCGCTCCGCCCCCTTTCTCGGGCTTTACCTCATGGCTTAAGGCGGCGATGAGCGAGCTCACGGGCAGCGAAGGCTGCTGGCAAGGAGCGTAACAATTGGTAGGGCCGTGGGGCACAGACAGGAGGGCGCGCTTAATGGCGTCGCTTGGAGAGGGAGGCTGCCAAAATGAATGGATGGGGGTCTACTCCTTATTTGATTGACACAACGCAGATGCAACTTTTGGAAACATGGCCTTTTCTATACACATACTAATGAAATAACTGAAGTCCTATGGTGACCTACGTGTTGCTTGTGGCCTATCTATGAGGTGCAAACTTTAACCTTTAATGATGTGATATCTATTTACACAAGTGTGGGTTCTCAAAACCGTAACACTGCACCCTTCCTTTTGCCCGGCTCGTCCCGAGCCAAAACATCAGGACTATCTTTTACCTCTACATGTGACACTTATGTGTAGTTTCCCTCTACATTTAACCTACTACCCTGAGTGCGACAGTTTTAACACTAGATATGTCCCCCCTGCTGCGTTGTGTCCTATCTAACTGACTCATGCCCACAATTAACCGAATTACGGAATGGTTTTCAAACTACACATAGAGCCGGTGGGGAGCATTATTTACAAGACACTATTAATTATTTACCCTGCAACCCAGGACCTGTATTTTGTGGGAAAAAGAAGAACTTTTGAGAAGAGGAAATACCATTTGCAATGCACTGCACCGATACACCATACACCCATATGCACCTCAACATAAATGCACCACAATAAAAAAACGCATGAAAAGCACCAAAATGCACAAAACAAACATTTTATAAATTATTGATGTCTTCTTGTGCTTCTCTGCTGGGCCGATGTATCTTGGCTGTCTTCTTGCTTGATGTTCTTTAATAAAAAGGGCACAAACCACATCCACTTTTTTATTCATGGCCAGCAGGGCCAACTCAGGTGGTCCATCTGCTGGGCATTGATGCCACTTAAAACATTGGTCCACAAGCCAGATACTGCTGGCAGCAATGGTCTGTCCAAGCAATGGCGCCAGGCCACAGAACGTGTGGTCCATAGGTGCCAGGCCACAGAACGTGTGGTCCATAGGTGCAAGGCCACAGAACGTGTGGTCCATAGGGTGTACCGGTGCAGGCAGGCAGGCAGCAAGGGTGCAGGCAGTAAGATTCAGGACACCTGCACACTCCCCTCGCACAAAAGACCATGGTCCATGAGTGGGGTGGCAGACAAAGCAGAGGTTAGCGGGGGCAAGGGCGCAACGGTACACATCAATACAAGGCAATGCAACATGAAGGGCGCGGGACAGCGAGCTGAGAAAGCTCATCCCTACTCGTTCGTCACCCCCCATGACAGCCTACACAACCCTTGCCCTTCCCCGTATTTACACAATTTTACAAATTTACCAATTTGTCTCTACTGTCTCGTCCCCCATATCTCCCCTAAACCAAATTCGTCCCCAATCCCTCCCAAGAAGGAAGGGATGGAATAAACCAATGTCTCACCTATGTCAAGATGCGTCTTTCATTCTCCAAACAATTTGCCAAAACCTGGTGTGGAGTCCTATCACGTTGGTGAGTGTATGCGGATGGTGCGAAGAGATTTTCTCCTAACTATCCTTCTAAATGACATTAACACAGCTACACTACCCGGGGTCTTGCCCTGCCAATCCATTGGCCATCTTTACTCTATGTGGTTCTAAAAACCAATTCCCATCGACCATACTGTGGTGCTCACCAATTTGGGGTCTCACTCCCCCGATTTTTCTATACTGTGCCCTCGCACAATTTCGGGGCTGGGTCGTGTGGCTCTACCAGCAGGTCCTACGTACCTGCACACCTCCGCCACTGAAGTCGCCACCCGAGCTTGCCTAGCTCCTCACTACCCTAACCTGGGGAAGGCCCTCCCTGGTACTTACCGCCTCGATGCCCACCTCAGCATCGGGCAACCCGGGTCCTTCCCATGGATCCTCGGGCCCCACTGAACTCTACACGAACACTACCTGGCTCCCAGAGCCTACCTGCGACCACACCTGGCTGACAGACTACCAGTGGCGGAGTGCTCAATAACCATACTCACTAACAGGCCCACATGCCTAGCCATTCCACTTCACTTATGCACACATCCACGCAATACTCTGCTACTATCCGCACCACAGATGTCAATATCCAACAAATTTACCTACTCCCTCTACCTACTTATAAACTACCCTCCCCAAGTATTCGTGAAGGGGTCCATCCTTCCCCCATTCACTCCTTCGCACCATGCACTCCACCCCACTCATTCCACACTATTCACTCCACACCATTTATTCCATACCACCAAGCTCTCTTGCACCTTGCACACTCTTGTGTTCTCACCATTCATCCACTTGCACCCCTTGCAAGGCAATCACTCAATACACAATTACACACATCCTCAATACTCCACTTTCACACACACACACACACACACACACACACACACACACACACACACACACACACACACACACACACACACACACACATCTTTCACGAGCATTACCTCATTTCATCACCAGCACTACTAAGATTCTCATACCAATTCCTCATTTCAAGCCCGTGCACACGGTGTTTCCCACAATTACACACACACATCCTTCTCGAGCATTGCCTCTCAATTCCTCATTTCAAGCCCATGCACACGGTGGTTCCCACAATTACACACACACATCCTTCTCGAGCATTGCCTCTCAATTCCTCATTTCAAGCCCATGCACACGGTGGTTCTGTGGAAGTGTAACTCAGTGTAACATATTGATTGGCCCTGGTAACTTATTAATTAACCTGGTAACAAAGCAGATACATTTTACATGCAAACTCTGTTAAAGACGAGTTTGTAAATGAGTGTCAGAATGTGTATGAACAATGTAATCTCTTGAAACACCTGGTCAAGGCCCCAGGCTAGAGCCCCCCCCCCCCCCCCCTGCTGTGTAAATGGAAATCACAGCAGGAGGGGAGCGAGCTGATGCCAGGACTCGGTGCGATGCATGACCTCGGGACATTAGCGGAGAGGAGATTAAGTCCAGTTTGGGCGATATAAACGAGAGCAAACGTTGAGTAAAGTAGACTTGTCCTCAGAAGCCCTGCCCGACGGAACGATGGAATGAACGAGTACGGCGCTGCGGAAGAATATCAGCCGAACGAAAAGGACCATGGAAAAGAGTTAATCTCAGCCATTGAATAATGCGGTATTATTTGGTAAATGGAATGAAGTGAATAATAAACCAGACCTTTTGTAAACCTGAGTCCGGTCATTGGAGTCCTGTGAGTCATACACGAAATTCTCCCACAATATGGAGGCACCGCTGAAATCAATTGTACAAGCAAGTAAAAGGTGAGTGTGTCTTGTTTAGTCCAATATGATTTACGAACTTGGAAGTTATGTGTACATACATGGGGGAGCAGGTGGTCTGGGGCTTCTTTGCGCACCGATGCCGCGATATAGGTGGCGTGAGCCATCACGAATGGGATTTCGATAAACGACTGTAGCAATTTATTCGTTTTTTTTCTAAATGATTTCTGTAAATACGTATTTTTGCGCTGGTTATTAAAGGGCCTTGCTGTGACCTGGAAGCAAACGGAGCAAGTGTGCACCTTGCGACCGCTTGCTTCCAGGACGTGTAAGGCCGGTACACTCGTTTACCCACCCGCACACGTATAAAGTACTACTTTTTTTTGCACTTGTTCGAAGCACTTGACTTGCTCGGCGCTCGGCGAGCGACAGGGAACCGGGAAACGGAATTATATTTATATACAGTATATATATATTTCCAATATGGTACACCGGCCACAACGATTTTAGCGATTATCCGAGTTTTTTTTTTAACGATTTCTGAAAATACGTATTTTTCCTGCGCTGTGTAATTCTTCTGACACGCGCCACGAAGAAACGCACCACTGATGTGCATGAAGCGACTTGTTTGCCGGTTCGGTAAGGTCCGTACACGTGTACAATCGTGTACACCCGTTTTAAATAGAGAATTTTTTTCAGTTTTCCCGCCATAACTAAAACTCGTTCGATCAACAAATAAATTCATGACAGACAATCCCACCTCATGCCGGTCCAGAATTACTGTGAAAGATGGCGATTGGGAAAAAAAATTGCATACCAACACTCCCTCACTGTCCCTCATTGTCCCTCATGTCCATTCCGGCACCCTGTCTCTTCCTCCCGCTCTTTTTCCCTCCCTTTACTTCCCGTTGGCGGACGTTTTGCGAGAAGCAAAGCGTTTTGCAGGACGCTTCCACGGAACCAGTGCTGTTTTTTTTTGACGAAATTTGCTAGATAAATAGCATGGGTGACACGGATTAAATGATTTTATGATTATGAATTAATGAGGAAATGATTTTATATTTAAATATAAAAATTGATCTGCTTGGTGTTAGTTTAAGGGCTGTTCCAAATTTATCTTGATTATGAGACAAAAAACAGCAGAATGGGAATCAACAGACAATGGAACAGCTCGCGACGAGTGTTTGTGGGTGACAACCACCCTCTGGTCGAGGCTCATAGAAGGGGTGATGCTTACTGATTCGGCACGCTTACAATAGGTGTTAATGGTGGGATGTCAGAGGTTTTGGTGTGGGTTAATGTTCACACTGTTTTGGAAAATAATGCTCGATGCAACATGATCCTAAAAAAAGAACCCAGCCCTACATCGAAAGATCAGGAAGGGAAGGAATGGAAAATTTGTCAAGGTTTGAAATTAATCGGACAAGGGGGTCCCAAGGTATGGTCACCGTACTCGCAAGCCGTTCGCTTTGGCTCTGCGGATGGACCGAACCATTGCATGTAAATAGAAGGGGGGTTCTGTGGTCGTTCGCTTTGGCTTTGCGAATGGACCAAACCATTGCATGTAAATAGAAGGGGGGGGTTCTGTGGTCGTTACTGCCACGTGGTTTCAAAGTTTTGTTGTTGTTGTTTGCACGCATGTTTTTTGCAAGCACGTACGGGCGAGCACGTACGTGCGGGCACGCCCTAGTATATATAAATTGAGGTAATATTAAGTTATGGAATTAATTGCTTTCAACAATGCAAAGGGTGACAAAATATGGGATTTTAATGGGATTTTTTAATGGGATATTGGTTTAGGAATGTTTAGAGGTCATTGCAATGTGATAATGACTTGTGACCATTTGTTGTCGAAACGTTTGGGACCATTCAAAGGTTGGGTTGTGCTAACGTTTCCACAACGTCGCTACAACGTTTCACTTTCGTTGTTGCAACGTTTTGCTCCAACGTTTTGTGAACATTTAAATGTTGGGTTTTGCTGACGTTTCCACAACGTCGCTACAACGTTTCACTTTCGTTGTTGCAACGTTTTGCTCCAACGTTTTGGGGACATTCGAATGTCAAGTGAATCGAATGAGAATTCAGGAATTATTTCATTATTAACGATTAATGAAGTACTTATTTAATTAATTACATTTCTTATTACATTACAGTAATTACATTACAGTAATTACCTGAGGTAATTACAGTAATTACAGTTCCGGTAATTACAGTAATTACAGTAATCATTACAGTAATTGCAGTAATCTTATTACAGTAATTACATTACATTAACTCAGGCACCTTTTGAGTAAGGAAGCTGATATTTGGACATGACACTGACCGAGTGATATGGCTGTCAAGGAAAAATTTGATTTATTGATTAATCATTTAATAAATTAACTCGTTGATTTATAAATGACTTATTTAATTAAAAGTCCTCAGAGACACATCTTCGGATGAAATACTTGCAGATTGGTTATGCTATGAGCCAATTGATTAAGGAAAATATTTTGTGATGGCCATATTGGCAATTTCATGGCCATATTCGTGGCAACTCAGTTAGTGCCACTGCACCTTTAAAATGCATCCCTGCGTTCATTTTTCGATCGATTGAGTTGAAATTTTGAACAATCGGATCTGGACTGTCGTTGTTAACGACTCTAGCATGCACTCGTCCAATCAGGATGGAGCGGTATGGTCCCCGGATCATCACTGCCCGCAGTTTTAATTAATTTTACTTTTTCTCTTGGGCATATAATTTTGAAGACATGCATGTCATGATAGAGGAAATGTTTGTTCTGTTAAACGGAATAAATGTTGTTTATTTGTGTGGGTGTGTATTTTTGTGTATTTGGATATATTTTTCACGACTAATTCCAGTTAACATCCTGCACAATTTGCTCGTTTGCTGGCCGAGTCGAAATTGCGTTGAGTTTCTATGGCATGCGCCATTAAAAGCGCTGTGTAATGGTTGAGCTCCCTTTATTTCGTTTTGGTCATGCGGATGAGCAAACAAAGTGACAAATGCTGCGACTGGAGCAGTAAAGGCGATGTTTTTTAAATGGAAACGATTTAATGAGGAATTAAAAGTGGGAGGGGCCAACACCACGCATACCTCTTTTAAGGTGTGTATAAACCCTGGAATAAACGTGGGAGGGGGCAACACCACGCATACCTCTTTTGAGGTGTGTATAAACCCTGGAATATTTCAGCAATCAATACGATGCTGAAATGATGTAATTTATTGTGTAATATGGTCGACCTTGGGTTTGTTTGGGTTTGTTGTTTATTTTTGTGGGTGTCTATTTTTGAGTATTTTGGATATATTTTCACGACTAATTCCAGTTATCGTCCTGCAAAAGGTCTGCTCGTTCTTTTCCTTTGAGTCGTAAATTCCTGTTGAACTCTCATTAAAAAGCGGAATTAAGTACGCTGTGTGATGATGGAGATCCTTGATGACGAATCAGGAATAGTGAATGAGCAGACAAATATCACGGATGGTACACCAGATAGGGAAAATGTAGATGAAACCCCTTTTGCTCAGGTGCTGTGTAGCGCTGCACAAAGATCCATATGAGCGGGGCCTGGGTGCTGTGTAATTAGTACACAAAGAACCAATTACTAGGGTGCTGAATAAACACAAAGATCCATTTTTGGAGCTGGTTCTCCCGGTGCTGTGATTTATTCAAAGAACCAAAATCTTGTAAGAATTAAGATATGATTTGTCGACATCATAAATACTTTAATATATGTAACGATTTTTGTAACGATCATCCTGCAAAAGGTCTGCTCGTTCTTTTCCTTTGAGTCGTAAAATCCTGTTGAATTCTCATTAGAATGCGGAATTAAGTACGCTGTGTGATGATGGAGATCCTTGATGACGAATCAGGAATAGTGAATGAGCAAACAAATATCACGGATGCTGCGGCTGGAGCAGGGGAAGCGATTTTTGAATTGTTCAGTGATTATTCGATATTGTTATGACTTATTGTCAATAGGTATACTAAGTGGCCATGAGGTAGCCTGTTGCTATGTACAGTTTTATTCTATTGTTGATTATACCACATAGCTGTGGTGATAAAGGAAATGTTCGTTTTAAATAGATGATTATGATAGGACCATGACTATAAAATCATGATGATTATTATGAATGATATCATAGGGTTCAAATGCAGAATGCTGCATGAACTTGGGAAAGAACTTTCAAGCCCTATGGGATAAATTGGGTATTACAAGCGATGGAGTTTCAAAATTTAGCATGATTGAAGAAATTTTACAGTCTTATTTCAGGAGTTTTACGAAATTTATATTGCCAAGAGATTTTGGATACTATTAAAAGAAAAATGATGAGATGTTTTTCCCAATGAACTTTAATATCTGCCATCCATTTTGGCTGTCTCACGAATGAAGGATGAGTTGCCTTTAGTGGTTGCAAAGAAAATTTGTGGAGACCAGGCAAAATGGGGAAATATGTCAGATATGACCCTAGGACAGGACGGTGATTCATCAATTAACATGAGGTACGAACCAGAGGTGACGACCGATGAGATTCGATCTCAGTCAATGGATGGACCTGTCCTGACATCATTGGGGAAAGGGCTTATGCAAGGAGTCATCCAAAATGATTAATTTGATTTATTGATGAATATTGATGAATTAATTGAAATTGAATAATTGATTGAATTGTTAATTGATTGAATCTAATTGATTGAATTTAATTGAATAAATTTAACTGAATAAATTGAACTGAATAAATTGAATTGAATATATTGATTGTTTGATTAATGAAAATGCGGTCTCAAGAAAGAAGCTTTGATATCTTTGCGAGATATTTATCAATGTGGAGACAACCTGGGAAAATTGAGCAAGGTGGTGAGTTTATATACAGATATATATGTGCGGTTACCATTGTGTGATTTCCCCGTCAAACAGAGCGGACACCTGAGGATTCACCCATTTCATACTGACCCTCCGGCTCATCTGCAAATACTGATCTGTGAGATTGGATTGTGCAAAAGCCACAGCTGAGGGAGATTCTCTGGAAATCACCGTGTGAACAGGTGGAGAGACCCTTCCTGGAGGTACGAGTGAAGCTTTAGAGGAACAAACTACAACACATCCAACGCTACTTTGATAAAAGGCAGAATGGGAAATGGAGCCTACAAGAATACACAAGGACAACCAGAGATTCCACAAAAAAGGTACTTGTACACATCATATGTACGACCGTTATGGTGCCGAAGCTATAAGGCAGGTCGAGAATTGGTATTTGTGGACAAAGGGACATGATGAGGAGTTTCCAAGAGATGGTACAGTTGAGCGAAGTCGATTGGAAAGATTAGAACAAAGATTGAAAGCCAGAAAGAGACAGAATCTAACGGTAGACTGGCTTGCATTCCATCTTTGGGATGGTGAATCCAGACAACGGGAACAGCAAGAACAGATAACGGATGTAGAATTTAAAATAAAAAGGATACAGGATACAGTGGAGGAGACAAATGCACAACTGCCCTCGAAATTAGGAATGAAAGTGACAGTTGTCCCATCTGATTTCCAGTTGTCTCCCCAAAAAGGACGGTACAGAGAATTTTTTCGTGTTTCAGGAGATAACGAGAGATTGCAGTGGCAACTCAGGGATGTAGAGATGCAGCCCAGCAATACAAGTGCACAGGTGCACAGCCCAGGTAACGACAGAAGCCGGTGCTTCAACTGTGGAGAGATGGGACACTGGATAAGGAGATGCCCATATCTGAGCAGAAGACAATTTCGACAGGGAAACCAAGGACAAAGAAACCAAGGACAAAGAAACCAAGATCAAGGGTACCAGTGCTGACCGATACCTCAGACAATGGTTAGGCCTTCATTGCGACAAATCCCAAATGACGATTGGCCTCAACAAATTAGATTACTGGACAAACATGAATAACTGTCGATGATTCTTGTGTCTGAAAAGCTTTCAGAGCAAGAATGATTCATTTTTCTTTTTGCTTGTTAACAAATTAATAATTAATTGATCAAATGCCAAAATTGGATCTTCTATTTTGGGCACAGCAATTTTAAATTTACAAAGTTTGGAACAATTGCGTTGCAATTGTTGGCAAACCAAGTAACAAGAGTCACATGATGATCAGGTGGGAATTTCGGACTATTGTTCCGCACAATTGATAGGTCAATGGTCGACTGACATGCAAATGGGTGTGTAGTCAAAATTTGGATAGATTATTGTGAAGGCAGAAAGGGTAATTTCAATTTGACATCATAAAGGTTTTCTAAGAATGGACTTTTGGTTCATTTGTCTATAAGCATTTTGAATTTGATTGACAAATTTTATGAAATTGAAATAAAATTGACACCCATCTGATCTGTAAATAATGGTTCCAACGCAAACAAATATGCATAATGCATGTGTGTGTGTGTTTTTGTGTATCAATCTTACAAGATTGTTGACACCGACAGTGTGCCTGTCTGGAAATGGATAGTTATATGTGGATGGGATTGGGATATGTGGATGGGATTGAATATCCAGAGAATCCGTAAAATAAAATAGAAATATAATTTGATTATGAACATTATCTCTTTTGTCAAGGGAAATGGAATATAAAAAATTTGATGTGCTGGGTTATGAGCAGCCATTAATTAATAGTAAAATTGTGAGTAATTTTGGGATTCCATTTTTGATAGAATGTATATGAGAATAACATCTATTTATGGATATGAGCTTCATAAAAGGAAATGAGGAAGTACAAAATCATCCAAATTTGGGAGAGGTCTTACACTGACTTCCCAGAATACTCTGCTCATGGATTTTATATATATAAACTTGAATTTTATCAGCATATAAATTGTGCTGTATGTATGGATGTGTTTTAGGCATAGATGATATGGGAAAAGAGTAAAGAAAATTTTGCTGGTTTGAACTATTGTGGGTTTTCAGTTCTGGAGTTTAAACAAAGTCACTGGTTAACAGATGAGAAAGGATAGTAAATAAATTATTCTCTGCTGGGCAAATTAAGTACGATATTACTAAGACTTATGAGAGCTATTGTTCCGCCTTACAGCAGTGGAAAATTATTGGAAAAAATTAGATCCAACATAATGAATCTATAAAAGAATGTGATAGGGATAATATCCTCAATTTGTACTAATTATTTGATTGTGGGTAAAGGAATTAAGTCATCGTAGTGGATTGTTAACAGCAGCCTGAAAATGTCCTGAGAGTGTGCATCCATGTAATCAGAAATCCCAGATTTGTTTTTACAAACAACATTTTGGTAGAGGTCTTGTGTGGAACACTTCCTTGGTAGATAAAAAACGGTACTGCATGCTGGCAGCCACTTTTGCGGCCAGTTAGGCCAAACAAATTGAGAGGAAATTGTAGTTAAATACGTAAGTTACACATGGCTATTTGTAAAAAAAGGAAATTTGTTGAGATGGGAAACATTTTTTCGAAGGTTTATTAAGGTGTTATAATATGACATGTGGCAAGGCAAACTATTGGAAGGGAAAATTAGATCTGGCTATAGAATAAATTTATTGACCCCTTGAAGTTAATCCTTCGAATCATTGTTTCACTGGCATTTTTGTTCAAATTGGAAATAGTTTGGTAGAGCTTTGGTTAAAACCTTTGGTTGCGGTATCTTGGAACGAATTGATAAATCATAGGAGATTGATAAGAATAGAAACAAATATGGACCCAAAATAGAAAGTTGGATTCATGCCTCTCATTGCAAGCAAGCACATGGGGCTAAGGTGGACGATCCCACAGAAAATGAGGCTGCACCTAGCAGCCCAGCAGAACATTCAGTGGTAGAAAAATGATAGTCGTGATTTACAGTCATTTGAATTACATTTTAACACCCCTTGCATTGATAAACATTACATTTTCAACATGTGATATTCCTACTTGGAATAGTGACATTTATTTGCCTACATGACATACAATTATCTACTGATATTAATACAGCATGAGTGAAAAAAATGTATCACAACTACACTCATGATCAGGGGATTGAGTTCAACCCCGGGAGATAGGGGGATCAGGGTAAGACAAATAATCTGATTATGTTACATATTAAGGGATTTTCTTTATTTACCTTTTAGGAAGCTTGTTAGTTTGGTATATAATGTTAAATGTCATCGACATATAACTATGTCATAGGTATGAACATATACAAGGAGTAGCAGACTTGTTTGTTGGTTTAGTAGTTATATTGGCAATTGTTTTAGTGGTGGCTTGCTTGAAAGCCTTAGTGACGGTGTGTTTGAATAAGGTAACCAACAACACGATGATAACGCATGAAGTGACAAATGAGGAAAGAAATGTGGAACCAGAAAAGGAAGACTTTTATGGCAACATAAACAGTAGAATTAAGATAATGGCATAACGACAATGTTATGAGTTGTGTCAATTACAATATCAATGAACTCATATCACCACGAGTGACACACTGTTAAAAAAAAAAAAAAAAAAAAAAGAGGGAAAAGAAAAAGTGGAGAGGAATTATGGTAATAATACATTATGCTTAATTTGTTGGTTTGGGAAAATTGTTGTTGGGAATTAGGTATTCCCGTTTGTGATTGTAATCATATACAATGCTATTCTTAGTTTAGTAATAAAATACATACCTGATTGAATATTATTTGTGTGACGCATATAAATGAATATAACTTTTTGAGTTAAGGAAAAACAACAAATTGTTGAATGTGAAACTGTCGGAAGATATACATGATTATGCTGATTTCATGGTAAGATGTACCCTATCTGATTCAGTGTGTGCGGAAAGCAGATTCAGATATGACTGAGCATAAAGATAAGACGAGATCACATTTTGGAGGGATTGCTAACGGAATTGGGAAGAAGTTCGAGAAAGAAAATTTGTGGCTAAAAAATGAAGTTAATCGTGGCATACACCCTCTTTCTCAAAGAATGATGAAGACATTCTCCCGTGTAACTTGGAGATGAATGCTTACCTTCACCAAGGAAATTTATGTGACCATTTGCCTGGATCACACTGCAACATATGAAAGAAAGGCGATCACTTACTCTTGTTCGAAGACTTCGAACATTCACCACATCAGAAGTTGCAGGACAACGACATTTTACCTGCAACCTCTGTGAAATGCGGGGACATATGTTATTACTTCACCAACGTCCGGGGAACCAGCATGGAGCTGCAAAAACGGCTGTGCCCTTGTCACAACAGCTGTGCACGATTCTGCTGGTTGCTCCTGGTAAGGACCATGAATGACCTGAACACCATGGTCCCAACATCAGTGTGGATGCATCCGGCATCCCTGTTCCACATCTTGCTGGCCAATCAACGTCACACCAATACTTGCTGCCCACTCACAATGAGGGAGGAGGCAAGTCGACTACAACTGGGTGAAGGCCTTGTTCAAGGAATCATTATGGTTCACAGCAAAAAGTGGCAAGAATGCTACATGGAGAGAAGGGTCAGTCTATGACTCCGCAGTGTTACCACAACAGCGAAATCCTACACGAAGTAGTGCAGGAGCTATGAAGACATTAGGAGAAAATGTTTCATACCTGGATTCAAACACAAGTGATCAGCCCTTCCTTTCAAACAAAGTCAACATTTGTGTGGAGGCAAACGTTTTTTGCCAGATGGTGCAGATGCTTTACAAAACTTGAAAATGAAGTGAAATTGTTGTATCTTGGTGATGGTGAAGTGTTGTTTTGAAAATATATTTGTGATGCAAATGCAATAGATTGAACGATATGGAAGAAGTCAATGACCAACGAAATGTTTTGTGATTCTTGCAGGATGACGGTGTATGCCTAAGGGAATTTGATTACCAAAGTGATTGATTATTTACTTATACTTGTAATGATGTTTACTAGTAGTGATTGATTGTTTACTTATATTGATGTTTAGATTAATGGTTAATATAAACAAAAACAAAAAGATGAGGGAATTGTGGAAGTGTAACTCAGTGTAACATATTGATTGGCCCTGGTAACTTATTAATTAACCTGGTAACAAAGCAGATACATTTTACATGCAAACTCTGTTAAAGACGAGTTTGTAAATGAGTGTCAGAATGTGTATGAACAATGTAATCTCTTGAAACACCTGGTCAAGGCCCCAGGCTAGAGCCCCCCCCCCCCCCTGCTGTGTAAATGGAAATCACAGCAGGAGGGGAGCGAGCTGATGCCAGGACTCGGTGCGATGCATGACCTCGGGACATTAGCGGAGAGGAGATTAAGTCCAGTTTGGGCGATATAAACGAGAGCAAACGTTGAGTAAAGTAGACTTGTCCTCAGAAGCCCTGCCCGACGGAACGATGGAATGAACGAGTACGGCGCTGCGGAAGAATATCAGCCGAACGAAAAGGACCATGGAAAAGAGTTAATCTCAGCCATTGAATAATGCGGTATTATTTGGTAAATGGAATGAAGTGAATAATAAACCAGACCTTTTGTAAACCTGAGTCCGGTCATTGGAGTCCTGTGAGTCATACACGAAATTCTCCCACAGTTCCCACAATTACACACACACACATCCTTCTCGAGCATTGCCTCTCAATTCCTCATTTCATAAACTACACCACAAACACACTGCATCATCTAACTAACTATTTCCCTCTAAAACTCATGCTCCCCATCATCCCTTATACTAAGCACTCCCTCGTCATTATCATCCATCTAATCTCTCTACGTCCCCACTACTTGTACAAAGTCACTACTTAACTCTCAAGTCACCTATGGTCATTTCTTGGTCCCTAACGATTATCCTAACCCGCCCTCGGCGAGCTTACACTGCCAAAACCCCATAAATCTATAGCTCCTCTGCCCAAAAACGGATGTGAGGGATGTGAGGGATGTGAGGGATGTGAGGATGTGAGGGATGTGAGGGAGCCACCATCCCTCTACATCGGGCATCTCCCACTATCACCCCCAGTCCTCTCGCACTATGAGCACCAGTCATGTGAGGTACTGGGTCCTGCCTCAATCTAAAGCCGAGGCGATCCATGAGGGCGCCTGCTCGCCGGTGTAGGGTCTTAATCGGTCGGCATGGACGATCCGAGGGAGGGCTCATGGCCCCATTTTGATCTTAATGACCACGTCACAGACTTGCGACAGGACGACCCCCGGGCCTTGCCAGGGAGAGGTGAGTTTGGGGCACCTACCCTTCCGCCTCCGGGGATTGAAGAACCAAATCTTCATCCCCGGAGCGTACTGACTACCCTGGCTCCGGTGGTCATACCTGCGCTTCATCTTGGCCCCGTCTAGCTGGAGCTGGTGGCGGGCGAAGGCATGGACCCTCTCCATGCCTTCCTCTTGGTGATGTGCATTGCCCTCCCTTGGCGGGATATCCGTGGTGTCTGGCATGGGACAGCATAGCAAGTCGGCGGGAGCCCGCAACTCCCGCCCATACATAAGCAACGCTGGACTGCATGCGGTGGCCCCATGCTGGCTGGTTCGGTAGGCCATTAACAAATACGGGAGATGTTCGTCCCAGTCATCCTGACGGGTGGTGGTGAACAATGCCAATTGTTGGATCAAGGTTCGATTGAACCGTTCCACCATCCTGTCAGATTGTGGGCTTAAGGGCGTTGTTCTTGTTTTTCGAATTGACAGGAACCTGCACACATCTTTTAAAAATTGACTCTCAAAATTTCGGCCCTGGTCGGTGTGCAGGTCCTGTGGAATCCCATGCCGACATACAAATCCTTCCACGAAGGCCTGTGTTACCACCCTGGCTTCTTGGTTGGGGAGGGCATAGGCCTCCGGCCACTTGGTGAAATAGTCCATTACAACGAGGATGTACTTGTTACTTTGGCGGGTGCGGGGTAGTGGTCCTAGAATATCCATAGCCACCCGCTCAAGGGGGGCCCCCACCTGGTATAATTAAAGGGGGGCCCTCATCCTCTGTGCTGGTCCCTTTTTAGCAGCACAGGCGTCGCATCTCCGACACCAGTCCTGTATATCGCGCCCCATATTTACCCAATAGAACCTCCGGCGGACCAGAGATGTTGTCTTTGTCCTGCCCAAATGGCCGCCGGAGAGGGTACCATGCACCTGCTGTAATATTGTTTTCTTAAATTTGTCTGGGACTATCACCAGCCAGGAAGTTCTTTCAGAGGGAACCTCCACCCACTTGCGATACAAGATGTTATCTTTCAATTCCAGGGTTTGCCACTGAGCCCAATATGCCTTTGTTGGCGCCCCGAGGGGGGTGACCTCTTCCCCATTAGGTCTTTGTCCCAATCGAACCCATTCGTACACCGGTCCCAGGACGGGATCCTCCTGCTGGGCCGTGCTCTAAGCCAAAGTTCCAAATTCTTCATCTGCGGTTAGTGGCAAGATTGGCCCTCTCACCCTGGTTGCACGGACTACAAGGGTAGGGGTGGAGTCTGCCAATTGTTCCATCTCCTTGTCTCTCTCACAAAATTTACAGTTTTCCCCCAAACAAGGACGTCGAGAAAGTGCATCGGCATTCCCATGGGCCTTCCCGGCCATATGGGTCACACGAAAATCGTACTGCTGCAACTTTCCAACCACCTTGCAATTTGGCCCTCAGTTTCCTTGAACCGGAGGAGCCATTGCAGGGAGGAATGGTCAGTTCGAACCAGAAATTTCCGCCCGTACAAGTACGGGGTGGAAATGGCTCATGGCAGCCAGCATAGCCAATAGCTCTTTGCGAGTGATGCAATAATTTCGCTCGGGCCTACTCATGGCCCGACTATAATACGCGATCACTCTCTCCATGCCCCCCTGTGTCTGGGACATAACTGCGCCCAATCCTTCCTGGCTTGCATCCGTGTCCAGGGTAAATGTCCCGTCACTAGTGGGGTAAGCTAGAATGGGTGCGGATGTCAAACACCCCTTCAATGCTAGGAAGGCCTCTTGGCACTCCCTTGTCCAATTAAATCTCGTCCCCTTCTCCGTAAGCCGGTGAAGGGGCCGGGCCAACTCTGCAAATTTTGCCACAAAGCGCCGGTAGTAGGAGCAGAGTCCCAAAAATCCCCGCACCTTCTTGATGGTACGTGGTGCGGGCCACTCCTCCACCGCTGTAATTTTGCCTGGGTCTGTTTTTACCCCCTCGCGACCGATAACGTGACCTAAATAGGCCACCTCTGCAGCAAACAAAAAGTGCACTTACTCGGGCTCAGCTTCAACCCTGCCTGTCTGAGGCACCCAAACACCTGGTCCAAATTAGCTATGGCTTGGGGGAATGTTCTAGCATGTACCAGGATGTCATCCAGGTACACCAGGCATGACTGCCATGGCATGCCGCCCAGTACATGCTCCATCAATCGTTCAAAGGTGGCGGGGGCGTTACACAAATCAAACGGCATCACAGTGAACTGATACAGCCCCTTACCTGTGGAAAATGCCGTTTTCTCCTTCCCTGCCCTATCCATCTCCACCTGCCAATACCCACTCTTGAGGACCAAAGTTGAGAACCAATTTGCGCCCGCAACGGCATCGAGGGTGTCATCAATTCTTGGCAGGGGGTATGAGTCTTTGAATGTCACGTTGTTCAGCTGGCGATAGTCCACGCAGAAACGCGTGGTCCCATCTTTCTTTTTGACCAGCACAACAGGTGACATCCAAGGACTTCCTGAGGGCTCGATGATACCTGTGTGGAAGTGTAACTCAGTGTAACTTATTGATTGGGACTGGTAACTCATTGATTAGGACTGGTAACGAAGCAGATAGACGATTTCATAAATGAATGCCAAGAATGTGCACGAACATGGTAATCTCTTGTCCACCTGGTCACAGCCCCAGGCTGGAGCACCTCCCTATTGTTTGGTAAATGGAACTCGCAGCAGGAGGGGAGCGAGCTGGTGCCAGTGGGGCGAGCATGCATGACCTCGGGGCATTTGCGGAGAAGGGATTAGCGCGACAAGGCCCATATAAACCAGAGCAAACTATGAGTCAGGGAACTTGTCATCAGAACCTCTGCCCGACGGAACGAACGAGTACCAACGAGAAACAGCACCAGGAGATCACCGGCGAACGAAGAGGAACCAACGACTTGAATTACTAGATTCGTTATAGTATTGTAGTTCTTTAATATATTGAAACAAGTGAATTATTAGTTAATAAATCCTTACTTTGTAAAAAACTGTCTCAGTCATCGGCGTCTTGTAGATTGTCCGTTATTCCCGGACAACTTGGTGGCTACCGTACGTGGATCAAGTGGACATCGCCAAGGTAAGCATGGCTTCTTGTGGATTGTCCATTATGATATACGAACCTGTGTATAGTTATTTTGTATGTATATGGAGAAAGTGGTGTTTGGGCTTCTCCACGCACTATTGGTGCAGGAGAGCCCTCAGAAGGAAGATATAGATGAGACCTTTTGGCTCCGGTGATGTGCTCGCGACACAGAGACCCATTTGAGTTGGTCTAGGGTGCTGGGTAGTGGATCACAAAGAACCATTGCTGAGCTGGTACTCCCGGGTGCTGTGGCTACTACCCAAAGAACCATTTTTTTGTATGATTAAGATGTAACGATCTTAACGATCGTCCGAGGTAACGTCCTACAAAATGTCTGCTCGTTCTTTTTCCTTTGAGTCGTAATCCTGTTGAAATCTCATTTACAAAAGCGGAAGTTAGTACGCCGGGGAATGATCGAGGTCCTTGATGGCAAATCAGGAATAGTGAATAAGCGGACAAAGTCACGGATGGAACGTTTTAAACGATTGTAGCTATTATTCGTGTTTTTTTTCTCATGATTTCTGTAAAATACGTATTTTTCCTGCGCTGTGTAATTCTTCTGACACGCGCCACTGATGTGCGCGAAGCGAACGAATGTCTGCCTGCATTCGCCTGTGTGATTGAGACTCCGTCTTTGTGAAGATTAGTGCATAGTCACACGAATACGCTGGTTATTAAGGGCCTTGCTGTGAACTGGGAGCGGATGGCCCGTGAGTGCACCATGAGACCATCTGCTTCCAAGTCGTGTAAGGCCGGTACACTCGTTTACACACCCGTACACGTGTAAAATAGTTTACACTTTTTTTTTTTTTTTTGCACTTGCTCAAAGCACGCGACTTGCTCGGCGTGCGACAGGGAGCCGGGAAATGGAGTTATATTTATATATGTATATATATTTTACCTCATTCCAATTTATGGTATTGCGACAAAACGGCTTATATCTTTGGAACGACCGGTCGGATTTAGACAAATTAAACGGAATTGTGTAGGACGAAAGCCGTGGGTCCAAAGTAAAAAAAAAAAAAAAAAAAAAAAAAAAAGGGTGGAGGAGAGGAAAAAAATTTTTTTCAGCTTTCCCGCCATGTCTAAAACTCGTTTGATTACAATATAAATTAATGACAGACAACGCCATCTCATGCCGGTCCAGAATTATTGTGAAAGATGGCGATTGGATGCAAATTGCATACCGACACGCCCTCACTGTCCCTCATTGTCCCTCATGTCCATTTCGGCGACCTGTCTCTTGCTCCCGCTCCTTCTCCCTCCCCTCCCTCTAGTTCCCATTGGCGGACGTTTTGCGAGAAGCAAAGCGTTTTGCAGGAAGCTTCCAGGAAGCTTCCAGGAAGCAAAGCCAGGGCTTTTGCTTTTTCGTGTTTTTCCTCTGCTCCCTGTGCTTGATATTTAAATCCCATTCGAATGTCAAGTAAATCGGATGGAAATTGAGGATTTTGAAATTGTTGTTGGAACTTGTTGTTGGAACTTGTTGTTGGAACTTGCTGTTGGAACTTGTTGTTGGAACTTGTTGTTGGAACTTGTTGTTGGAACTTGTTGTTGGAACTTGTTGTTGGAACTTGTTGTTGGAACTTGCTGTTGGAACTTGTTGTTGGAACTTGTTGTTGGAACTTGTTGTTGGAACTTGTTGTTGGAACTTGTTGTTGGAACTTGCTGTTGGAACTTGCTGTTGGAACTTGTTGTTGGAACTTGTTGTTGGAACTTGTTGTTGGAACTTGCTGTTGGAACTTGTTGTTGGAACTTGCTGTTGGAACTTGTTGTTGGAACTTGTTGTTGGAACTTGTTGTTGGAACTTGTTGTTGGAACTTGCTGTTGGAACTTGTTGTTGGAACTTGTTGGAACTTGTTGTTGGAACTTGTTGTTGGAACTTGTTGTTGGAACTTGTTGTTGGAACTTGTTGTTGGAACTTGTTGTTGGAACTTGTTGTTGGAACTTGTTGTTGGAACTTGTTGTTGGAACTTGTTGGAACTTGTTGTTGGAACTTGCTGTTGGAACTTGCTGTTGGAACTTGTTGTTGGAACTTGTTGTTGGAACTTGTTGGAACTTGTTGTTGGAACTTGTTGTTGGAACTTGTTGTTGGAACTTGTTGTTGGAACTTGTTGTTGGAACTTGTTGTTGGAACTTGTTGTTGGAACTTGTTGTTGGAACTTGCTGTTGGAACTTGTTGTTGGAACTTGTTGTTGGAACTTGTTGTTGGAACTTGTTGTTGGAACTTGTTGTTGGAACTTGTTGGAACTTGTTGTTGGAACTTGTTGTTGGAACTTGCTGTTGGAACTTGTTGGAACTTGTTGTTGGAACTTGTTGTTGGAACTTGCTGTTGGAACTTGTTGTTGAAACGTTTTGGGAACATTTAAATGTTGGGTTTTGCTGACGTTTCCACAACGTCGCTACAACGTTTCACTTTCGTTGTTGCAACGTTTTGCTCCAACGTTTTGGGAACATTTAAATGTTGGGTTTTGCTGACGTTTCCACAACGTCGCTACAACGTTTCACTTTCGTTGTTGCAACGTTTTGCTCCAACGTTTTGGGAACATTTAAATGTTTGGTTTTGCTGACGTTTCCACAACGTCGCTACAACGTTTCACTTTCGTTGTTGCAACGTTTTGCTCCAACGTTTTGGGAACATTTAAATGTTGGGTTTTGCTGACGTTTCCACAACGTCGCTACAACGTTTCACTTTCGTTGTTGCAACGTTTTGCTCCAACGTTTTGGGAACATTTAAATGTTGGGTTTTGCTGACGTTTCCACAACGTCGCTACAACGTTTCACTTTCGTTGTTGCAACGTTTTGGGAACATTTAAATGTTGGGTTTTGCTGACGTTTCCACAACGTCGCTACAACGTTTCACTTTCGTTGTTGCAACGTTTTGCTCCAACGTTTTGGGAACATTTAAATGTTGGGTTTTGCTGACGTTTCCACAACGTCGCTACAACGTTTCACTTTCGTTGTTGCAACGTTTTGCTCCAACGTTTTGGGAACATTTAAATGTTGGGTTTTGCTGACGTTTCCACAACGTCGCTACAACGTTTCACTTTCGTTGTTGCAACGTTTTGCTCCAACGTTTTGGGAACATTTAAATGTTGGGTTTTGCTGACGTTTCCACAACGTCGCTACAACGTTTCACTTTCGTTGTTGCAACGTTTTGCTCCAACGTTTTGGGAACATTTAAATGTTGGGTTTTGCTGACGTTTCCACAACGTCGCTACAACGTTTCACTTTCGTTGTTGCAACGTTTTGCTCCAACGTTTTGGGAACATTCAAATGTTGGGTTTTGCTAACGTTTCCACAACGTCGCTACAACGTTTCACTTTCGTTGTTGCAACGTTTTGCTCCAACGTTTTGGGGACACTCAAATGTTAAGTAAATCGGATAAGAATTCACGAGTTATTTAATTATTAGCGATTAAGGAAGTACTTATTTAATTAATTACATTTCGTATTACATTACAGTAATTACATTACAGTAATTACCTGAGGTAATTACAGTAATTACAGTTCCGGTAATTACAGTAATTACAGTAATCATTACAGTAATTGCAGTAATCTTATTACAGTAATTACATTACATTAACTCAGGCACCTTTTGAGTAAGGAAGCTGATATTTGGACATGACACTGACCAAGTGATGTGGCTGTCAAGGAAAATTTTGATTTATTGATTAATCATTTAATAAATTAACTCGTTGATTTATAAATGACTTATTTAATTAAAATTCCTCAGAGATACATCTTCGGATGAGATACTTGCAGATTGGTTATGCTATGAGCCAATTGATTAAGGAAAATATTTTGTGATGGCCATATTGGCAATTTCGTGGCCATATTCGTGGCAACTCAGTTAGTGCCACTGCACCTTTAAAATGCATCCCTGCGTTCATTTTTCGATCGATTGAGTTGAAATTTTGAACAATCGGATCTGGACTGTCGTTGTTAATGACTCTAGCACGCACTCGTCCAACCAGGATGGAGCGGTATGGTCCCTGGATCATCACTGCCCGCAGTTTTTAATTAGTTTTACTTTTTCTCTTGGTCATATAATTTTGAAGACATGTATGTCATGATATAGGAAATGTTTGTTCTGTTGAACGGAATAAATGTTGTTTATTTGTGTGGGTGGGTATTTTTGTGTATTTTGGATATATTTTCACGACTAATTCCAGTTAACATCCTGCAAAATTTGCTCGTTTTCTGGCCGAGTCGAAATTGCGTTGAGTTCCTATGGCATGCGCCATTAAAAGCGCTGTGTAATGGTTGAGCTCCCTTTATTTCGTTTTGGTCATGCGGATGAGCAGACAAAGTGACGAATGCTGCGGCTGGAGCAGTAGAAGCGATGTTTTTTTTAATTGAAATGATGTAATTTAATTAAACGTGGTAGGTGGGCAACACCACAAAGCATACCTCTTTTAAGGTGTGTTCAAACCCATGAACATTTCAGCAATCAATACGATGCTGAAATGATGTAATTTAATTAAACGTGGTAGGTGGGCAACACCACAAAGCATACCTCTTTTAAGGTGTGTTCAAACCCATGAACATTTCAGCAATCAATACGATGCTGAAATGATGTAATTTAATTAAACGTGGTAGGTGGGCAACACCACAAAGCATACCTCTTTTAAGGTGTGTTCAAACCCATGAACATTTCAGCAATCAATACGATGCTGAAATGATGTAATTTAATTAAACGTGGTAGGTGGGCAACACCACAAAGCATACCTCTTTTAAGGTGTGTACAAACCCATGAACATTTCAGCAATCAATACGATGCTGAAATGATGTAATTTAATTAAACGTGGTAGGTGGGCAACACCACAAAGCATACCTCTTTTAAGGTGTGTTGAAACCCATGAACATTTCAGCAATCAATACGATGCTGAAATGATGTAATTTAATTCAACGTGGTAGGTGGGCAACACCGCAAAGCATACCTCTTTTAAGGTGTGTTCAAACCCATGAACATTTCAGCAATCAATACGATGCTGAAATGGTGTAATTTAATGAGTAATTTAATGAGTAATTTAATGAGTAATTTAATGAGTAATTTAATGAGTAATTTAATGAGTAATTTAATGAATAATTTAAGGTGTAATTTAATTGTGTAATATGGTCGACCTTGGGTTTGTTTGGGTTTTGTTGTTTATTTTTTGTGGGTGTGTATTTTTGTGTATTTTGGATATATTTTCACGACTAATTCCAGTTAACATCCTGCAAAATTTGCTCGTTTTCTGGCCGAGTCGAAATTGCGTTGAGTTCCTATGGCATGCGCCATTAAAAGCGCTGTGTAATGGTTGAGCTCCCTTTATTTCGTTTTGGTCACGCGGATGAGCAGACAAAATGACGAATGCTGCGGCTGGAGCAGTGGAAGCGATTTTTTAATTGTTCAATGATTATTCGATATTGTTATGACTTATTGTCAATAGGTATACTAAGTGGCCATGAGGTAGCCTGTTGCTATGTACAGTTTTATTCTATTGTTGATTATACCACATAGCTGTGGTGATAAAGGAAATGTTCGTTTTAAATAGATGATTATGATAGGACCATGACTATAAAATCATGATGATTATTATGAATGATATCATAGGGTTCAAATGCAGAATGATTGCATGAACTTGGGAAAGAACTTTCAAGCCCTATGGGATAAATTGGGTGTTACAAGCGATGGAGTTTCAAAATTTAGCATGATTGAAGGAATTTTACAGTCTTATTTCAGGAGTTTTACGAAATTTATATTGCCAAGAGATTTGGGTACTATTAAAAGAAAAAATGATGAGATATTTTTCCCAAAGAACTTTAATATCTGCCATCCATTTTGGCGGTCTCACGAATGAAGGATGAGTTGCCTTTAGTGGTTGCAAAGAAAATTTGTGAAGACCAGGCAAAATGGAAAAATAGGTCAGATATGACCATAGGACAGAACAGTGATTCGTCAATTGACATGAGGTATGAACCAGAGGTGACGACCGATGAGCTTCGATCTCAGTCAATAGATGGACCTGTCCTGACATCATTGGGGAAAGGGCTTATGCAAGGAGTCATCCAAAATGATTAATTTGATTTATTGATGAATATTGATAAATTAATTGAAATTGAATAATTGAATTGAACTGAATAAATTTAATTGAATAAATTGAACTGAATAAATTGAACTGAATAAATTGAATTGAATATATTGATTGTTTGATTGATGAAAATGCGGTCTCAAGAAAGAAGCTTTGATATCTTTGTGAGATATTATCAATGTGAAGACAACCTTGGAAAATTGAGCAAGGTGGTGAGTTTATATATAGATATATATGTGCGGTTACCATTGTGTGATTTCCCCTTCAACAGAGCGGACACCTGAGGATTCACCCATTTCATACTGACCCTCTGGCTCATCTGCAAATACTGATCTGTGAGATTGGATTGTGCAAAAGCCACATGTGAGGGAGATTCTCTGGAAATCACCGTTTGAACAGGTGGAGAGATCCTTCCTGGAGGTACGAGTGAAGCTTTAGAGGAACAAACTACAACACATCCAACGCTACTTTGATAAAAGGCAGAATGGGAAATGGAGCCTGCAAGAATACACAAGGACAACCAGAGATTCCACAAAAAGGTACTTGTACACATCATATGTACGACCGTTATGGTGCCGAAGCTATAAGGCAGGTCGAGAATTGGTATTTGTGGACAAAGGGACATGATGAGGAGTTTCCAAGAGATGGTACATTTGAGCGAAGTCGATTGGAAAGATTGGAACAAAGATTGAAAGCCAGGAAGAGACAGAATCTAACGGTAGACTGGCTTGCATTCCATCTTTGGGATGGTGAATCCAGACAACGGGAACAGCAAGAACGGATAACGGATCTAGAACTTAAAATAAAAAGGATACAGGATACAGTGGAGGAGACAAATGCACAACTGCCCTCGAAATTAGGAATGAAAGGGACAGTTGTCCCATCTGATTTCCAGTTGTCTCCCCAAAAAGGACGGTACAGAGAATTTTTTCATGTTTCGGGAGATAACGAGAGATTGCAGTGGCAACTCAGGGATGTAGAGATGCAGCCCAGCAATACAAGTGCACAGGTGCACAGACCAGGCAACGACAGAAACCGGTGTTTCAAGTGTGGACGGATGGGACATTGGAAAAGAGGATGTCCGTATACCAAAAGGAAGACAAGTTCATAGGGTAAACTAAGATCAAGGGTACCAGTGCTGACCGATACCTCAGACAATGATTAGGCCTTCATTGCGGCAAATCCCAAATGACGATTGGCCTCAACAGATTAGATTACTGGACAAACATGAATAACTGTCGATGATTCTTGTGTCTGAAAAGGTTTTCGGAGCAAGAATTATTCATTTTTTCTTTTGCTTGTAAGCAAATTAGTAATTAATTGATCAAATGCCAAAATTGGATCTTTTATGTTGGGCACAAAATTTTAAATTTACAAAGTTGGAACAATTGCTTTGCAAATTTTTGAAACCAAGTGACAAGAGTCACATGATGATCAGGTGGGAATTTCGGACTAGTGTTCCGCATGATTGATAGGTCAGTGGTCGACTGACATGCAAATGGGTGGGTAGTCAAATTTGGATAAATTATGGTGGGAACTGAAAGGGTAATTTCAATGTGACATCATAGGGGTTTTCTAAAAATAAACTTTTTGGTCCATTTGCGTATTAGCATTTATAAAATTGAAGGACAAATTTTATGAAAATGAAATAAAACACACCCATCCTGATCTGTAAATAATGGTTCCAACGCAAACAAATATGCATAATGCATGCGTGTGTGTGTGTTTTGTGTATCAATGTTTATGTTTGTTGTTTTTGTTTTTGTGTATCAATCTTACAAGATTGTTGACACCGACAGTGTGCCTTGTCTGAAAAATAGATAGTTCCATGGGGATGGGATCGCATATCGAGAGAATTCATAAAATAAAAAAAATAAAAAAATAGAAATATAATTTGATTATGAAAATTATCACTTTTGTCAAGGGAGATGGAGAATAAAGATTTGATTTGCTGAGTTATGAGCAGCTATTCATTAATAGTAAAAAATTGGAAGTAATCTTGGGATTCCATTGTGATCGAATTTATATGAGAATCAAAGCTATTTATGGATATGAGCTTCATAAAAATGTGGGAGTACAAAATTAGCCAAATTTTGGAGAGGTCTTACACTGACTTCCCAGAGTACTCTGCTCATGGATTTTTATATATATAAACTTGAATTTTATCAGCATATAAATTGTGCTGTATGTATGGATGTGGTTTAGGCATAGATGATATGGGAAAATAGTAAAGAAAATTTTGCTGGTTTGAACTATTGTGGGTTTTCAGTTCTGGAGTTCAAACAAAGTCACTGGTTAACAGATGAGAAAGGATAGTAAATAAATTATCCGATGCTGGGCAAATTAAGTACGATATTACTAAGACTTATGAGAGCTATTGTTCTTCCTTACAGCAGTGGAAAATTATTGAAAAAAATTAGATCCAACATAATGAATCTATAAAAGAATGTGATAGGGATAATATCCTCAATTTGTACTAATTATTTGATTGTGGGTAAAGGAATTAATTTATCGTAGTGGATTGTTAACAGCAGCCTGAAAATGTCCTGAGAGTGTGCATCCATGTAATCAGAAATCCCAGATTTGTTTTTTACAAACAACATTTTGGTGGAGGTCTTGTGTGGGCGAGCACTTCCTTGGTAGATAAAGAACGGTACTGCATGCTGGCAGCCACTTTTGCGGCCAGCTAGGCCAAACAAATTGAGAGGAAATTGTAGTTAAATACGTAAGTTACACATGGCTATTTGTAAAAAGGAAATTTGTTGAGATGGGAAACATTTTTCGAAGGTTTATTAAAGTGTTATAATATGACATGTGGCAAGGCAAACTATTGGATGGGAAAATTAGATCTGGCTATAGAATAAATTTATTGACCCCTTGAAGTTAATTCTTCGAATCATTGTTTCACTGGCATTTTTTTTGTTCAAATTGGAAATAGTTTGGTAGAGCTTTGGTTAAAACCTTTGGTTGCGGTATCTTGGAACGAAATGATAAACCATAGGAGATTGATAAGAATAGAAACAAATATGGACCCAAAATAGAAAGTTGGATTCATGCCTCTCATTGCAAGCAAGCACATGGGGCTAAGGTGGATGATCCCACAGAAAATGAGGCTGCACCTAGCAGCCCAGCAGAACATTCAGTGGCAGATAAATGATAGTCGTGATTTACAGTCATTTGAATTACATTTTAACACCCCTTGCATTGATAAACATTACATTTTCAACATGTGATATTCCTACTTGGGATAGTGACATTTATTTGCCTACATGACATACAATTACCTGCTGATATTAATACAACATGAGTGAAAAATGTATCACAACTACACTCATGATCAGGGGATTGAGTTCAACCCCGGGAGATAGGGGGATCAGGGTAAGACAAATAATCTGATTTATGTTACATATTAAGGGATTTTCTTTATTTACCTTTTAGGAAGCTTGTTAGTTTGGTATATAATGTTGAATGTCATCGACATATAATTATGTCATAGGTATGAATATATACAAGGAGTAGCAGACTTGTTTGTTGGTTTAGTAGTTATATTGGCAATTGTTTTAGTGGTGGCTTGCTTGAAAGCCTTAGTGATGGTGTGTTTGAATAAGGTAACCAACAACACGATGATAACGCATGAAGTGACAAATGAGGAAAGAAATGTGGAACCAGAAAAGGAAGACTTTTATGGCGACATAAATACTGAGATTAAAAGATTAAATCAAGTGATGTTGCAAATGAATACAGTAGAATTAAGATAATGGCATAACGACAATGTTATGAGTTGTGTCAATTACAATATCAGTGAACTCATATCACCACGAGTGACACACTGTTAGAAAAAAAAAAAAAAAGGGGGAAAAGAAAAAGTGGAGAGGAATTATGGTAATAATACATTATGCTTAATTTGTTGGTTTGGGAAAATTTTTGTTGGGAATTAGATATTCCTGTTTGTGATTGTAATCATATACAATTTATTTTCTTAGAGTAGTGCTAAAATACCTGCACAAGTTAATTTTTGAACTATATTAACCTGAAAGCAATTGTGGATGCTATTCTTAGTTTAGTAATAAAATACATACCTGATTGAATATTATTTGTGTGACGCATATAAATGAATATAACTTTTTGAATGTTGTAAGGGAAAACAACAAATTGTTGAATGTGAAACTGTCGGAAGATATACATGATTATGTTAATTTCATGGTAAGATGTACCCTATCTGATTCAGTGTGTGTGGAAAGCAGATTCAGATGTGACTGAGCATAAGGATAAGACGAGATCACATTTTGAAGGGAGTGCTAACGGAATTGGGAAGAAGTTCGAGAAAGAAAATTTGTGGCTAAAAAATGAAGTTAATCGTGGCATACACCCTCTTTCTCAAAGAATGATGAAGACATTCTCCCGGGTAATTTGGAGATGAATGCTTACCTTCACCAAGGAAATTTATGTGACCATTTGCCTGGATCACACTGCAACATATGAAAGAAAGGCGATCACTTACTCTTGTTCGAAGGCTTCGAACATTCATCACATCAGAAGTTGCAGGACAACGACATTTTACCTGCAACCTCTGTGAAATGCGGGGACATATGTTATTACTTCACCAACTTCCGGGGAGCCAGCATGGAGCTGCAAACCAATGGCTGTGCCTTTTCACAACAGCTGTGCACGATTCTGCGGGCCACTCCTGGTATGGACCATGGATGACCTGAACACCATGGTCCCAACATCATTGTGGATGCATCCGGCATCCCTGTTCCACATCTTGCTGGCCAATCAACGTCACACCAATACTTGCTGCCCACTCACAATGAGGGAGGAGGCAATTCGACTACAACTGGGTGAAGGCCTTGTTCAGGAATTACTATGGTTTACAGCAAAAAGTGGCAAGAATGCTACATGGAGAGCAGGGTCAGTCTATGACTCCGCAATGTTACCACAACAGCGAAATCCTACACGAAGTAGTGCAGGAGCTATGAAGACATTAGGAGAAAATGTTTCATACCTGGATTCAAACACAAGTGATCAGCCCTTCCTTTCAAACAAAGTCAACATTTGTGTGGAGGCAAACGTTTTTGCCAGATGGTGCAGATGCTTTACAAAACTTGAAAATGAAGTGAAATTGTTGTATCTTGGTGATGGTGAAGTGTTGTTTTGAAAAGATATTTGTGATGCAAATGCAATAGATTGAACAATATGGAAGGAGTCAATGACCAACGAAATGTTTTGTGATTCTTGCAGGATGACGGTGTATGCCTAAGGGAATTTGATTACCAAAGTTATGATTATTTACTTATACTTGTAATGATGTTTACTTGCAGTGATTGATTATTTACTTATACTTGTATTGATGTTTACTTGTAGTGATTGATTGTTTACTTATATTGATGTTTAGATTAATGGTTAATATAAACAAAAAACAAAAAGATGAGGGAATTGTGGAAGTGTAACTCAGTGTAACTTATTGATTGGGACTGGTAACTCATTGATTAGGACTGGTAACGAAGCAGATAGACGATTTCGTAAATGAATGCCAAGAATGTGTACGAACATGGTAATCTCTTGTCCACCTGGTCACAGCCCCAGGCTGGAGCACCCCCCTATTGTTTGGTAAATGGAACTCGCAGCAGGAGGGGAGCGAGCTGGTGCCAGTGGGGCGAGCATGCATGACCTCGGGGCATTTGCGGAGAAGGGATTAGCGCGACAAGGCCCATATAAACCAGAGCAAACTATGAGTCAGGGAACTTGTCATCAGAACCTCTGCCCGACGGAACGAACGAGTACCAACGAGAAACAGCACCAGGAGATCACCGGCGAACGAAGAGGAACCAACGACTTGAATTACTAGATTCGTTATAGTATTGTAGTTCTTTAATATATTGAAACAAGTGAATTATTAGTTAATAAATCCTTACTTTGTAAAAAACTGTCTCAGTCATCGGCATCTTGTAGATTGTCCGTTATTCCCGGACACCTGCATCGAGCATTTTTTCTACCTGCTCCTCAGCTTCCTCCCTCTTGCTCAAAGGGAGCCGTCGGGTGGGCTGACGAATAGGCCGGGCCTCACCGGTGTGGATCTGATGTTTCACCAGGCCCGTACGTCCAATATCCTTGGAGGACAAGGAGAAGATATCCAAATGGGATTCAATTAATTTGTGTAAGGCCTCCCTGTGGGTCTCCTCCAACTCTACACTACTTCGATTTACCATCTCACAAATGGGATCGGGCCAATTCCTAGTTCTTTCTGAAGACTCCCTCTGGGGCCGGCTCGGCTGGACGTTCTCATCCCTTACTGGCGCGGCTTCGTTAACTGGGGTTCAGCCGGCTATCTTCGTGCCCCATACTATAGTGCATGGTTCTGCACTAATATTAATTACTCGGACGGCCACCACCGGCCCGTCCGTTTTTACGAGGGTGCGGCCCACGATTAAACCCGGGATGGACTGCGCTGCCATCGGTTCGACTAGGCCGCAGGACTCCTGCCATGTTGGGCGAGCTAACCATCGGGCCGGCACTATGGCCTCGGCCCTTGGAGGGATGGTCACGGCCTCAGAAGCCTCCAGCTCCGTCCTCTCGGCCGTGCTCACCCCCTCCAATGGTAGCTCTTCTACTCCCACTTGCAGGGTCCCCCGGCACAAATCGATGTTACAACCGCTGGCAGTCAACAAATCCAACCCTATTAAGCATGGGTCGCACACCTCCGCCACCCAAACTTCTATCTCCCTCTTTACCGACCCTAACTTGAGGGTTACAAAACCACGCCCTATGATTGGGGCCGTTACCCCGGTAGCCAGCTGCAAACTATGATTTTCCAGACGCTGGATTTTATCCCAGCCGTCTGCAATCGAATTGAGGATCACAGGGCTGATGATCGTGGCGCTAGCTCCTGGGTCCACTACGGCGTCTACCCCCACACCGGCAATTTTGCACCGAATCGTCAAGCTACCTGTACCAATTTGGCCACAATGAATGACCTGTCGCGTCAATATGGGCGCTTCACCATCCCCTACTACCGAACATGGCCCTGTATATCCGGCACCTTCTAGTTACCCGGGCCCTGGCGGGGGGTGTCTGGGGTCGGCTAGTCCGACCCGTACGAGGCGAAGTTGATGGTCCCGGCGGGGAGCTCGACATTCACACGCACGGTGACCCAGCCGGCTACAATTAAAGCACCTCACCTGGTAAGGTGCTTGCCTCCTGAATTCCAAATTTTCCCCCCTGTAAGTCCGAATTGGGGCACTTGTCCGTGGTCTACCGGGGGCCACCTCTGGAGCCGCCTACCATGGTCCAAGTCCCGCCAGGCGCTGGTCCACCAGCCTTCGGACCATGCTCTCCAGGTCAGGGCCCCTTTCGGGGGTGGGCCCCCCTCGGGGGGCTGCCACCAGCCACGGGCCCTACCTGGCGCACCGCCACTGCGTGGCGCTCGCTTCCCCGGGCCAGGGGCCTCGCTGCTTCCCAACGGGCCGCAGCATCGGCCGCCTGGCTCAAAGTCCGCGGGTGCTGCATGGCGAGTTGTTGCCGAAGCTCAGGGTCCGGGAAGGCCTGGATGAAATGGTCCAGCGCCAGGCTTTCCTGGGAGGCCGCTGCCATGTCTGTGTGTGCAATCCCTACTGCACGGCGAATGTCATAGGCAAGCTCCCCGATGGTCTCCTGGGGCTTTCTCTTTGGCACCGCGAGCTGAGCTTTAACAAGCTCACTCTGCTGTTCAATGCCGAATCTATTAATTAAGGCCGCGCGGAGGGCTGGCAGGGTGATAGCACCCAGTGGTAAGGCTGCCAGCACCTCCGCCGCCACGCCACGCAGTGCCCCCATGAGGTGTGCTCCACATTCGTCCAAATTCCAACCATTCCCCCAACACACATGGTAGAATTGCACCAGGTACGCCCTCAAGTCACTCTTGCCGTCATACGGCGCGAGTGGAACCTTATGGCTGCCCGAAGGCCGGACCCCGTGCGTCGCTCATTGCGGAGTTAGCGCAGGGACGAACCGTTCGGGCCCCCAGAATACACTATTCCCGGGGGGCTCGCGTGCGGCCCCCATCCCTCTAAAGACTACCCCTGTCGGTGTCGATGCTTGGGTCGCCTCATCGCAACCCGCTACCCACTCCATACTCGCACACCCCGGCTCACCAACACCTCTCACACTCCCCATGGTCGGACATCCCTGTGCACACTCTCTTCCACACACTCCGGACCAGTCGCACACCTTACCATTGGCCTCTCACGAATGCCCGGGTCTATACCAACCCCCAAGCTCGCTGAACCTCCCCTCAGACCATATACATTTCCGACCATATCTCCACTCACCTCGCCGCCTCTTCTTCTTCGCTCCTCCTCCGCCACCTGCAAACTCTTTATTTGGTTAGCAAGTACATCATCACGATGTGAGCACAGACCTTGTACCAATTCCATCACCTCCTCCTTTATTTCATTCTTAGTCTCCTTTCGTCTCTTTTTAATTTCACTCACCCCCTCTTCTACCTCCTCCAACGTTTGTTTCACCTCCTCTATTTCCCGGTGCGCCCCCACAATTTCTTCTTCTAAGGCCACCTGGGTCGTCTCTATATGCTTCCTAACTTCTCGTTCTCTCGCTCCCAACGTCTCTACCACCTCATCCAACCTCTTTGTCAGCCCCTCGTGTACCATCTGACATTCCTTCTTTGTCGCTATTAATTTCTTCTTTATTTCCCTTTGTGCCGCTTTCAGCCCCCCTATCACGTCCGTGTTCTTACTTACTTGCTCCCCTAACTCCTTTTGTCCCACTGTCAGCTTCTCTTCTTCCCGCGTCAACTCCTCTATACCCCCCTGTAACCTAGCCGTACTCTTTCTCACCTCCTTCTCCACACGCTCCTCACCCCGCTTTAACTCGTTGCGTACCCCCGCGACCTCTTCGCTCACCCCGCACCTTATTTCCTCCCCCATCTCTCCCATTTCCTTCGTAGATGCCACCCTCATTTGTTCCAACTCATTCTTTTGGGCGTCCATTTTGCCTTCCAGCCCGTTCTTTATGTCCTCTATCTGCTCCCCCATTTGTTTTATTTCCGGGCGGATTTATCCCCCATTTCCCTCAATTGGCCCCCCATCTTGTCTTCTAACCCCGCTACACCGTCCTTCACTCCTTCCATTTGGTTCTCCTGGGTGGCCATCCTGTTTTCCAGCCCCGTTAACCCATCCTTCATTTCCTTAATTTGGCTACCCACGTCCTCCAATTGGCCCCCTAATTTGCTCTCTAATCCCCCCAATTACTTTCTAACCCCCCAATTTGACTTCCCAATTGCTCCCCCATTCTATTTTCCAAATTACTCAACACGTCTCTCAATCCCCCAATTTGGTTTCCCACTTGCTCACTATGGCCCTCATTTCTCCCATCTCCTTACTCAATCCCCCAATTTGGCTTCCCAATTGCTTACTATCGGCCCTCATTTCTCCCATCTCCATTCGTATGACTGCCTGTAGCTGCACCATGAGGGCCTGCATATCCTTCCCTCCCACTTGCGCAGCGGGCGCGGCCCTCGTCGCCATGTGTGAGGTGCCGCCATCTTGTGCGCCTGCAACCCCCACTGCCGCATCCTCATTAATTTCCTCCTCCATCTCTCCCAATTGTCCCACTTCTTCCCAGGGGTCTTGGGTTGCCTCTAACTCCTCTTCATCTACCCCCACCGACATCCATTCGCCTTGGCTATCCATGGCACGATTCAATTTAGATGTTTTAATAAAAATTCGGCCGCTCGTAATTTTGACCAAATTTGTTCAGATATAAAAAATTTGGTTCGGGTCCCAAATCCCACACCCAGACACCAATTGTTATGGATCTCCGACGTCAGCTCTCCCCTTATCAAGGGGGGGTTAATCCCCTTGTCCTTTTATCTTGCCGACGCGAGTCCTGGAAGTTATAACGTCCTTCCCGGCACGGCGTTAGGTAGGGTTTGTTAGGCCAAGGGGTTCACTACTACCTAATTACTAACACCGACCGGAAACGAGGGAATAACTCCCGCTCGAACCACGAATATGATGGAAAATGCCGAGCGGATAGCAATCCGCGATCTGAGCTGTTAACAAATGACTAGACTCGATTATAGCGGTTGCAATCGTGCCACGCTTACCCAATTGGAGAAAAGACTGATGCGATCGGATGGAGAGGAAACCAAGAAAATAGGAAGAACAAAGCAATTTATTAACAATTTACAGAAAGAAGAGGAAACTAAAGAAGGGAATGTACAAGATAGGAAGAGGAAGAAGAAGCACACAGGGCAGCCTTAAACAGTCTTATCTTATTCCCTGGACAAACAGGCCCGTCTCACACATACAGACACTCACACAGGGATGGAGATGGTCGGTTGAGGGTCCGGCGATGGCGTCCACCTCGTCCGGTCCCCGACTCGTACCGAGCAGATGGATGAAGAACAGCAAGCAGGCTCCACGTGGCGTTGGCACGAGCGGACAATTATAATGCGGGGCGAATGGTAGGGCTGGGCTCTGGCGGTTACACTGGCGGCTGCGTATGTAATCAGAATAGGCGCTAACAATGCGCGTTTCTCATACGAGTCCTTTCAGCTGCGCTCGCCCCCTCAAGTTCTTTGGTTCAACACTCCGGTTTATAACTCAAGCCCTGTAACAATGCCAACGCTGCAGTCCTCCGGTAAGTCCTGTCAATACCACTCTTTCTCATAAGCCCTTTTAATGCGCTCTCTCCCAATAAGTCCTGTAAAAGGGCTTTGCGTTCGCGCTTTTATAACTCAAGCAGCGATCGCGCCGCCAGACCAAAAGCCACGCCTACCAGGCGATCTTACCTCAGCCCTGGTTGGCTGGTCATCGCTTACCGGCCCCGCCCTTGATGGCTGGGTGACGTGGCCACACCTCCTTCCTGGCGCTCCGCCCCCTTTCTCGGGCTTTACCTCGTGGCGTATGGCGGCGTTGAGCGAGCTCACGGACAGCGAAGGCTGCTGGCAAGGAGCGTAACAATTGGGAGGGCCGTGGGGCACAGACAGGAGGGCGCGCTTAATGGCGTCGCTTGGAGAGGGAGGCTGCCAAAATGAATGGATGGGGACCTACTCCTTATTTGATTGACACAATGCAGATTCAACTATTGGAAACATGGCCTTATCTATACACATACTAATGAAATAACTGAAGTCCTATGGTGACCTACGTGTTGCTTGTGGCCTATCTATGGGGTGCAACCTTTAACCTTTAATGATGTGATATCTATTTACACAAGTGTGGGTTCTCAATACCGCAACAATATTAATCATTGCATGAATTGGTTTCCATGTTTATATATAAACGATACCACGATCAATAATTATTATTGATCGTGGTATCGTTTATATATAAACATGGAAACCGATTCATGCAATGATTAATAATGTTAATCTATTATCTTGCCGATACCACGATCAGCCCTCCGTGATATATTATAATATTATATTATAATATATCACGATCAATATAACCGATCAATTGTTTGATTCACAATCTTATGCACCTCTAATTTGTAATTAAAATACTTTAAGACCAACCTCGGCCCGCACGGGCCGGTGTAATACCGATTCATGAAATGATCAACAGTACAGGGAACAAAAACAAACAAACAAACGTTAGACAAAACAAATCCGATATGATGTACTTTTTGTGGGGCACCTCATATCTCGATACCTGAATCAAAGTGAAGTATATATATATATATATATATATATATATATATATATATATATATATATATATATATATATATATAATTATATATATATATATATATATATATATATATATATACATACATACATACATATATATGAATATTTCAGGATATTTATGTATTCTCAGGAAGTTAGAAGGTTGATAGAGAATATTTGATTGATGAGAGGTTTGTAGAACTCCTTTAAGCATTCAAACGACCTTTTTCCCCAGACATAAATCACACAATTATTGTTTCAATATTGGGCTCGTGTTTTGGCAACTTTCTATAATCCCATGAGATCATCATGCTATTGAGAGTTGCGAGCAAGTTTGGATGAATATTTTACATTTCACATATAAAGTGCTTCAATGGAAATGTTCAAAGAGACTGTTGATTATGGAGAAACAAATGGAGATAACGACTTTTAATTTAATTATTTATGTCTTCAACAAACTGACAATATTCCCAGAAATAATCACATTTGCAGCCTCTCCCCATTCCACCATTTGAGGTCTTTGTCACCACGAAAACATGACACATGTCTAACCATGACCAAAACCACCCTGACCTGGAAGTTGTGTCTACCTTCTGAGTGAGCTGCGTGTGAAGCTTAAACGTCCAAGTAGGTAAGGTTGGACACTCTTCATGCTTGGAGGACTCTTTGGGTGTAAAGTTCAGTAAGAAGCATCAAATTGTCATCACTTCAGCAACACTCATCACCTGCAGAATGTTTGGACTCAACATAGAAGAAATCATTTTGCCTGCTTCCAATTTTTCTAATTACCCTGTGTTCGCGAAGCGAAAATCAGGGTTAAGCATTCAGTTGAGTACGTGTCGTGTGCCGTGTGCCGTACGTGTGCCGTGTGTCGTACGTGTCTGCATTTAAAAAATTCATTTTCTCGGCAACCGTTGGTCCGATTGACACGAAATTTTACCATAGCAGCGCCTCCGCCTGTATAATTTTTATATTCATAATTATGACGTCATAGGTCACGTGGTACGGACGCCATATTGGAAAAACGTTACACCTCTATATCTCCCATACCGCTCAATGGAAAAAATTGAAACATGGCTCATTGTCAGGTACTCACCATGGGGAATAATATATGCTGATGGTGATGTCATCGTTGCCTTAATTATGACGTCATAATTCGACAAGTACAACGCTTGATCTGATCAGTATGAATAAAACAAAAATTCCTCTGCAACTGTTAGGCCGATGGACACGAAATTTTCAGAATATGTGCGGCTCCTCCTGTAGAATTTTATAATGATAATTACAACGTCATATGTTACGTGGTACAGACGCCATCTTGGAAAAAATCGAAAAAAGTTGCACCTTTATATCTCAGAAACCGCTCCATGGAAACAATTTAAACATGACTCATTGTCATGTACTCCCCTTGGGGAATAAGATATGCTAATGATGATGTCATAGGTGCCTTCGTTATGATGTCATAATTCAACGAATACAACACTTATCTGATCATTGTGAATTTTTTTTCTCAGCAACTGTTGGTTTGATGGGCACGAAATTTTCACCATACGAGCGCCTCCTCCTGTAGAATATTTTAATGATAATGATGACGTCATAGGTCATGCGGTACAGGCGCCATCTTGGAAAAACCGAAAAATGTTGCACCTCTATATCTACAAAACCGCTGCATGGAAAAAAATTGAGACATGGCTCATTGTAAAGAACTCCATATGGGGAATAGGTGTTGTTAACGATGACCTCATTGGTGCTATAATTATGACGTCATGATTGGACAGGGCTTAGATGCTTAGTTTGATCAGTTTGAAATGTATTGAGCGTGATGTATGCAACAATTATTTAGAGAATATAAATTTATGATGTCATCGCTCACGTGGTCTGGCAGCCCTATTGGATCAAAGAAAAAAATGCTTAGTTTGATCAGTTTGAAATGTATTGAGCATGATCTATGCAACAATTATTTAGAGAATATAAATTTATGATGTCATTGCTCACGTGGTCTGGCAGCCATATTGGATCAAAGAAAAAAATGTTCAAGAACAGAAGAGTTGGCTCGCAACAAGTTGACTGCGCAGGGTAAGTATTCTATGAATACCATCTAGTTATTATATTGATCTCCTGGATTTGCTTTGTTTTCTGAAGCACCAAATGTCTTCTTCTCCCAATCCTTTTAGGCCCAATCCACAGTACAGTATACGTAGACTTTGTGAAACATTTAAACTCGTAACAGAGATGATCTCACTGTACTTTTCTACAAGTCTTGTTACCACTGTACATGTTTGAAATGTATTTCATTCATATACTTCGTGTAATTACCTCTGCCACAAAAATGTGAGCACAGGTTATGTTTTTACCTCTGTTTGTCCCCACCCAGGTGGCGGGGACAAAGGGATACTGCTCTTACACCTTCTTGCCATGTGGTGATCATACCTACCAAGATGGTGAATTTCTGCTCAACCGTTTAGGAGGAGATAGCGAAACAAACACACCGATAGACGGAGCCGATTACAATATCCCCCAGGTTTTTTCAAAAAGCTTGTACATAATAATAAAAATTCATATATTCACTATGTTAGGGTTGTAGTCTAGTTTTTATTTATTTATTACCTCTGTCACTGAAGGTGAGCACAGGTTGTTTTCACCCTTGTCTGTCTGTGAGTAGGATATCCCAAAAAGTTATGAAAGGATTCGGACGAAATATGCTGGACAGGTTGGGCATGTGACGACGACGAAATGATTATATTTTGACGAAGATCCGAATCCGGATCCATATACTAGAGTTTTAAAACTAGAACGGCACTCTTCGACGTCACGACGTCGACTGATATTCCTCCGCCCACATTATAATACTTGTATGAAATTTGATTTAAATCCCTTCAGCTGTTCTCACATTTTTACCTGACATGACCTCTGACCTTTTACCTTTGACTTCTTGACCCCAAAATCTAATCAGTTCATCTTTACGTCATTCTACATAAGTGTACCAAATTTGGTCAGAATCCCATCACTGGATTACAAGTTATCACGGTAACAGTATTTTCACCTAACATGACCTCTGACCTTCAACCTTGTGAACCCAAAATCTAATCAGTTCATCTTTACCTCATTGTACATACCTGCACCAACTTTAACTAAGATCTCTTTAGCCGCCCTCAAGTTATCGCAGGAACAAAAACCTATCACGGACGGACGGACGGACAACCTGAAAACATAATTCCTCTGGCAACTTCGTCGGCATTGGGGTAGAGAGGAAGGGTGGGGGTCGAGAGGAGGGGAGGGGGTAGACAGGAGGGGTGGGGGTAGAGAGGATGGGAGGGGGTAGAGAGTAGGGATGGGGTAGAGAGGAGGGTGGGGGTAGAGAGGAGGGGAGGGGGTAGATAGGAGGGGAGGGGGTAGACAGGAGGGGTGGGGGTCGAGAGTAGGGGAGGGGTATAGAGGAGGGGTGGGGGAAGAGAGGAGGGGTGGGGGTAGAGAGGAGGGTGGGAGTAGAGAGGAGGGGTGGGGGTAGAGAGGAGGGGTGGGGGTAGAGAGGAGGGGTGTGAGTAGGGAGGAGGGTGGGAGTAGAGAGGAGGGGTGGGGGTAGAGAGGAGGGGTTGGAGTAGAGAGGAGGGGTTGGAGTAGAGAGGAGGGGTGGGGGTAGAGAGGAGGAGTGGGGGTAGAGAGGAGGAGTGGGGGTAGGGAGGAGGGTGGGAGTAGAGAGGAGGGGTGGGGGTAGAGAGGAGGGGTTGGGGTAGACAGGAGGGGTGGGGATAGCTGAGGGGTTGGGGTAGAGAGGAGGGGGAAGGAGGAGAGGAGGATGGACACACATTATAGCTGGCGAAGCCGGTGTTGTCAATGAACGCGTACGTATTATGTTGAAAAGCCAGATTTTGCTGGATCCCTTGGCTTGAGAATTTCGAAGCTTTGACACACCAAATCGCTCAATGGAGGCCGCCATCTTGCGGATGCGGAAGTATGCATAACAAATTGAAAAAAGTTAAATAGGAGTTTGTTTCACCTGTCTTTGTTTGATTCACAATCTTATGCACCTCTAATTTGTAATTAAAATACTTTAAGACCAACTTCGGCCCGCACGGGCCTGGTTATCTTCAACGAAAATCGTCACCAAACACCGGAACCAATGAGATTCGAGCATTTGAAAAAATATTTCAAAAACCAAATCACTCAATGGAGGCCGCCATCTTCCGGATGCAGAAGTATGCATAAAAAAAATTGCGAAAAAGTTCAATAGGAGTTTGTTTCACCCATCTTTGTTTGATTCACATTCTTATGCACCTCTAATTTGTAATTAAAATACTTTAAGACCAACCTCGTTCCCCGGGCCCGCACGGGCCTGGTTATCTTCAACGAAAATCGTCACCAATTACCGGAACCAATGAGATTCGAGCATTTGAAAAAATATTTCAAAAAAGCTTTTTACCACATTTCGGACGCTGAAAACGGCGTCAAATATTCTAAAATTGACGACGAATTATTTTTTAGAAATCTCGCGGCCGTAGGGGATAGTTTTTCACGGCCGGAAATATCAGAAGTTGAGATGGAATTCACCGAATTAATCAAGAAGGAAGTTTTATAAACTTTAATCTCATCCAGAATGCAAATGGTGTCATTTTGAACTAGTTACGGTACCTACTACGCCTACCTACTACCAACTACCTGACATACTGATGCCATAGTGATGGGCAAAATAGTGGCAAGAGGCTTTGGCTTCGCCGGCTCATTGCGGCTTTGCAGTCGGGTACTAGTATATATGATTGTTGCTATATATCATTTTATAAGTCTTATCAATATTTATGTACGATGCCTTCGAGCATTTTAAAGAGAAATGTCAAATTCCTTCAAAACGGTAAATCGCCAATTATTCAAACTAATCGTTGTCGAATATTTTACGTTCCATTAGTGCATGAAAATTTTCCATCTAGGCAGCAAATGTGACTTCAGTAAACCTTTGTGATTATGTGGAGGTAGCCATGCCTGGCTTTGTAGGCCTCTGACTTGTTGTGAGGCACACACGTGACGTCACATGTGCATGTCCTCCAATCGGGGACAAGAGGTAGCTGCTTTCACCGAAACTACAATACAAGACCCGACGGGACGCTTCACTGAGGGGAATAACAATGCTTGTGCAATTGATAAAAAAAACAGATTTTGTTAATGGGAAGAATAAATTTGGGAGGTGTATGGATACCGCAGCCTAGTGAAGCACTCAGGAAGTGAGATGGGTGGGGAAATGGTGGGGGAGAGTATTAATGGGGCATTAATCACAGACTTTTTAAATGCTGAATGGACCATGGCAGGAAACAAACTCGGGGGTCTCCTCATTTCTGCCTTCGTGTAAATGCTAAAACAATGATGCTTTCCGTTTCCTCGTCATAGCTGTGTTGGCTAATTTATGGAGCGAGAACAAAAACGAATTCCTGGGAGATCCTGCCCTCTGTGTGGGGATAACCAGTGTTGCAAGTTGGCATTTGCAGTTTCGACACCTGTGCTTTTTACCCATACTTACAAACGCACCTTTTTCATTTAAATTTTTTACATCACAAACCTTCTCGGGAGTTCCCTGAATCCACCGTCGTTGGTTTCATTGAAATCAGTTAATCCGTTCTCAAGTTATAACAAGACAAACAGACAGACAGATCGACAGCCTGGCTCCTTTTATAATTACAGAATACTGGGCAATTCATTGAAGTTGCAATTGGTGCATTTTTTTCTTCCTTAAGAAATAAATGAAAAATTCCATAAAGATTGGATCTAGTAGTTTCCAATTATTTAAATTAGATGTTTACTTCACTTCAATCACCTTTCCAGGGCTACTTTTCAGCATAATTGTGGCTTTGTCACTGGTTGGTTAAACTTCCTGTTCATCGGAATTCCTGTTGCTGAGCATTTGTTGGTGGATGCGAAGGACCCAATAATACATTTTGTAAAGAGTAGGTGAGTATTCATGCTGGCAGGGTGGACCAAAGGTATGCACACTTGAAGCGGCATCATTTTGTTTTTGTAATATATGAATACGCTTTAGCTTTGGTTTATTGGGGGATTTTCCGGTACGGGGTTTCCCAAGCGTTTGGAGAGGTCTTACTGTTGTGATTTAATAAAGACTTACCTCGGAATCTGAACGTCTCAGATGTCTTGTCTTCCACGCTAAATTGGTGACCCAGACATAATCCAAATGGCCGAATAAGGAGTTGCAAGGATGCAAACAGTCATCAGGAACAAACAGCCAGCCATGTCCTTTCCAGATGTTTAACCAGCTTCACCAGTGGCAGCGGGTACTACCCATTTGATGCCGTTCAAATACATTGTTGGCTCATTGTCACCAGCTTGTGCGATGGAAGTTAGAGATATTTTACTCTAACCTCCAACGAACGACCAGCACACGACCTTGAAGACCACTCATAAATCACATGACTCCCTCTGAGCACTGCCTCTTTCAGCAACTTCTTAGCCGAGGATTTAGGTGATAAAATACACACAACTGTTGCGTCATATGCAGCAGATTCTTGGTGACCGCCACTCCACCTTCGACCAGTCGCTCTTCCATGAGTTGTTCTTGCAATGGTTACCACCACAACTCTGCATGATACTAGCACTGAATGCAGGGCTGGCACACCTCTCCATTGCAGACTTGGCTGATCATCTTGTGGACACCGTTACACCGACCGACCGTGGCTAATGTGACACCTCCAACACAGCATGTCCCACAACTACGGTCTGAAATGGTGGACCTTAAGAAGTTCATCCTAGAGCTCTACGCTGCACAACAACAGTTGCACACATCTTAATGTACCCACTCTCAGGCCAGACAGAAATGCCGTATCTCATGCTACCGTTCGCCTTCGCCGTCTGTGAACACTTCAGATTGGTGTTGGTACCACATGACATTTGGTGCTCATGCTCCTCGGTGTAGACCACTGTGTTTGTACCGGCCACATGACGAGGCTCACAACTAATGGCGGCGAGTTCACCTGGGTCATACCTTCTTTTTCTTTGTGAATCGTACTAGCGGATTTCGTTTTGTTGTAGATAAAGGGGCAGAGGTGAGCACTGTGCCACCGTCTGCCACTGAACAGGAAAATCGACAGGAATATTCATTACCTGCCCTAACAATAGTGCTATTGCTACTTTTGGAGAACGTCTCCTTCAGCTTGATTTGGGTTTACATCACTCATTTCTGTGGGTGTTTACTATTGCCGACACTGGATACTCTATCCGAGGTGCGGATTTTTTTAAACATCATTTCAATCTTCTCGTAGACATCAAACATCGCCGTCCATTGGATGTCTCGACATAGCTCAGTGTTCTCAGTAAAGCATCCACTGTTTTGTTGCTGAATATCACGTGTCTTTGGCCATGGTTTTAACAGCTCAGGCTTCCATCCATTCGAGAAGGTGCAGATTATTCAGGAGTTCCTATAACCGTCATCTCAACGCAAACTGCAAGAGCTTTTGTACCTCGTTAACTTTTACCATCCAATTATTCCACCCACAGTGACAACACTGCAAGTCTAAGGCCGCGATGGGTGAGACCCTTCACCAGTTCATCGATGCTGATTGGCGTCCACTGGCCTTCTTCTCGACAATGCTGAAACTAACAGAGCACAAATACAGCACCTTCAATCAGGAATTACTCGCTGTATACCTCGTCATTCAAGCACTTCCACCACTTGTTAGAGGCCAGACAATTCTCTGTCCTGACTGACCACAAACTCTTGAACTTGCCATGTCTTCGCACACTTCTCCAACTCAGTTATCTCACAATTCACCACCGACATCCGGCGCAACAAAGGAATCGCAAACACTGCGGCCTATGCTCATGGTCTCTCAGGCATCAAGGTATTTGCATTGTACTCTACCATGACACCAGGCATCAATTTTAATGCACTTGCAGCATCGTAATGGGAGTACACGGAGTCTACAGTCTGCAACCAGTTCGCTTGCCCTTCATGAGTTACTGCTCCCAGGGACAAACATTACCCTCGTGTTTGATACATTGATGGGACCTGTGGTATGCCGTCATAAAGTCTTCGACACTTTTCTCTCACTCACCCACCCAGGTATTCGAGCGACGCAGTGACTCATCACCACGCACTACTACGTCTGGCCACGCATCAACACCGGCGTGTGTTCCAGGGCTGAGCAGGGTCTTCAATGTCAATGCTCCAAGATCCAACGTCATACTGTGGCAGCACTTGCTAGCTTTCCAACAGCAGATAGGTGTTTCGACAAGGTCCATCTTGTGAGTTTCCTCCCACCGCAATTTACTGACTTGTGTTGACTGCTTCACCCATTGGATGGAGGCTCCACCGGTAACTGATATCACTGCGTATACCATCGCCAGGGCCTTTGCCCACCTGGATCCCTCGTTTTGATGTTCCATCAGCCATCACTACGGATCACTATGGTCCTGCTTGGTTCGCGAGCTGATCCAAATGACGACCTTCGATGCACCACCGCAGAGCTAGTGCACGGAGCACCGCTTTGTCTCCCAGAATAATTCGTCTCAGCGTCCAATGACATAAATTATGACAATCAACTTGTGTTCGGCCATGCAGGGCAACTGGGAGACACCGATATGAACACCTGGTTTTTATTTCCCAGGATTTTTTTTATACACCAGAGATTGTTTTTTATTCCCCAGAAATTATCTACGTGCACCCACATATTCCTACTGTGTGAGGCTGTCCGGAAATCCTTGCTGACACCATATGACGGACCTTCCAACGTTATACAACACTGATACGACCTTCATACTTGATATTAACGGTGGTCGTGAGTTTGCATAGATCGCTTGAAGCCATCTTTTCGTGATACAGCACCAGCGACCTTTCCACTGACCAATGTATCAACACCCACCACAACATTCCCCTCACCGTCATATATGTGACTCACTCTGGGCGTCATGTACACGTCCCAGCACGATAGTGCTGTGTTTATTTCTCTTTGCTGTGACTTTTTAACATGGACAGTCTACATCTCTTCTTCGACACCATATTGTATTTTGTCTGTACCTTCCGTTTAATTAACACACTATAAGGACACGATGTAGTTTATCGGGTGGGTAGGTGTCGTTCTCGCTTTGGCACACACCCATACAGTATGTGAAAACACACACCCAGACATGCAAACACACACCCAGACATGCAAACACACACCCAGCCATACAAACACACACCCAGACATGCAAACACACACCCAGACATGCAAACACACACCCAGATATGCAAACGCATCCAGATATGCAAACGCATCCAGATATGCAAACACACACCCAGAAATGCAACCACAAACACAGAAATACAAACACACCCAGGTGAGCAAACACACTCCCGTATCTGCAAACGCATCCAGATATGCAAACACACATCCAAATATGCAAACACACACCCAGCCATGCAAACACACACCCAGGCATGCAAACACACACCCATATCTGCAAACTCATCGAGATATGCAAATACACACCCAGATATGCAAACACACACACAGATATGCAACCACACACCCAGATATGCAACCACACACCCAGATATGCAAATACACACCCAGATATGCAAACACACACGCAGATATGCAAATACACACCCAGATATGCAAACACACACCCAGATATGCAAACACACACCCAGATATGCAAATACACACCCAGATATGCAAACACACACCCAGATATGCAAATACACACCCAGCCAGATATGTGAACAGACAACCAGATATGCGAACACACACCCATATATGTGAACACACACCCAGATATGCGAAAACACACCCAGATATGTGAACACACACCCAGATATGCAAACACACACCCAGATATGTGAACACACACCCAGCTATGCAAACACACACCCAGAAATGCAAACACACACCCAGATATGTGAACACACACCCAAATATGCAAACACACACCCAGGTATGCAAACACACACCCAAATATGCAAACACAAAACACATCATGATTAAGTACAGAGATATAACCAGACTTGGTGGCGAAATGGTTCGAACCCCAAGAGGGTCGTAACCGAATTTTAAACTATGGAACGAGCTCCTTCCTAACTTGACGCTCAACGTTTAACATGATAGAGCATCGACAAACAACGCTGGGAAGGTAATGGCAAACCACCCAGTGCAACTCTTGCCGAGAAACCACTTCGGCAGCACCAAGAGTATGGCACAGTACATGAAAAAGATGAACAACTCGTCCTGCATGAAAATCCTGCATTGGTTCATTTTGAATTCCAAACTATCACGAATCCCAATGGGGGAACTTAATAATCCATACAGGACTTGCTCGTAATATGTTTGGCGTTGTTTAAACATCAGTGATTGTGAATTCTGTACATCTGGGACAGACACATTTGGATATTCTGCATTGCAGGACAGGGAGACATTTCAAGCCATCGGTGCATACTTGGGAGAGAATATGGGAAAGAATTGTGAAACTAAAGTTTTCAATTTGATTGTTAAAAACAGGTGGGATCTTTCTTGGAGGGCGTGATGATCACCTGCCATGACACCAAACTTTGATGATGCAGACTTAAAGGTTCAATGATAGGCATTTCTCATTGCCATATTATGAGTGCTAATGGTCAAAGTCCACCATTACTGATGCATGCACGGCAGGAGGGACTCGAAGAAGCTTAAATTATCGGTGGAATGTTATTCGCTTCACTCAAGGAAATGACAGCTCATAAAACACAGTGACCTCGTTGTCACAAGGCAGAACATCAGGGCTTACCTGGGCTGTACTCCTTCTATCCGGTTCCACAGTTTATTGTACAAACCCAAAGAGAAACGAAACGTTCACCTTGATGTGAATTCTCCTGTGACCAGGAGAGTGAAGTTTTAAAGGGGCACCTGCGGGTGTTTATTTCACTTAATAGTACGCCAACTATATATATATATATATATATATATATATATATATATATATATATATATATATATATATATATATATATATATATATATATATATATATATAAGAAGTAAAAAAAAAAAATTGAAAAAAAATACAAAAAAAGCCTGGTGCTGGCTGAACGGTGAGGGTAACTGGTTTGGGATTCTAAGGTGCTGAGTTCAAATATTGGTCGGTCGTTGAATTTACATCAGGCGGCGTTGACTCAGCCTGCCCATCCTTCCGAGGTCTGCGAAATGAGTACCAGCTTACTGGAATTAATGTGCCATTCGAGTACCTGCGTAGGAGTGACGCCCCGACCAGGATTATGCCAAATAGCTAAGAAACTGCTTCGCGGCAGCCCTATGCATCTGAAGTTGTGTGAGTGGACATGCGTATATAATTACTACATATATATATATATATATATATATATATATATATATATATATATATATATATATATATATATACACAGTTCTGGCCAAAAATATTGGCACCCTTCCACTTTTTTCAAATAACTCACAATTTTCTCTAAAAATAAGTTGAAATTCACAAAAGTATTTGTTCTCCACAATTCTTTATTTCACTGTTAATATTACAGAACGTTTGTTTTTGATTCAGAACTTAATATATCCTTTAAAATCAGGAATTTTTTTTTTATGGCATTGACAAAATTATTGACAACCTGGACTTAATATTTGGGAGCACAGACCTTGGACAAAATAACTGCAGTGAAGCACTTCCTATAGCCATGAATGAGCTTCCTACACCACGCTACTGGCAGTTTGGCCCACTCTTCTTGTGTAAACTGCTCCAGTTCTCCCATATTTCAGGTGCCTTCTCCCAACTGCTGTTTTCAGATCTCCCCACAAGTGCTCAATGGGATTTAGATCTGGACTCATTGCTCGCCACTTCAGAACAGTCCAGCTTTTTGTCTTGAACCATTCCTGGGTGCTTTTTGAAGAGTGTTGGGGGGCATTGTCCTGCTGCAAGACCCATGACCTTTGACGGAGACCCAGCTTACTGACACTGGGTTGAACATTGCGCTCCAAAATGCCTTGGTAATCTCCTGATTTAATGATGCCATGTACACATTCAAGGCACCCAGTGCCAGAGGTAGCACAGCAACCCCATACAATCACTAAACTTCCTCCATCTTTGACTGTAGGGAAGGTGTTCTTTTCTTTGAAGGGTTCATTTTGTTTTCTTTCAACATAGAGATGATGTGCTTTACCAAAAAGCACTAATTTGGTCTCATCTGTCCACAGGACATTCTCCCAGAAGGATTTTGGTTTGTTCAGGTGTGTTTTGGCAAACTCCAGTAGGGCTTTCTCAACAGTGGGGTCCTCCTGGGTTCCTACCATAGAACCCCCATTGAGTTGGCGATGGGTGGTGCAAGCTGAATCTGTCGTACCTTGTGTCTGAAGGTCAGCTTGAATCTGTTTAGCAGTTGATTGAGGTGCTTTCTCCACCATTCAAACAATCCTTCGCTGCAATCTTCGATCAAGTTTTCTCTTGCGGCCACGTCCAGGGAGGTTGGCTACAGTGCCATGGGCCTTAAACCTCCTGATAACATTGTGTACGGTGGACACAGGAACACAACGGTCTCTGGAGATGGACTTGTAGCCTTGAGATTGTCCATGCTTGGCTACAATATTGTGTCTGACCTCCTCAGACAATTCCCTGGTTTTATTTCTTTTCTTCATGCTCACTGTGGTACACACAGTGACAAAAAACAGCAGAATGACTCCTTCTCTCCATTCAAACTGGTTGAATGAGTGATTTTTATATTGCAGTCAGCTGCAACTCACCACAGGTGAGTTCAATTCCAAAGTAAAGGCGATCAAATTCACCTGCGTGAAATCTAATTATTTTAATCAACTTCGAAAAGGTGCCAATAATATTGTCGACGCCATTTTAGGATTTCTGTGTGGAATAAGGTAAGATTTAGTAATTTTTTCAGCTTTTATTTTTGTTTTGTTCCACTGCAAACAAAACAAATACATATGTGGATTAGGGTGGTCCAAAAATTTGAAGATTGGATTTTCATTTCTCCACAAGCCTGCCCCTATTCCTATTGAAGAAAGTAGTTTGTGGTGAACATTTGAGCTTGATTGGACAATATTTAGAGGTTGCTCAAAATGTTGACAAATTTTAATGAATAATAAGATACAGAATTTTTCGCATCATGCATCAATTCATCGATAATTATCTATTTTCAATTACTCAAATTATTTATTATTGTTGGCTTGCACTTGTCGTCAATGGTATGACCAAGAGATTGTGCAAAAGCACTGGCCACAAACATGGCATGCCGATCTGAGAGATTTACTCTGTCCAGAGTTGCCACTATTGCTGGAGTGATCACCTTGATGGGAGCCTTTTTCGCCTGTTTGGCAGAAGATGGACTTTGGAGTTTGAATTCATTGTCCCCTGAATCGGAGCTTTCAATCTCAGACTCATCATCATCAACCACAGCCGATGTTGATGGAACAGATTGCATTGCTGTTAGAGTCTCAGCAGCATGTTTCTTCTTTCTTTTATCTTCATTCTCAAGCCTGATACGCTTTCTGTTCTCCTTCACTGCCAGAGTGTTGTCCACAGATCCCATACGTGAACTTGAGGGATCCTCAGGCTGCATGATAAGGAATGCTTTGTCTTCTTCATTCGTCATTTTCTCAAGCGCATCATTTGGTGAGATATCGAAGAGGGATTGAAGATCATCTTTGAACATCTGCTCCTTCACTCTATAGTTTTCGAATGTCTTGGTTCTATTTTTCTTTACCAGTTTGTCGGCATCATACAACTTCAAACGTTGGCGCTCACAGGAATCTACTCTCTGCACTGGAATTCGTACTTTCTCACAGTATGCACACACAGCTTGTACACTAAGTTTGGCACTTTCACGAACTGTATGGTGTTCCTGTATGTGATGGTACACCATTTTCTGCAATGTGTGTCCTTTGGTTGGTAGTCCCCCACATATTATTTCCCTTTCAGACTTGCCCAGCAACCAAACTGTGGAAGAGCTGCGAGTTTCTGCCATCTAAAAAAACAGGATAAATTAAAAGTGTTATTTTTAGAGCAACCTCTAAATAAATTTCCAATTGACCTCATATTTGGTTCATATGATCTTTATAAACATAGGAACAAGGGCAGCTTTGTGGAGCATGGATTTTTAATAGTATTGAATATTACATATATCTGTGGACCACCCTAATGTGGATACCAAAATATTTTTTAATTTCAACAATTTTCTGGAAGAAATGGTGCGTTATTTGAAAAAAGTGCAAGGGTGCCAATATTTTCGGCCACGACTGTATATATTGACATATGTACAGACTTGGCATTTAATATGGAATATTTTTTTTTCCTTGACTTGGGTTTCCTTTCTGAACTCAGTATATCAATCTGGTGAGTTTCTTTTACGCTTCGATGATTTCTTTGTTAAAAGAACTATGTCACTGATTGATTGTCTGTCGCAGCAAGAAGTCAATAACAGGATTATATCACAGGTGGCGTGACAAAATGTACGGACAGGTACATTTGATGATTGGCTTCACAATCGGGTATATAAGGGTTGTTGCGTTCTGTATTAGTGGAAAACAACTGCTGCACGTCAACAAAAGTTATTGCCGCTTCCTCTGGAGATGGTCCGTCAACTCGACAATGCTGTTTGTCATGGAGTGGTGGCTTTACGAAATTCCGGCATGAAACAGCGTGTTATTGCTCGGCAGTATGGCATCACTCAAGGTCAGGTGTCAAAGATCCTGAAACGAAATGCTCAAAGGGGTGTCCCTACTCCAATATCGAGGCCAGGACGTCCCCGCAGAATCACAAGGAGAGATGATCGCCAGCTGCACCGGTTAGTCTGCAATGGCCGTACCAAGTCAGCTAATCGGCTTAGGGCTGAGTGGCAGCAACTGACAAATGTGCCTGTATCCAGAAGGTGAGTCAACCAACGACTGGTTCAAGCAGGCTATCGTGCCAGGCGTCCCCTGAGAAAGCCACGCCTGACAAGACAACAAAGCCAGCGCCGATTGCAGTGGGCCAGAGAGCACCGTCAATGGCAGCCAGGACACTGGAATCACGTGATCTTCAGTGACAAGTCTTGATTTCTGGTCTATCGTCAAGATGGCCATGTCCGAGTGCGCAGACAAGTGCATGAAGCCTACAACGAAGAGTGTATAGTGCCAAGAGCCCAATCTGGAGGTGGTGGGGTGACCGTTTGGGCTGCTTTTCATGCAGGAGGTAAAACTGACCTGGTTGTTCTGAATGGAAACCTGAACCAGTTCAAGTACAGGGCCATTCTGGAAGAAACATTGCTTCCATTTGCTCGTGCAGCCTTTTGAGGAAACTTTGTCTTCCAAGATGACAATGCACGGCCTCATCGTGCTCGCATGATCCAACACTTTCTTGCTGACCGTGGTGTAGAGCATATGGAGTGGCCTGCCATGTCCCCGGATATGAATCCGATAGAGAACTTGTGGGCAGAATTAACGCGTCAAATCGACCACTTGGACCAGCAGCCTGCCTCTGTGCGTGAATTGCAGCAGGCTATTGTCACTGCATGGCAAGCGATTCCTGTCCAAACCTTGGCGAATCTCGTGAACAGCATGCCTCGACGTGTACGTGCTCTTCTGAATGCTCGTGGGGGTTACACGAAGTACTGAACTGTAATTTTACTGTCCGTAATCCCAGTCGTAATTTAACTTTTGTTTTTGCTAAAAAAAAATTTGGCTAATGTGCAAAATAAAGAAATACTTCTGGAAAACGTACAGAAGTTTAACACAGTACTGTCCATGAATTGAGTTCGATATCAGTTTACATCACTTTCAAGGATCAATTTATTTGCTTCGAAATGTCAAATGTGGTTTTTGTTTCTTTTAAAGGTCACATTAACAAAATCTAGAATAATTTCAACATAATTCCAATGAACTTTTGGTTCTAAGTCAACTTGAAAAGTAAGTTCACCCCCACAAAAAAAAAACTCCATATTAAATGCCAAGTCTGTATATATAATGTATGTATATGTGTCATTTGTGGTTCTAAATATATTTACAACCAAAGTTGTCTGGGTCTTTTTGGAACACCCTGTACAGTAGAAGTGTTATAATTTTGTGGGACTATTTATTTCACAGGAAAGCAGGCAACAAAGGCAGATAGAGAGAAAGAGGAGAGAGAGAGAGAGCAGGTGGGGGAGGAGAGAGGAGAGGAAGGAAGTGAGAGGAGAGGGAGGGTGAGGGAGGATGGGGAGAGAATAGAGAGAGGAGGAGCGGGAGGGGAGAGGAGAGGATGAGTGGAGAGACAGGAGGAGGGGAGAGAGGAGGAGGGGGAGGGGAGAAGGGGAGAGAAAAGAGGATGTGGGATGGCGAAAGAGGAGTAGGGGAGAGAGAGGAGGAGGCGGAGGAAGTAGGGGGGGAGAGAAGAAGATGTGGGATGGAGAGAGAGGGAGGGTGTGAGAGAGAGAGAGAGGGAGGGTGTGAGAGAGAGAGAGGGAGGGTGTGAGAGAGAGAGAGGGAGGGTGTGAGAGAGAGAGAGGGAGGGTGTGAGAGAGAGAGGGAGGGTGTGAGAGAGAGAGAGGGAGGGTGTGAGAGAGAGAGAGGGAGGGTGTGAGAGAGAGAGAGGGAGGGTGTGAGAGAGAGAGAGGGAGGGTGTGAGAGAGAGAGAGGGAGGGTGTGAGAGAGAGAGAGAGGGAGGGTGTGAGAGAGAGAGGGAGGGTGTGAGAGAGAGAGAGGGAGGGTGTGAGAGAGAGAGAGGGAGGGTGTGAGAGAGAGAGAGGGAGGGTGTGAGAGAGAGAGAGGGAGGGAGGGAGAGGGAGAGAGAGGGAGAGAGAGAGAGAGGGAGAGGGAGAGGGAGAGAGAGAGAGAGAGAGGGAGAGGGAGAGAGAGAGAGAGAGAGAGAGAGAGAGATGGGGACAGAGGGGAGGGGGAAATAAATAATTTACCCCATTGTTGGACTTTAAAAAAACATCTTTGTGAAGGTGCTGTGGTTTAGGACCAACAATGGGAGGATCCCACGTGAAGCATTGTATACAGACATTATGACAAACAAAGAACAAAGTAACGAGATAGTTCACAGGACATGGGCAGGATGTTTTCCATTCTTACTTTGCGTTCAGAGCACGAGTTGCCATTTCGTCTGATTCACGATATTCCACTACCACAGGAGCGCGAGCGGAAAAGTTTTTGGTCGAGACTGCATGAAATTTTTGATAAAGTAATGTTAAAATGAAGGTTTTTGGAAGTGCAAACAAGGCGATTTATGTCCCAGTGTCCAAATACAAAATCAAATTGAAATAGGGACAGAAAGACAAATTTTCGGAGCCCCCATGGTTTTAGGAAGTTTGCTGTATGGAGTTAAAGGCTGCCAGTCTGCCATCTTTGGTCGGATTAAAAACAATACCTTCGGCATATGTATAACTCTTATGCATTGTCTTTGTGCCAAGTTTGAACAAAATCGATTTATGCATGTCCGAGAAATGGTTGGAGACACGTTCAAGTAGCAAAATGGTTGCCACTTGGCCATCTTGGATCTGATCTCAGAAAGAAATGAAGCGCATATGTAACCCATCATTCATTTATCTGTGTGCCAAATTTGAACCACATCAGTAAATGCATGTCCGGGAAATAGTTGAGGAGGTGTTCAACATCGGGGTTTTTACAACTAAAATGGCCGCCAGTTGGTCATTTTTAGTCGCATCGTGGAAAAAAATGATGTGCATATGTATACCGTCATGTATTATCTTTGTGCCAAGTATGAACAAAATCGGTTCGTACATCTCCGAGATATGGTTGCAGACGGACAGACAGACGGAGGGATGAGACCAAATCCATAAACCCCCGTTTCGGACTTAGTCCATCAGGGGCTAATAAAATTAAAGTTTTAAAAGATGTAACAAAACATTGAATCGGAAGTTTACTGCATTGAAGAATTACATTAATTAATTAATTATTAATTTATTATTAATAATAATATTAATTAATTAATAGTAATTAAATCATTAATCGAATAATTAATTGAATTAATTGAATGGAAGTTTATTGCATAGCATTTATTGAAGTTTACTGCATTTACTGCATTAATGTTTACTGCATTTCCCTCTTATTCAACACATTAAATTAATCTTTCGTGCCTGTTGTTTGTATCCTTTATGACATCCCTAAAAACATGAAGTTTCCTTTTTATTGACTGCCAGACTAAAACAATTCCGTTACTCCTCTGTGTGCAGACACTCTTGCAACGAGATTCCATACAATTTGCCAAATTTTAAGCCAAAGTACTGCGAAACGGCAGGTTTGTGTTCTGATCCATGTCCTACAATGTTCAAAATGTAACATTAAATTAAAAACAAGTTGTTCCACGATCATAAATTGACGTTTGTAGATAGATGGGCGGACATGAACCAATTGCTTTTTCCCGCTTCTCGCTTTACGTTCGGGAGGTAACACGGTGTGTATATGTTCGTCTGAAAATCATCTCACAAAAAAAAAAACAACCACCTGGGCCATGTCTGCCAATTTTTAGCTCACCTGGAACAAAGTTCAGGGAAGCTTATGTGATGGCGCGTTGTCAGTCCGTCCGTCCGTCTATCCGTCCGTGAGTCCATCCGTAAACACTTGCAACTTCTTCTCCGAAACCGCTGAACGGATTGTGACCAAACTTGGCACAAATGATATGTGTTGTGTTGTGACTAAAGTTTGTTCACGGCATTAAAAAATCGAGGTCTAAGGGGGTTTATCGGGGTCAAAGTGGATCCAGGTTGACCCCCCAAAATAGGAATTTGCTTTTTTTCTCTGAAACTACACACACTATTTCGATGAAACCTGACCACAACCTTCACCACCCGTGATTTAACGAAGTTTGTTCACGGCACTAAGAAAATCGAAGTCGAAGAGGGTCTATGGGGGGTCAAAGTGGGTCCAGGTTTGCCCCCTAAAATAGGTATTTGCTTTCTTCTCAGAAACTACACACGCAATTTCGATGAAACTTCACCATAACCTTCATCATCTGTGATGTACAAATGTTTGTTCAAGGCATTAGAAAAATTGGGGTCTAAGGAGGTATACCCGGGGTGGGGGAAAAAAGGGGGGGTTGCCCCCCAAAATAGGTATTTTTTTGTTTGTTTAAAGTCTTATGATTATGTTAGTATGATTCTACATGCTGCCCTGTCTTCAAGCAGCCATTGAATTTGGTTTAAAATACCTTTAGTCGGTGCAGTATACTGTTTATTCTACCAGGTGAGCGTCAGGGGTATTGCCCCTATGTTTATATACATGCTGAGGGTAACTAGAGGGAATGGGTATTACTACTACAGCAAAACAACAACAGCGCGACAACGGCACAATACAACCATACCGGTCAACTGCCATTCTGTGCCTAATTCAGTCAATAATCCAACCCCAACAAAGGGAGCAGAGCTAAAGAGTTCAAGGGGTGATCTCCTAGGGGTCTTTTGGTCTGCACGATTCCCTGAGCCCTTGACTCGCTTTGCTCTCTGTGGAGACTTCATCTTCACCTAGGAGTGCTGAAAGTTATCCACAGGTGAGCACTCAAGGGGAGATTAAAATGACGTCATCAGCGGGCATGATTACAATTAACCCAACTGAATACCTGGGTTCATCGTAATCAATGAGCGTGATGATGTCATAGCCCCGTTAGCCGGCAGGTAGTGATACACCGCCGTTCACCCGGTTACCATGCTCAGGAGGGGTTGGACTTATAACCAGGACATACCACACACTGGCAAACCACACCACACCACACAAAATGAATCATAATAACTAAAAACATAAACATGTCACAACACAAAAAATATTATTTGTGCCAAATTTGTTTGCATTCCGATCAGCGGTTTTGGAGAAGTTTTTTCTTTTGAAGAACTTTTTTTCAAGTTTCAAGTGTTTACGGACGGACGGACGGACGACGCGCCATCGCATAAGCTCCCCTGAACTTCGGTCCAGGTGTGTTTAAAAAAAATAAGGCAAGAGGTCAGGTCTATGACCTGACAGAAACCCGCCAGGCCATAGCTTGATCCAATGCTTTTGGAATTTGGAAGAAACACAATATCTAGGAAGGGACCCACTTCAATTTATGCAAACACACATTTGTGTTTGATACAGTTCAGGACACACTTCCTGATACAGCTCAGGAAGAACAGGACACGTTTAAAGAAAAGTTTGACATGACAAGGTCCAGCTATTGAGTGGCTGCCATTCAGGGAGATGTGTGTTGGAAAAGAAACGAAGCAACGTGCATCTTATTGGCATCACAAGACAAAGTTGTGTAAATACTTACTTTCAGGTATTTAAGGAGTTGTAGGGACAAGGACGTGGATACATAGAAGTATATAGGTACAACTTTTGAAAGGACATCTATTGGGTACTCCTCTCCGCAGTGGTTGTACCCCTCCTCCCCCCCAATGCAAGTCAGAAGCCAAATCTTCCCCATTATTCCCTGCTGCCCGGATTCGTCAGGGCAGCGCGATCACGGTCAGAGCGCCGATCGGTCCCCATGGACCGGCCCTTTGCCTCTTATCGCTCTCTTATCTCTCTCTCTCTCTCACTCTGTCGTAGCCCTGACTTCGTAAAGGCAGGGGTACACCATCCTGTATGTGGGAGATCTCTGGGTCTCTCCTGGGAGATCGATGGTCTGTCTCAGTGCCACTTGTTCGAGAGAGCTGTCCAGGGCTATGCAACAACAACAAGTGTTACGCCTAGGTCCCCCGTCGGTGAAGTGATGTGAGTTGACAAAGTGGAAGACCCAAGGCCGCCATCTTGGATTTTGACATGGCGACCCAATTTTCAATAGCGTTCTCCCTTATGCGTAGATACACCCACACACCAGATTAGAAGTTAGTAGTTCGTTTATTTTTCAAGATATTTCGCTCACAATGTTCAGACATATATATGGTGGCGGCCATCTTGGATTTTGACGTGGCGACCCAATTTTATATAGCGATCTTCCTTATGAGTAGATACACCCACACACCAGATTAGAAGTTAGTAGTTCGTTTATTTTTCAAGATATTCCACTCACAAGGTTCAGACATACATGGCGGCGGCCATCTTGGATTTTGACGTGGAGACCCAATTTTCAATAGCTTTCTTCCTTATGCGTCGATCCACCCACACACCAGATTAGAAGTTAGTAGTTTGTTTATTTTTCAAGATATTTCACTCACAAGGTTCAGACATATATATGGTGGCGGCCATCTTGGATTTTGACGTGGCGACCCAATTTTCAATAGCGTTCTTCCTTATGCGTAGATACACCCACACACCAGATTAGAAGTTAGTAGTTCGTTTATTTTTCAAGATATTCCGCTCACAAGTTTCAGACATACATGGCGGTGGCCATCTTGGATTTTGACGTGGCGACCCAATTTTCAATAGCCTTCTTCCTTATGCCTAGATACACCCACACACCGGATTAGAAGTTGGCACTTCGCTTATTTTTCAAGATATTCTGCTCACAAGGTTCAGACATACATGGCGGTGGCCATCCTGGATTTTGACGTGGCGACCCAATTTTCAATATCGTTCTTCCTCATGCGTAGATACACCCACACACCAGATTAGAAGTTAGTAGTTCGTTTATTTTTCAAGATATTTTTCGCTCACACGGGTCAGACATATATATATATATATATATGGCGGCGGCCATCATGGATTTTGACGTGGCGACCCAATTTTCAAAAGCGTTCCTCCTTATGCCTAGATACACCCACACACCAGATTAGAAGTTGGTACTTCGCTTATTTTTCAAGATAGTCCGCTCACAAGGTTCAGACATACATGGCATCAGACATACCTGGCGGCGGCCATCTTGGATTTTGACGTGGGTTGCACCTACACACCAAATTAGAATTCGGTCCTTCGCTCACGCACGTCCGCACACACGCACAGAGGGGAAAACCATCGTCCCCCTTTCGCTCCGTGGTGCGACGGGGGACAACAACTTTGCAAAGTTATGTTGCATCAAGAATTGTGTCGCGGCACAACTTCACATTCAGTCTTCTGGAATTATATCAACAACACAATTATGATTGAGATAGGTATGAGCTGGTCACCTTTACAAGTTGCCACCATACACATTTACCCTACACTGTGTTCCATCTGAAGAAATGTGTGCTATCCGAGAGATCCCTTTCTTGGCTAGATGAACACTCTAATTATGAGTTGCTGGTCTTTTTGACTTTTTATCCGTGGATCACAAATGAAGAGTTAATTTTTGTGGAGCTAAACCTTCCAGTGCATCGAAAGGAAATTGATTGGTCATCAGTCATCACTTACCAGAATTATGAACCAAACACTACCTCAAATGATAGAAATGCCATTATGAACTAATCTATTGGCTTCACAATTTACTACAAACCCACGTGCGGAGTGGCGAGGCACACATATAGGTTTTCCGATTTACTTCCAGTAAAGTTAGCCAGGGTCACGCGCTTTCTTGCAAAGACACACAAAAACAGGGCACAAGGAGTGAGCAGATTTTATTGTTATAATCCTAAGTTACTGTACACTTTTCACAGCTAACTGGCGAGAGGTGGTTTTGCTAACTGGACTTCCGGATCGATAAATAAGAATCTTGCAAACTTCTGGCGGTAAGTGCTAATACATCTCTCGGGTTTTGTAATAACTCGGCTCGTAGAAAAATACTAGGCTTGCTCGGAGAGTTATTTTGCCTCCCAGTCGCATTTAGGGGGTTAAAATGGCATACATGGAAATTGCATTTCTTTAAAAAAAAAGGAGAAAGAAAATCGCTCTCACATGCCAGAGAACGCAACACCAAACCAGCTTGGGGAGGGGAGAGAAGGACAAGTCTATCAGGCCGACAAAAACAATTTCCGCCATTTCATTTCCCCTAGCTGGATGGCAAAAGGAAAATGAACTTCGACTTTTTTCTGACTGTGCACTGACTGTGCACAAGCAAGGACACCATGTAATCTATAGCATTTTAGCATAACGCTGCAATGCCAACATTCCGGTTCATTCCGAGTTAAAATGCGTGCGGAGGTCTATGAGTAACGATGGTGAACAAATGCTAGTCAAGTGTACTTACACTATGAAATAATAGGGAAGGGATGTGCTGGAAATATCTTTTTTTTTACAACCCTTCAAGTTTATTCCCACACACTTCCCTTCCCCTCGCATACTTCAATCAGGCAGGTGATGAAATAAGATTCAGTCCAATGTGCAGTGAGAGATGGAGGAATTATAAATCAGATTAATTGTGCGATTTTATAAAAGGTGGATGGATTTTTCTCACAAAAATACATATATAACATCTTTTTTCCCAACACAATCCTTCAGGTGATTAGCAGCAGCGAGAGGAGCGAAAGTGGTGAATATAGTTTCCTTCTTTTATTATTTAAATGAAGGAAGATACTTGGCTTCAAAACTGGTGTAGACACGTGGGACGAGATCGTTTTACTAGAATTCGGAATGTACGAAGTTCTGAACTTTCCTTCATGAACTGGAAGGGTTGTCGTTGATCTTTAGGTCAAATAGTTTGAGAAATTAAGTCTTTCTTTAGTTTGGCTAACTTCTTACCCTGTATATTCTTCTTCTTCTTGGCCACACAACCCCACTTCCAACGCAGAACCGCTCTTCAGCCGCTCTTCGCCTCTCCTTCGCGAGGATCTCGTTTTTAATCCCACTCAGAACTTTTTATTCCATAACCTCAATTGTGTACTCTGTCCCTTTTCCCCTCATTATGAATCTCCTTGCTTCCCCAATTTTTGCTTCAGCAAATATGAAAACATTCGCGGAGTCCTAAGAACTAGAGCACCAAAATCTGACTGTCCCCCAAAAAGTTTCCTTCCTGATGTACCAACAACTATCCTAGAAAAGATAATTTAAAACCATGCACACTGATGCACATAAATAACTGCCTATAGACACCAACTCCGTTGCACTCACATAGGCCGGAATCAAAATGATATCCAGAGACATTGTAGTCGCGGGCTAAATGCCAACACCGTCAGACTAGCAGAAAAAGCAGAATCCGATGAGTGTCATGAGTGCAATAATAACGACAATAATAGTATTAATAATAACCCTAATAACAATAATACAAGGGGTGGATAAATGGGCCTTATGAGTGGGCAGAGAAGAACATTTATGCATCAGAACTTCACCAAATCACGCTTGAAGTGCCGGGTGCCCGTGGAAGCAGTGGCAACACAGCACTGTTCCCCTGGCTTTCTTCTGGAGCAAAGTCTCTCCGGGGATGTCCCAGAGTCGCAGTAGCCAAGGGTGCAGAGCCGAAAGGTACACCGGAGGCCTTCGCTCGGTGCCCGTTGACGAGCGAAAGCGGGATGTTACAGTACGTGTGGTGATTGTCCAGAATCCGGGGAGACGTTTCCCCAAAAACACGTGCCACTCGTGTCCCGCTCCCATACCGTGCGTAGCACGGGTTGCAGACACTCGCGCGGGTGTCCATGCGACACGACAAGCTCGTCACCGGGCCCACGTTTTCCGCCACTGTATGGAGACTCTGGAATGGTGAAGCCTCGGCCTCGTCGAGGCAAGGCTCGCTATCACCCCGGGTGTCTGGCTTTTTGGCAGGCATGGCATAACGAAGCTTTTTCCAAAAGTGCGAGCCCAGATGACCGGAGCTTGCCCCTTTCCAGCGCACAGTCACGACGCTCTTTATACCAGCACGGAGCGCTTCAACCTCGTGGTAGTTTACGACTCCACGAAGCTCCCCGCACTCGATAATGATAACCTTCGTCTGCCCACCCTCCAGCATCATGCGGAGTCCTTCCTCGATCTGGAACAAGCTCCATCCACGGCGCAAGACGTAACTCGGAGTAAGCAGCAGGATTAGACGGCGGCTCAGTTCTATGGCACGGGACACGTCCTCCACGTAAGCTGCACACCACACAGACATTCAGAAGTGCTCTTGTATATTGGGGTGCCTATTGGTGTCAAGAAGGATTAAATGTTTTTGAAAAGGAGTTTAAAAATAAAAAAAGACCCACAACAATCAGCAAGGAATTGCTCAACATGAGGCTCATGGAAGAGCTTATACACATATCAATTGCAGGGATGGAAACAAGGAGACATTGGTCTTAGATGAACTTACAATCACAAGAGTAAAAAGAAAAGTTGAAATTAATGTTTTTTGAACCTATATTCACAATACCATCCGGCAAGTACAGCACAAGTGCCAACACCTGATCGAGAATATGATTTAATCTGAATATAGGAATGGATTGACCCTTCATGCGGAAGGAATTACACGGGTTCCTTTCGTCATCAGAGGAGTGATGATGACAACACCAACGACTAATTATGAATGCACAAAAGGGGGACCACGTACAATGCAGATGTACGAGTTACGATCGAATCATTACGTGGTACCGTCGGTCTGTTTACCATGTGCTTCATTTTCAGAGTCTTTTCGACAAAATGCCAGGAATATCTAGAGACTCGATGTCTCTGCAGGTTCCCCGGTCATCGTCATGACTGCACGGCCCCATTAACAAGCAGATGGAATGCTGTCAAATGGTCAAAGCCCTCAGTTCAAGAACGGTGCTTAAAAAAAAGCAAATAGCTGCAGGAGAGTCTGAATGTGTGTTGAAAGGCCAGCCGCAGAGGTACAACGTTTGAAGAGTGCACGTTAGAGGAGAATCTGCAGGTACCAAGGCTGCCAGCTGGCACGAAGTACGGTGTGTATCATATACGAGCAGAGCTACCCGGCGTTGCCCGGAACATAAATAGTCAGTCCCCTGTGTGTAGTGGGCTTTTTATGGTCAGAGGAAGCCACGCCCCGCTGCCACGCCCCTAGTCGAAATCTGATGCGCCCATGTTTTTTTGTCTTGAAAAGTTACCTCCCATGGACCCCCTCTTCCCTCTCTAAGTCACTTCCTTAGGCTGTCCATGAGACACAACCGAACAAAGAGACGTTCACAAATAGGGTTATAGATAGATGAAGGCTGCTTTGGTCCTCCGGGTTTAAGATTATTTGTGTCCGCAATGGCGTTAGGAGTGTTAGGAAGGTGCCCGGGAATCTTGAGGGAGTCGTTAAACCTCATCGATGCTGACCAGGGATCACCGTTTGATGAATTTCCATGTAGGTTATCACGAAGTTCGGGCTCCCTTCCATGGCCTGTTTCCTTCCCCATTCCTACTGACTCAAGAGATATCCAGGAGCCATGAAGGGCAAAAGAGCTTTGCAGAGTAATTGGGTCTTTTATATCACTGCAGAACTTTCATTTTGGATGTTCAATATTTTGTGGACACTATTTAAACCAAAAAGAGCTTTTTTTTCTTTTTCTTTTTCTTTAAAGGAGCTTCTAGATTTTTTTCCCCTTTTTTTGTATACAAGATCGAGGCTCGTGTAAGAGCTAACATTGATCACAAAAAGACAAACTGACACAAAACATATGAAAAAGGGAGCGGAAGAACAAGATGGAGGGCAGGGACATCGGGAGATCTGTCGGAAGGAAGTTCTGTGGACTCAGTTGTGCACAACGAGTCTGCTGTTTGATCATTGCTGAGGAGCTGTGACGTTGATGCAGTGCCCTAGGTAATTTGTGTATCTTGATTGAATCCAGACGACATGTGCAAAAAAGGAGAGGCTTTTGAGGAACACATATCGGGTGAAATAATCCGGCGGAGTCAAGAGTCTGCCACGGTGAATCGCAGGATGCAGGTGTGCAAGGGCCGACGTGTTTAAGAGAGGATGATCATTAAAAAGCAACAAGCTTCAAGGCAATTAAACGCAGCTAAAGTTTTACCCAGCAACTTCAAATATTCCATTGAACTCGTTATTAAAAGAAACTCCATGTTTAAACTTAAGTAAATCACTTACAATAATACAGTATTATGTTCTGCAACTGTAACTTCATGATCTGAGAAATTGATCCTTCAGTCCTTTAAGAATATCCAATTACTCTACGCTTCCATGCACCGGCCTTTCTACATCTCCATTATTTGTGACTACTCACTCCAAAAATCAACAATTTCTATTCATGCCAAATGGCATTTATGGAAAAGACAAACATTTTCTCTGCTAGAATTGAAAGTGCTTTTGCTTATTCAGTTCCCTGGCAAGTTATCACATCCCACACACATCCCCGTAGATAAGCGCTTTACGCAGTGGGGAGTCCGAGCTCAGCGATGACTCATTAAAACTTTTTGAAACACTGTGGTCAAAGCTGATGGGGAAAATTAATGGCCATCGGGCACAGGTGTCTAACTACTCAGGTAATTAGTCTGGCAGGTGTCAATGGTAAATTTGTACTGCCGTCACTTTGGTAACCAGAAAGGTAAAACATTTCAACAGTGACACGACCAATGGCCTTCCAGTTCCTCACGAGTGTTTAAAGCTTTACGATGTAGCAAGTCTAAACTAAACCCTCGCCCAAACACGACCAATGGCCTTCCAGTTCCTCACTCGTGTTTAAAGCTTTAAGATGCAGCAAGTCTAAGCTAAACCCTCGCCCAAACACGACCAATGGCCTTCCAGTTCCTCACTCGTGTTTAAAGCTTTAAGATGCAGCAAGTCTAAGCTAAACCCTCGCCCAAACACGACCAATGGCCTTCCATTTCCTCACTAGTGTTTAAAGCTTTAAGATGCAGCAAGTCTAAGCTAAACCCTCGCCCAAACACGACCAATGGCCTTCCAGTTCCTCACTCGTGTTTAAAGCTTTAAGATGCAGCAAGTCTAAGCTAAACCCTCGCCCAAACACGACCAATGGCCTTCCAGTTCCTCACTCGTGTTTAAAGCTTGAGGATGTAGCAAGTCTAAGCTAAACCCTCGCCCAAACACGACCAATGGCCTTCCAGTTCCTCACTCGTGTTTAAAGCTTGAGGATGTAGCAAGTCTAAACTAAACCCACGCCCAAACACGACCAATGGCCTTCCAGTTCCTCACTCGTGTTTAAACCTTTATGATGCAGCAAGTCTAAGCTAAACCCTCGCCCAAACACGACCAATGGCCTTCCAGTTCCTCACTCGTGTTTAAAGATTTACGATGTAGCAAGTCTAAGCTAAACCCTCCCCCAAACACGACCAATGGCCTTCCAGTTCCTCACTCGTGTTTAAAGCTTTAAGATGCAGCAAGTCTAAGCTAAACCCTCACCCAAACACGACCAATGGCCTTGCAGTTACTCACTCGTGTTTAAAGCTTTAAGATGTAGCAAGTCGAAGCTAAACCCTCGCCCAAACACGACCAATGGCCTTCCAGTTCCTCACTCATGTTTAAAGATTTACGATGTAGCAAGTCTAAGCTAAACCCTCCCCCAAACACGACCAATGGCCTTCCAGTTCCTCACTCGTGTTTAAAGCTTTAAGATGCAGCAAGTCTAAGCTAAACCCTCGCCCGAACACGACGAATGGCCTTCCAGTTTCTCACTCGTGTTTAAAGCTTTAAGATGTAGCAAGTCCCAGCTAAACCCTCGCCCAAACACGACCAATGGCCTTCCAGTTCCTCACTAGTGTTTAAAGCTTTAAGATGTAGCAAGTCGAAGCTAAACCCTCGCCCAAACACGACCAATGGCCTTCCAGTTCCTCACTAGTGTTTAAAGCTTTAAGATGCAGCAAGTCCCAGCTAAACCCTCGCCCGAACACGACGAATGGCCTTCCAGTTTCTCACTCGTGTTTAAAGCTTTAAGATGTAGCAAGTCCCAGCTAAACCCTCGCCCAAACACGACCAATGGCCTTCCAGTTCCTCACTAGTGTTTAAAGCTTTAAGATGTAGCAAGTCGAAGCTAAACCCTCGCCCAAACACGACCAATGGCCTTCCAGTTCCTCACTAGTGTTTAAAGCTTTAAGATGCAGCAAGTCCCAGCTAAACCCTCGCCCAAACACGACGAATGGCCTTCCAGTTTCTCACTCGTGTTTAAAGCTTTAAGATGTAGCAAGTCCCAGCTAAACCCTCGCCCAATCACGACCAATGGCCTTCCAGTTCCTCACTAGTGTTTAAAGCTTTAAGATGTAGCAAGTCTAAGCTAAACCCTCACCCAAACACGACCAATGGCCTTCCAGTTCCTCACTAGTGTTTAAAGCTTTAAGATGTAGCAAGTCTAAGCTAAACCCTCGCCCAAACACGACCAATGGCCTTCCAGTTCCTCACTAGTGTTTAAAGCTTTAAGATGTAGCAAGTCTAAGCTAAACCCTCCCCCAAACACGACCAATGGCCTTCCATTTCCTCACTAGTGTTTAAAGCTTTAAGATGTAGTAAGTCGAAGCTAAACCCTCGCCCAAACACGACCAATGGCCTTCCAGTTCCTCACTAGTGTTTAAAGCTTTAAGATGTAGCAAGTCTAAACTAAACCCTCCCCCAAACACGACCAAGGCCTTCCAGTTCCTCACTCGTGTTTAAAACTTTAAGATGTAGTAAGTCGAAGCTAAACCCTCGCCCAAACACGACCAATGGCCTTCCAGTTCCTCACTTGTGTTTAAAGCTTTAAGATGCAGCAGGTCTAAGCTAAACCCTCCCCCAAACACGACCAATGGCCTTCCAGTTCCTCACTAGTGTTTAAAGCTTTAAGATGTAGCAAGTCTAAGCTAAACCCTCGCCCAAACACGACCAATGGCCTTCCAGTTCCTCACTAGTGTTTAAAGCTTTATGATGCAGCAAGTCTAAGCTAAACCCTCGCCCAAACACGACCAATGGCCTTCCATTTCCTCACCAGTGTTTAAAGCTTTAAGATGTAGCAAGTCTAAGCTAAACCCTCGCCCAAACACGACCAATGGCCTTCCAGTTCCTCACTCGTGTTTAAAGATTTACGATGTAGCAAGTCTAAGCTAAACCCTCCCCCAAACACGACCAATGGCCTTCCAGTTCCTCACTCGTGTTTAAAGCTTTAAGATGCAGCAAGTCTAAGCTAAACCCTCACCCAAACACGACCAATGGCCTTGCAGTTCCTCACTCGTGTTTAAAGCTTTAAGATGTAGCAAGTCGAAGCTAAACCCTCGCCCAAACACGACCAATGGCCTTCCAGTTCCTCACTCATGTTTAAAGATTTACGATGTAGCAAGTCTAAGCTAAACCCTCCCCCAAACACGACCAATGGCCTTCCAGTTCCTCACTCGTGTTTAAAGCTTTAAGATGCAGCAAGTCTAAGCTAAACCCTCGCCCGAACACGACGAATGGCCTTCCAGTTTCTCACTCGTGTTTAAAGCTTTAAGATGTAGCAAGTCCCAGCTAAACCCTCGCCCAAACACGACCAATGGCCTTCCAGTTCCTCACTAGTGTTTAAAGCTTTAAGATGTAGCAAGTCGAAGCTAAACCCTCGCCCAAACACGACCAATGGCCTTCCAGTTCCTCACTAGTGTTTAAAGCTTTAAGATGCAGCAAGTCCCAGCTAAACCCTCGCCCGAACACGACGAATGGCCTTCCAGTTTCTCACTCGTGTTTAAAGCTTTAAGATGTAGCAAGTCCCAGCTAAACCCTCGCCCAAACACGACCAATGGCCTTCCAGTTCCTCACTAGTGTTTAAAGCTTTAAGATGTAGCAAGTCGAAGCTAAACCCTCGCCCAAACACGACCAATGGCCTTCCAGTTCCTCACTAGTGTTTAAAGCTTTAAGATGCAGCAAGTCCCAGCTAAACCCTCGCCCAAACACGACGAATGGCCTTCCAGTTTCTCACTCGTGTTTAAAGCTTTAAGATGTAGCAAGTCCCAGCTAAACCCTCGCCCAATCACGACCAATGGCCTTCCAGTTCCTCACTAGTGTTTAAAGCTTTAAGATGTAGTAAGTCGAAGCTAAACCCTCGCCCAAACACGACCAATGGCCTTCCAGTTCCTCACTTGTGTTTAAAGCTTTAAGATGCAGCAGGTCTAAGCTAAACCCTCCCCCAAACACGACCAATGGCCTTCCAGTTCCTCACTAGTGTTTAAAGCTTTAAGATGTAGCAAGTCTAAGCTAAACCCTCGCCCAAACACGACCAATGGCCTTCCAGTTCCTCACTAGTGTTTAAAGCTTTATGATGCAGCAAGTCTAAGCTAAACCCTCGCCCAAACACGACCAATGGCCTTCCATTTCCTCACCAGTGTTTAAAGCTTTAAGATGTAGCAAGTCTAAGCTAAACCCTCGCCCAAACACGACCAATGGCCTTCCAGTTCCTCACTCGTGTTTAAAGATTTACGATGTAGCAAGTCTAAGCTAAACCCTCCCCCAAACACGACCAATGGCCTTCCAGTTCCTCACTCGTGTTTAAAGCTTTAAGATGCAGCAAGTCTAAGCTAAACCCTCACCCAAACACGACCAATGGCCTTGCAGTTCCTCACTCGTGTTTAAAGCTTTAAGATGTAGCAAGTCGAAGCTAAACCCTCGCCCAAACACGACCAATGGCCTTCCAGTTCCTCACTCATGTTTAAAGATTTACGATGTAGCAAGTCTAAGCTAAACCCTCCCCCAAACACGACCAATGGCCTTCCAGTTCCTCACTCGTGTTTAAAGCTTTAAGATGCAGCAAGTCTAAGCTAAACCCTCGCCCGAACACGACGAATGGCCTTCCAGTTTCTCACTCGTGTTTAAAGCTTTAAGATGTAGCAAGTCCCAGCTAAACCCTCGCCCAAACACGACCAATGGCCTTCCAGTTCCTCACTAGTGTTTAAAGCTTTAAGATGTAGCAAGTCGAAGCTAAACCCTCGCCCAAACACGACCAATGGCCTTCCAGTTCCTCACTAGTGTTTAAAGCTTTAAGATGCAGCAAGTCCTAGCTAAACCCTCGCCCGAACACGACGAATGGCCTTCCAGTTTCTCACTCGTGTTTAAAGCTTTAAGATGTAGCAAGTCCCAGCTAAACCCTCGCCCAAACACGACCAATGGCCTTCCAGTTCCTCACTAGTGTTTAAAGCTTTAAGATGTAGCAAGTCGAAGCTAAACCCTCGCCCAAACACGACCAATGGCCTTCCAGTTCCTCACTAGTGTTTAAAGCTTTAAGATGCAGCAAGTCCCAGCTAAACCCTCGCCCAAACACGACGAATGGCCTTCCAGTTTCTCACTCGTGTTTAAAGCTTTAAGATGTAGCAAGTCCCAGCTAAACCCTCGCCCAATCACGACCAATGGCCTTCCAGTTCCTCACTAGTGTTTAAAGCTTTAAGATGTAGCAAGTCTAAGCTAAACCCTCGCCCAAACACGACCAATGGCCTTCCAGTTCCTCACTAGTGTTTAAAGCTTTAAGATGTAGCAAGTCTAAGCTAAACCCTCGCCCAAACACGACCAATGGCCTTCCAGTTCCTCACTAGTGTTTAAAGCTTTAAGATGTAGCAAGTCTAAGCTAAACCCTCCCCCAAACACGACCAATGGCCTTCCATTTCCTCACTAGTGTTTAAAGCTTTAAGATGTAGTAAGTCGAAGCTAAACCCTCGCCCAAACACGACCAATGGCCTTCCAGTTCCTCACTAGTGTTTAAAGCTTTAAGATGTAGCAAGTCTAAACTAAACCCTCCCCCAAACACGACCAAGGCCTTCCAGTTCCTCACTCGTGTTTAAAACTTTAAGATGTAGTAAGTCGAAGCTAAACCCTCGCCCAAACACGACCAATGGCCTTCCAGTTCCTCACTTGTGTTTAAAGCTTTAAGATGCAGCAGGTCTAAGCTAAACCCTCCCCCAAACACGACCAATGGCCTTCCAGTTCCTCACTAGTGTTTAAAGCTTTAAGATGTAGCAAGTCTAAGCTAAACCCTCGCCCAAACACGACCAATGGCCTTCCAGTTCCTCACTAGTGTTTAAAGCTTTATGATGCAGCAAGTCTAAGCTAAACCCTCGCCCAAACACGACCAATGGCCTTCCATTTCCTCACCAGTGTTTAAAGCTTTAAGATGTAGCAAGTCTAAGCTAAACCCTCGCCCAAACACGACCAATGGCCTTCCAGTTCCTCACTCGTGTTTAAAGCTTTAAGATGCAGCAAGTCTAAGCTAAACCCTCGCCCAAACACGACCAATGGCCTTCCAGTTCCTCACTAGTGTTTAAAGCTTTAAGATGCAGCAAGTCTAAGCTAAACCCTCGCCCAAACACGACCAATGGCCTTCCAGTTCCTCACTCGTGTTTAAAGCTTTAAGATGCAGCAAGTCTAAGCTAAACCCTCGCCCAAACACGACCAATGGCCTTCCAGTTTCTCACTCGTGTTTAAAGCTTTAAGATGTAGCAAGTCCCAGCTAAACCCTCGCCCAAACACGACCAATGGCCTTCCAGTTCCTCACTAGTGTTTAAAGCTTTAAGATGTAGCAAGTCTAAGCTAAACCCTCGCCCAAACACGACCAATGGCCTTCCAGTTCCTCACTCGTGTTTAAAGCTTTAAGATGTAGCAAGTCTAAGCTAAACCCTCGCCCAAACACGACCAATGGCCTTCCAGTTCCTCACTAGTGTTTAAAGCTTTATGATGCAGCAAGTCTAAACTAAACCCTCCCCCAAACACGACCAATGGCCCTCCAGTTCCTCACTTGTGTTTAAAACTTTACGATGTAGTAAGTCGAAGCTAAACCCTCGCCCAAACACGACCAATGGCCTTCCAGTTCCTCACTCGTGTTTAAAGCTTTAAGATGTAGCAAGTCTAAACTAAACCCTCCCCCAAACACGACCAATGGCCTTCCAGTTCCTCACTCGTGTTTAAAACTTTAAGATGTAGTAAGTCGAAGCTAAACCCTCGCCCAAACACGACCAATGGCCTTCCAGTTCCTCACTTGTGTTTAAAGCTTTAAGATGCAGCAAGTCTAAGCTAAACCCTCGCCCAAACACGACCAATGGCCTTCCAGTTCCTCACTCGTGTTTAAAGCTTTAAGATGCAGCAAGTCTAAGCTAAACCCTCGCCCAAACACGACCAATGGCCTTCCAGTTCCTCACTCGTGTTTAAAGCTTTAAGATGCAGCAAGTCTAAGCTAAACCCTCGCCCAAACACGACCAATGGCCTTCCAGTTCCTCACGAGTGTTTAAAGCTTTAAGACGTAGCAAGTCTAAGCTAAACCCTCGCCCAAACACGACCAATGGCCTTCCAGTTCCTCACTCGTGTTTAAAGCTTTAAGATGTAGCAAGTCCAAACTAAATGAAACCCTTGCCCAAACTTGAGTCTCTGTGGCCCAATTTATACCCAGGAATAGTGGCCAAACTTTATCAGTGACATTTTCCAGCCAATGTTGTATTGAGTGGTATTGCTGCGCTGTCGCCGATCACGATGCTGCAAGGGTTGTTCAGGCTGCAGACAAATTGTGAAAACCCTCGACTTTGCCAAGCGGGAACTCCACTGGCTGAGCTTTAGGCAGTGGCCCTTGAAATACGAAATGTAACAAAACAAGAAGTCATACATAAACCTAGAGTGTTTCATCAAAAAAGCGGGAGCTCTTACGATAACGCCACCTTTCACCTCTATGCAGGCGAAGGCCTGCCAAGTCAAGCGGAAAATTCCAGAATTGGAATTTCACCTGTGCACCTGCTTTCCAGAACGCTTAGTCTCTCGGGAAAAAAACATTTTGTTCCTGGTTGGGTGAAGAAGGTGCTAAAAGCAATGGAGGAAGGGGGGCTGGAGAGGGAGTTTGGAGGTTGTAATTGTGATGAGGTTGGGTTTGAAGGAAGCACGGGATAAGATGTGTGAATGTCATGAAATTTTGTCAGGAACATGTAAATTATGCAGACACACCGAGGTCGTGATGGTGACAAAAATAATGAAAAACGATTGGACAAAGTATGTGGGAAGTATGAAGAGAAGTTATTGCTGATTAGAACAAACTTATAAGCCGATGGAATATTATACCCCTCTTGCCAAATAAGCCAAATGTTTCCCACAGTGAGTGTGATGATGATAATGATCATACAATAATGACACAATATTGACAAAACCAATGATTAGGACAACAAAAACAAAAAGGAAGATGACATTGATGATGACGTTGCATTACACACTATTAGCAGGAATAAGATCTCTCTCGGGCAGAAAGAGTCGGAAGCCAAAGTGCTTTTCCAAGACGTCAGGGATGAGTTCCAAAGCAAGGTGCTCATCTTCGGCACCTTCACCGCCCCAAGCACCTCCGTCTGCCTTGGCGCAGGACACGAATGCATCGTACTCCTTGTTGTCTGTGGGATTGGGGAGGGATCAGACATGGGGGTTAGGATCAGACATGGGGGTTAGGATCAGACATGGGGGTTAGGATCAGACATGGGGGTTAGGATCAGACATGGGGGTTAGGATCAGACATGGCGGTTAGGATCAGACATGGAGGTTAGGATCAGACATGGGGGTTAGGATCAGACATGGTGGTTAGGATCAGACATGGGGGTTAGGATCAGACATGGTGGTTAGGATCAGACATGGCGGTTAGGATCAGACATGGTGGTTAGGATCAGACATGGCGGTTAGGATCAGACATGGCGGTTAGGATCAGACATGGGGGTTAGGATCAGACATGGCGGTTAGGATCAGACATGGCGGTTAGGATCAGACATGGGGGTTAGGATCAGACATGGTGGTTAGGATAAGACATGGCGATTAGGATCAGACTTGGCAGTTAGGATCAGACTTGGTGGTTAGGATCAGACATGGGGGTTAGGATCAGACATGGTGATTAGGATCAGGCATGGCGGTTAGGATCAGACATTGCGGTTAGGATCAGACATGGCGGTTAGGATCAGACATGGCGGTTAGGATCAGACATGGGGGTTAGGATCAGACATGGGGGTTAGGGTCAGACTTGGTGGTTAGGATCAGACATTGCGGTGAGGATCAGACATGGGGGTTAGGATCAGACATGGCGGTTAGGATCAGGCAAGGCGGTTAGGATCAGACATGGCAGTTAGGCTCAGACATGGCGGTTAGGATCAGACATGGGGGTTAGGATCAGACATGGGGGTTAGGAGCAGACATGGCGGTTAGGATCAGACATGGCAGTTAGGATCAGGCATGGCGGTTAGGATAAGGCATGGTGGTTAGGATCAGACATGGCGGTTAGGATCAGACATGGGGGTTAGGATCAGACATGGCGGTTAGGATAAGACATGGCAGTTAGGATCAGACTTGGCGGTTAGGATCAGACTTGGTGGTTAGGATCAGACATGGCGGTGAGGATCAGACATGGGGGTTAGGATCAGACATGGCGATTAGGATCAGGCATGGCGGTTAGGATCAGACATGGCGGTTAGGATCAGACATGGGGGTTAGGATCAGACATGGGGGTTAGGATCAGACTTGGTGGTTAGGATCAGACATGGCAGTGAGGATCAGACATGGGGGTTAGGATCAGACATGGCGGTTAGGATCAGGCATGGCGGTTAGGATCAGACATGGCGGTTAGGATCTGACATGGGGGTTAGGATCAGACATAGCGGTTAGGATCAGACATGGTGGTTAGGATCAGACATGGTGGTTAGGATCAGACATAGTGGTTAGGATCAGACATAGCGGTTGGGATCAGACATGGTGGTTAGGATCAGACATGGTGGTTCGGATCAGACATGGCGGTTAGGATCAGACATGGCGGGTGGATCAGACATGGCGGTTAGGATCACACATGGTGGTTAGGATCAGACATGGTGGTTAGGATCAGACATGGTGGTTAGGATCAGACATAGCATTTAGGATTAGACATGGCGGTTAGGATCAGACATGGTGGTTAGGATCAGACATAGCGGTTAGGATCAGACATGGTGGTTAGGATCAGACATGGTCGTTAGGATCAGACATGGTGGTTCTCTCCTCTCTCAGGGTGAGTGGTTGAGGGGCATACTGACACGTTCCCTAGCTCCGTTATTCCACTGTAACATCCTCGTACCTATTGATGTCAATCTGTTTTGGTACTGACTGCTTTTGTTTAATTTTTTTAAAGTTTAAAATGTCAACTGAGTAACAACATGGCGTGATTCATCAGCACTTCCGTGCACTGTTGGTTGAATAATCGATCAAACTTGCTGATGTTGTTTCTGACGAAGGGGGCTTGTTTACAGAAACGTTTGCAATGTTATCCCACTTCAGTTAAAGTTCCATAGCAGAAACCTCAGGTATATTTCAAGAGTTAGCCAGTCTCAGATTCCATTGCAGGTGCAGTATACCACAGCTTGCACACAGGTGCAGGTACAAGGGAATGTACCAGAGTCTTGAACTTTTCCAGCAGTTTCTCACCTGACTATGTGTACGGAGTCACACCAGGGCACTCGTATTACAAAGCTTGTTTAAACAATGCCCTTGATTGAAGAACCCTGATTTAAAGACTGCTCCTAATGATTCACCAAATTGCTGGCATCCAGCATGCTCTCTGATTGAGCTCGAAGCTTGCCCTAATTATCATCTTGTAAGGCTTAGCATCAGTGCAGTGGTTATAGCATCCAACCAGTGATCAGAAGTCTTGCTGTTTTAATCCCATCACTTCAATAGCATGCTCAACTACCTGATGAATGGGGTCTGTTAAAACGCCATGCCTATGCAATGACATGCTGGTGTCCATGACAATAATAGCTACATTATGAGGTTACAATTGAGGCTAGCCCTTCTGTCCGAGTGAACAGGTTTGCTTTGCAACATAACATTACATTTTAAAACATGGAATACTTAAATACTTGTAATATATAATATGTAATATATATAATATAATATGTAATATATATATATATATATATATATATATATATATATATTCTGTAAAGTTGTTGCACACGGCTGGGATAGAGGGTAGAGGAGTAGCAGCTGAAACCTGAATGCTATCCAACTTCCTCCTGATATCTCCATCTTTACAAATTCAGGTTCCTCCTGATCGCTCCATCTTTATCTATTCAGGTTCCTCCTGATGAGTCCATCTTTACCTATACAGGTTCCTCCTGATGACTCCAACTTTACCTATGCAAGTTCCTCCTGATGACTCCATCTTTACCTATGCAAGTTACTCCTGATGACTCCATCGTCACTTATTAAAGTTACTCCTGATGACTCCATCTTTACCAATTCAAGTTCCTCCTGATGACTCCATCTTTACCTTTGCAAGTTACTCCTGATGACTCCATCTTTACCTATTCAGGTTCCTCCTGATGACTCCATCTTTACCGATTCAGGTTCCTCCTGATGGCTCCATCTTTACCTATCACGGTTCCTCCTGATGACTCCATCTTTACCTATTCAGGTTCCTCCTGATGACTCCATCTTTACCTATTCAGGTTCCTCCTGATGACTCCATCTTTACCAATTCAAGTTCCTCCTGATGACTCCACCTTTACCTATTAAAGTTACTCCTGATGACTCCATCTTTACCTATTCAGGTTCCTCCTGATGACTCCATCTTTACCTATGCAAGTTACTCCTGATGACTCCATCTTTACCAATTCAGGTTCCCCCTGATGACTCCATCTTTACCTATTCAGGTTCCTCCTGATGACTCCATCTTTACCTATGCAAGTTACTCCTGATGACTCCATCTTTACCTAATCAGGTTCCTCCTGATGACTCCATCTTTACCTATTCAGGTTCCTCCTGATGACTCCATCTTTACCTATTCAGGTTCCTCCTGATGGCTCCATCTTTACCTATCACGGTTCCTCCTGATGACTCCATCTTTACCTATTCAGGTTCCTCCTGATGACTCCACCTTTACCTATTAAAGTTCCTCCTGATGACTCCATCATCACTTATTAAAGTTACTCCTGATGACTCCATCTTTACCTATTCAAGTTCCTCCTGATGACTCCATCTTTACCTATTCAGGTTCCTCCTGATGACTCCATCTTTACCTATTCAGGTTCCTCCTGATGACTCCATCTTTACCTATTAAAGTTCTTCCTGATGACTCCATCTTTACCTATTCAAGTTCTTCCTGATGACTCCATCTTTACCTATTACGGTCCCTGCTGATTGTTTTTATTTTTTTCAATTTGCAAAATGCCATTGTCATCGAGTCATGAATAATAAATCGCCGTAAAGGCCTAGCTTAGTGCTAGACGTAATGACGTCCCAGCAAAAACAGCGTGGCAGACAGAGGGACGGACGGAGAATTCAGCTACTTTATTATATAGATTACAAAACCATTTGTTGCAGTAATCTTACTATAATTCACCAAATGTCCATCCGCCTGTCTGTCCGTTCGAAGGTACCGTAAAAACTGCTGAACCGATCGCAACGATATTTTGGTTGGGTAATCCTGGGATCCCCTGGAGTAAAATAGGCTATTTAGTTTTCCCAATTTCAGCTTTGGTCTCCAGCATTCTCAGGTTTGGACTCCCGCATAACATTCGCGTTCGCATAACGTTCATTGTGACGATGTTTCCATTGTGACGATGTTGTTTTCCCGGGTGCCGCACAAACGGCTGCACCGATCGCTGCACAGCTGCACCGATCGAACTCGGTGACCTCGGACAAAGACCTTTTGTAAGGACATGGGTTGAATCCCTGCTTGAGAGAATTCCAACCCCCTCCCCGCCATCAGGGCCGTCTCTCCAACTCACAATCCCACGAGATATGCGGAAAGGACGACCCAAAACCAATATAAACATCATTAAACATCATTCGTATATAAGCATCATTAAAAGTAAATAATGACCTCGGCCAAAGTTCAAACGCCGTTTAATCTCCACATGAGAGAATTCCACAAAGCTATTTGGGCGGTGAATACGCTAACAGATCGCTGTCCCCATCGATCTTGCCAAGGCCGTAACACCTATCAGCTCAAAATCCTTTTAACTGTTCATTTGGTACAGTTGCACATATCGGGAATTAATCACACGTATTGGGAGTACATACGACATAGCGATTGTGAACACGATTATCGATCACGATTCACGATCATAGTGTATCGATCACGATTTGAAACACGACGGAATAATATTTACCGATATGAACAGTGATGTGGCTTTTATTGAAATTCTACAAATACTGTTTAGATTTTGATGCTTTGCGTGTGATATGATTCAACGGATGTTTAAATTAATCGTTTAAAATAAAAAAAGCCTTCAACTTCTGATATTTTTCCTTTTCATTTGGGCTTCCCAATTGGAGCCCCGCCCATAGTGCGGGTACCGTTGCTAGTTAACCATAACACATCATTTTGCCTTCGCTATAAGAGCTTGTTCAGCCCCTCGATGCAGACACTGAACTAAAGGCCCAAAGAGGCGACAACACGGGAGAATCCATAAATGGAAAATAATGATTGATGTACTGAATAAAACAAATAAATAACAACTTTTTACCTTCTTTCGGATACTTTCACACAAAGGCCTACTCCAATAACAATACGATTTCACACATTGTCCACCAAATCCATCAGCGCTGCACCCTCTCTCTCAAGGAGGGTGCACCTGCCTGCATGGTAGTTATTTGACTGAACAATCTACCAATACAATACAATGTCAGTTTGTGTGTTTGTACTGATGACAATTTGAGTCGAGTTTTAAAGGCCAATCTTTTAACACGAAGGTGTGTTCATTACGCTCTATTTTTGAGTATAAAACACACTCTATAAATATTTTTCATAAAACAGTAATAACGTCTCCTCTATTGGAATTGTAGATGGTGGCTTGCAAACCAAGCCTCAAGGGTGGTGTACAGAAGCGTTTTTTTAAATAACAATAAATACAAGGGGCAGGGAGGTGAAATTTGATGCATGTGATGTGCAACGCATGCAGGGTAAAACGAGTATTTATTCACGTCCGTATAATGTGTAATAAATAAAGAGGATATAAGCACACCTGACACTCGGCTGAGGCTTCAGATTTCGGCATGCTTATTAGGCTGTACCATCAAATAAACTGTTCCAAACTGGCATTGTTGATGGGCTTTTACACTCGTTATATAATATCGAACATTGTAAGTTTCAATGTACAATTTTAACTGAAAAATAAAGAAATATGTCGTGTATAGCACGATACTTGCGAAATCCCTAAAATAAGTTGTTGGCCTATGATGACCTCAAAAATACTTGGTGGTTGAATTCAGTGACCTGGTAAGCAAGTCCTCTTAAATTTCAAGTCAATCAGATGAAAATTGAGGATTTTAGAAATCTGGCCTATGTTGACCTTTTGGCCTATGTTGACCTCAAAAATAGTTGGGGTTGAATTAAGTGTCCAGATATGCAAATCCTCTTAAATTTCAAGTTAATTGGATAAAAATTGAGGATTTTAGAAATTAGACAAAGTTGGTGACGTTTGGCCGATGTTGACCTATTGACCTTTTGATCCCCAAAACAATAAGCTTCTTGCTTATGACCAACCCTACCATTTGGTGAAGTTTCGTGAAGATCGCTTGAAAATTGTGACCTGTAAGCGACTGACATACAGACAGTCAGACAAACGGACAGAATAATGCACAAGACCAACCAATATACTTGAAAAATCTTCGATTTTCGCAAGTAACAAATTGAGTTTTGCAACATGTTGGGAGTTGTCAACAAAATGGTATAAATATATTTGCTAACCCTCCTCTCTCCTTTATGCCTTCCTCTTGTCTATCTTTTCCCAAGCTCTTTTCTTTTTTCCTCCACTATTATTTCCCCCATTATTTTTTTGGGAAATTTATTTTAAAGAATTTTATGCCGAACCCCTTCCCCTCTTCAAAAATAATATGTAGATCGCCTATTAACGTCTAAAAATGGGCACATGTTTAAACACCGATATAAGGCTCGTGGAGGAGGTTGCAATTACGGTATTAATGCAATCTCTCCCAATCTTCTTCTCCTATATATCACATATTTGGAAATTTCACGAGACGTCATTGTACTTTTACATTAATACTCGTAATTACAGGGACCCAACTGTGCTTTTCAACCAACTGCCATAATTCACTGGGCTACATTTCGTACATGGCAGTAGAATGTAAAATAAAACTTTTTTTAGCCGCGTCGCAGACGCTGCTCATAGAGTGCCCTCTGTTGTTGTTGTTGTTCTTCTTCTTCTTCTTCTTGTTCTTGTTCTTGCAGAGAAGACAAAACCTCAAAGCTCCACCCATTCTGGGAACCATAGCTCCACCCATTCTGGGAGAGCCTTCATATAAACAAATATCCACCATTTTATTAACTCGCATAGCTTTGAGGCCTGTTTTGTAGGCCCGTGGTGTCTTCCTCTCTCACACAGTTTTATTTCAAATCAAATTCGATATATCATTTCATTTTTCACAGTCGCTAACATAGTTTTAGACTCGGTTGAAAAAAAACGGGAAGAAAATCCGATGAAAGTTGCCCTTTATAGAACGAAATGAATTCTCAAAGGCCTGTAACTTCAAGTCCATTGAGATATTTTTTTTTTAAATCGCGGCATGGTCAGTCATACACCGCCCGAAATAAGAGACGGGAAAATGCCGAGATATATATATTTTGTTTAAATCGCGGCATGGTCAGTCATACACCACCCGAAATAACAGACGGGAAAATGCCGAGATATATTAAAAATTCGTCCATTTGATGACAATCGTCACGATGAAATATTTAATTTATACGTCGTCACAATAATGTGGAGAGAGGAGCATAGCTTCGTTCACGTGTCGCCACACATGGGAAATTGCCGATATATTTTTTTTAATTCGCGGCATGGTCAGTCATACACCGCCTGAAATAACAGATGGGAAAATGCCGAGATATATTAAAAATTCGTCGCCACACACGGGAAATTGCCGAGATATATTTTCACTTTGCACAAAAATAACATCAAGTAATCGAATCAATAGGAATGTCCTGTGCCTATAACATCGACGTTATAGGCACAGCTGCATCTAGGCATTGTGTAACATCGACGCGGCTTTTGTTTTAATTAAAACTTTTTGTACTTGTTCTTGTTTTTTTTTAAGTATTGAAAGTATTTATTGTAGTTGTTCTGTTGTTTTTAAAATGTCCATCCAAAAAAAATCATCTCATCGATCACAATGAAAGTAATACTCATGGTGCAGCCATGTTTCCACTTCCATTTCACACACGTTGCCAGAAACACTTAAATAAACCATTAAAAAGAGGACATTTTTCGTACTGTACTATTGAAATAGTTTTAATATCTTAATTATTTCAAATACAACTACAACACAGATACGTGCAAAGAAAAAAAGTTTATTTCAATTGAATTATATACTTTGACATTGTAGAACACAAATCTTTCAAACTTTCAAAAACACGTTCGCTTTTAAAAACTCTCCGCATAGCAGTATTTGGACAAAATATTACGCCAGTTTACGCCATCTCGACCAATTCAGATTTGCCACTCGCTCTCTCAGCTTTGGGGAATATCGAGATTCAAAACAAATTGCGTCTCGTCGGATATATAGTTCGTGCTCGGAAATGCAAATCAAAAGTTTAAAAGATCCTTTCAATGTTGTTTTTCCCCAGACTGGGCGGGGTAGTGTGTTCTATGAACTCTCTAGTTTGGTGAGGCATCTCCCATTAATCTGCCTTTTCTATGAGTGGTAAATTAATATCAGTTCTTCTCTCTGTACCTGATCGGATGACCTTCGAAAACAACTATGGTTGTGGACCTGCTGCTCAGAGGTTATTGTCTCGTAATCTCTTTAGCAGCTCACTCTGGAAACTATTACATACCAGGAAGGTACTAGAATGACATCATTCATGAACAGTGCAAGTGAAGAAGTGGTGAATTAAAAGAAAGAGTTTGAAAGTAAAACCAATAAAATAGATTATAGAGTTAAACACCAAATATGGTTCCAAAGTTGCCTCTTAACTCCTCCACAAAGCTGCCTCCTCCCCGCTTCCTCTCCCTTCCAACTCATCCCTTCACATCCTCCAACCTTCTACTTCACTCTGCCGCCCCAACCTCCAACCTTCAAGCAACACCTCACTGTGCCCATCCCATCCCCATCAAACCTTTTTGTCCTCCTCATCCTTCCCCTTCTCCAAGCTCTCCTGCAATCTCCAACACATTGTCACCAGCTCTCCCTACCTCCCCCTCTCCTCCCTCATCTTTCTCGACCCCTCACCTCCATTGTCCTGTATCCGATGGTCCCCCCCCCCCTCTTCCTTAACGGTATGGACCTCAAACATCCGGGCCTTCGCTCAAACCTGATTGATCTCTCCATACAGGTTGCTTCTGACAAACCAGACTTAATCTACTTAACAGAAACTTTCCTCCTTCAAGATGTCTCTGATTCCTTATTCCTTAATATCTCCCTGGTTACTCCCTCCTCTGGTATGATAGACCTGAGCCTCGTCCTGGTGGTGGAGTTGCTATCTTTATCAAAAACTCTCTTCCTCACTCTCTTTGCACTGCCCGCTCTGCACCACACCCCCAGGAGTACCCCTGGCTACGGCTTCCTCTCCGCTCCAATCTTTTGTTCATATGTGTTCTGTACCGTCCACCAAACAGTGAGGACTCCATTTACATTTCGCTGTCTGACAACATGGATCAACTTCTATCCACTCATCCCAACTCTCTCTTCCTCATATGTGCCGACTTCAACTGTCATCATGCCAGCTGGCTGGGTGTGGGTACCTCTCACATCAGTCATGGCACTTCAGCAAAGCACTTCTGTGATTCATTGGGACTGACAAAATCTGTCAATATCCCGACAAGGATCTCAGTCAACGGTACATCATCTCTTCGAGACTTGGTTATGACAAACTTCCCTGCAAATGTCTGCTGTCCTTATTCCGCTCCAATCGGTTCATCTGATCATTTATTTGTTAAAGTGGACATCTCTCTGGCCGTTCTCAGGGAGCCTCCTCAGCGTCTACGTGTCTGGCATTTCACTCAAGCCAACTGGCATGGTCTTCAAGCAGCCATCAAACATCTAGACTGGTTTCCCATCTCTACTGCTTTTGACATCAACTCCTCCTGGGAATTCTTCCAAAGAAAATTTCTCTCTCTCATGCACAGATTTATCCCATCTCGTCTTCAGTTGTCATACCCTTCCTCCCATCCATGGTACACTGAATCTTGTGGTGAGGCATTTGCCCTGAAAGAACTTGGCTTTGCCTCATGGAAGGCCAATCCAACTGAAGGCAATCTCCGTTCCTTCCAACAACCTCGGAACAAGTGTGTGTCTACCCTCAGGAGAGCCAGGAAACAATATCTCTCTACTCTCAAGACTGAACTCTCAAACCTGTCTCCCTCCTCCAAATCTGGCCAAATCTGTTTCTTGTGTTTGTTCCCCCTCCATCCCCTCCCTTACCTCAAATGGCTGCACATCTGACTCGGCACATGAAAAAGCCAAATGCCTCAACTCTGTGTTTGCCTCAAAATTTTGTGTCCCGAACCCATCTCTCTCTGTACCCACCTTACCGAGTCGTACACAGCTGCCACTTGACTCTGGGTCCTTCTCTCCCGACAAGGTTGAGAAGTTTCTGTCCAAACTCGACTCTGATTCTGCAACTGGACCAACCGGCATCAGCCATTGGGTCCTAAAATCCTGCTCTACTGCTCTTTCACCCCCTCTCTGTTCTCTTCATCCTCTCTTTTGCTCAAGGTCATCTGATATCTGCTTGGAAATCAGCCAACATTACCGCTTCACAAAAAGGTGCAAAAACAGATTCTTGCAACTACATACCACTCAGCCTGCTCCCAATCATCAGCAAGGTCAAGGAATCCATGATTGCTTCGGATATCAAATCTTTCCTCTTCTCCAATGGCTTAATCTTTGATCATCAACTTGGTTTCAGACCAGGTCACGTTACTCTGGACATGCTGCTTCTGCTGTTTTAACAATGGATGGAGGTCCTCAATGCCAAACAGGATATCAGAGCTGTCTCCCTTGACATAACTCGAGCCTTTGATACGGTCTGGCACTCCGCCCTGCTCACCAAACTCTCCTCTTATGGTATCCATGGAAACCTCCACGCATGGCTTGCAGACTTCCTCACCGGTCACAGTCAACATGTGGCCCTGAATGGCATTCTCTCATCTCCCCTTCCTGTTCAGGCTGGAGTTCCTCGAGGCAATGTTCTGCGCCCTGTGCTTTTTCTGGTCTTCATCAATGATCTCTCCCACTCTCTGGAAAATCCTCTTTATCTTTTTGCTGATGACTCCATTCTCTGCCGCTCCATATCTCAACCCTCAGATCGGCAGGCTGCAGCCTCTTCACTCTCTGCAAACCTGGACAATATCACAAAATGGTCAAACAAGTGGAACATGTCTTTCAATCCTGACAAATCTCACACTCTTACGATGTCTCTCCGAAAAGACCATCTGGACAACCCTCCCATCTACTTTCTGAACAATCCTCTTGAAGAAGTTCTGTCACTCAAGCTTTTGGATCTCACTATCTGCCATGATCTTTCCTGGGAAAACCACATTTCCAGGCTGGCCTCCAAAGCCAGTCGTCGACTGGGCATCTTCCGTCATGCAAAGTCCTTCCTTGGCACCTCTGAGCTCCTCAGCACATCCAAGGCTTTCATCCGCAGCTCAATGGAATACTGCTCTCCCCTCTGGGCTGGTGCTCCTACCTCACACCTAACTCGGCTTCACGCTGTTGAAACCAAAGCTTTCAGAATCATTGGAATCTCTCGCGATGAAGCTAACTCTGAAGGCCTTTGAATCACTCACTGCAAGTAGGTTGGTCATCTTTCTGTCTTCTACTGGCTTCTCTTCGGCCAGCTCCCCCAGCTCTGTCTGTGCTCTGTCCCCAAAATATCCTACAGGTCGCACAAGATATGCTAGCAACCCTCTTCTGGTGAAATTGACAAAATCAAGACTCTCTGCTCACCTTCACTCTTTCATTCCTCTTTTCTCCCGCCTTTGGAACAAACTCCCTCACTCACTTCAATCCCGCACCTCCCTCCAGGTCTTTAAAACAGCTGTTCACCACCATCTCTTATCTTCCCCCCATCCAAAACCTGCAACTTTTCTACCCCCATTAATTTCACCCCACATTCTCTTTTTTGAAATACCAACATCTTTCCTTGAAGTACTAGCAGTGTCCATGTGTTTAATACTTCTCCCACCCATCCCCCCCTTCCCGTGCCTCCTCCCCCCAAGCCCTCTCCCTCCCACAGATCTCCGGATGTCCCTGTTCTCTCCTGTTGTACTTGTGTGCTTCCCTCTCTCCCCATTTTGTCTCCCGCTCCCTTTATTGTATGTTTTTTTGATGTGTCCGTTTTTTGTGTGATTAATGTTAGCTCTTACACGAGCCTCGATCTTGTATACAAACATATATATATATATATATATATATATATATATATATATATATATATATATATATATATATATATATATATATATATATATATATGTATATATACACATATATATATATATATATATATATATATAATATATATATATATATATATATATATATACATACATACATACAGACTTGGCATTTAACATGGAATTTTTTTTTTCTTGACTTGGGTTTACTTTCTGAACTCGGCATATCAATCTGGTGAGTTTCTTTTATGCTTCGGTGATTTCTTTGTTAAAAGAACCATGTCACTGATTGTCTGACGCAGCAAGAAGTCAATAACAGGATTATATCACAGGTGGTGTAACAAAATGTACGGACAGGTACATTTGATGATTGGCTTCACAATCGGGTATATAAGGGTTGTTGCGTTCTGTATTAGTGGAAAACAACTGCTGCACGTCTACAAAAGTTATTGCCGCTTCCCCTGGAGATGGTCCGTCAACTCGACAATGCCTTTTGTCATTTAGTGGTGGCTTCACGAAATTCCCGCATGAAACAGCGTGCCATTGCTCGGCAGTATGGCATCACTGAAGGTCAGGTGTCAAATATCCTGAAACGAAATGCTCAGAGGGATGTCCCTACTCCATTACAGAGCTCAGGACGTCCCCGCAGAACCACAAGGAGGGATGATCGCCAGCTGCACCGGTTAGTCCGCAATGGCCGTACCAAGTCATCTAATCGGCTTAGGGCTGAGTGGCAGCAACTGACAAATGTGCCTGTATCCAGAAGGCTAGTCAACCAACGACTGGTTCAAGCAGGCTATCGTGCCAGGCGTCCCCTGAGAAAGCCACGTCTGACCAGACAACACCGCCAGCGCCGATTGCAGTGGGCCAGATCGCACCGTCAATGGCAGCCAGGACACTGGAATCACGTGATCTTCAGTGACAAGTCTAGATTTCTGGTCTATCGTCAATATGGCCGCGTCCGAGTGCGCAGACAAGTGCATGAAGCCTACAACGAAGATTGTATAGTGCCAAGAGTCCAAGCTGGAGGTGGTGGGGTGACCGTTTGGGCTGCTTTTCATGCAGGGGGCAAAACTGACCTGGTTGTTCTGAATAGAAACCTGAACCAGTTCAAGCACAGGGCCATTCTGGAAGAAACATTGCTTCCATTTGTTCGTGCAGCCTTTCGAGGAAACTTTGTCTTCCAAGATGACAATGCACGGCCTCATCGTGCTCGCATGATCCAACACTTTCTTGCTGACCGTGGTGTAGAGCATATGGAGTGGTCTGCCATGTCCCCAGATATGAATCCGATGGAGAACTTGTGGGCAGAATTAACGCGTCAAATCGACAGCTTGGACCAGCAGCCTGCCTCTGTGCATGAATTGCAGCAGGCTATTGTCACTGCATGGCAAGCGATTCCAGTCCAAACCTTGGCAAATCTCGTGAACAGCATGCCACAACGTGAACGTGCTCTCCTGAATGCTCGTGGGGGTTACACGATGTAGTGAACTGTAATTTTACTGTCCGTAATCCCAGTCGTAATTTAACTTTTGTTTTTGTTAAAAAAAAATTTCGGCTAATGTGCAAAATAAAGAGATACTTCTGGAAAACGCACAGAAGTTGAACACAGTACTGTCCGTGAATTGAGTTCGATATCAGTATACATCACTTTCAAGGATCAATTTATTTGCTTCGAAATGTCAAATGTGGTTATTGTTTCTTTTAAAGGTCACATTAACAAAATCTAGAATAATTTCAACATAATTCCAATGAACTTTTGGTTCTAAGTCGTCTTGAAAAGTAAGTTCACCCCCACAAAAAAAATATTCCATATTAAATGCCAAGTCTGTATATACGAGTATATATATATATATATATATATATATATATATATATATATATATATATATATATATATATATATATATATATATATATATATATATATATATATACACGTGTATGTATATATATATATATATATATATATATATATATATATATATATATATATATATATATATATATATATACATATATATATATATATATATATATACATATATATATATATATATATATATATATACACATACACGTATATATATTGTTGCGGTTTTGAGAACCCACACTTGTAAATATAACATCATTAAAGGTTAAAGGTAGCACACCAAAGGTAGGCCACAAGCAACACGTAGGTCACCTTAGGACGTCAGTTATTTCATAGTCTGTGTTTAGATAAGGCCATTCCCAGTAGTTGCATCTACGTTGCGTCAAACAAATAAGAGTAGGCCCCTTTTGTTCATTTTGGCAGCCTCCCTTCCAAGCGACGACATTAAGCGCTCTCCAGTCTGTGCCCCATGGCCCCTCTCAATTTGTTACGCGCCTTTGCCAGCAGCGTTCGCAACCTCGCTGGGCTTCCGCTCAAACCAGCCCAGAAACCCACGAGGTAAGGCCCGGAAAGGGGGTGGAGCGCCAGGATGGAGGTGCGGCCACGTCAACCAGCCATCAAGGCGGGGCCAGTAAGCCAACACCAGCCAACCAGGGCTGAGGTGAGGTCGCCTGACAGGGCGTGGTTTTGGGCTCCGAGAGCGTTCGCTGGCTTGGTCATAAAAGCGCGCACGCAAAGCCCTCGAAAGGACTTATCGTGGTTGAAAGGACTTGGGAGGACAGAGGCGATTACGAATGACTTGGAAGGACCGATGCGATTACAAAGGACTCGTGAGGAAGGTGCAGTGTGATAAGAACTTACGGAGCAGCACTCATTGCGAAAGGACTGAAGCCAAGATTGGTATTGAAAGGTCTGGAAGGAATTGCGCTTCATGAGAGTGCTGACTGGGCGAGCGCGCGGCACGCATTACTGAGAACTGCAGCGTGCAGGACATTGGGGAGGGGTGCTTGGAGCGAGTAAGACCGGTAGCGCGAGTACAAAAGCGCCGGTACACAAATTACGTACGCCGATAGCCAAAGCTTACCTTTCCCCGTCACGATAATTGGCCGCTCGCGCTACGCTATGCGGAGAGCTGCCTGCCGTGTTTCATCTGCTGGTACGGATCAAGGACCAGAGCCGGACCGGAGCCTGGACACCATCGCCGGACCTTCCACCCTTCCATCTGCATCCTCGTGTGAGTCTGAAGTCTGAGACCGAATCTGAGAGCGAGTGGGCCCGAGTCCAGGGCATAAGTTAAGACTGTAGTTAAGACTGTAGTTAAGACTGCCCTGTGTACTTTTCCTTCCTCTTTCTTTCTTGTACATTCTTTCTTTTCCTCTTCTTATTTGTACATAATTAATAAACCAATCTGTTCTCCCTATTTTCCTGGTTTCCTCTCAATCCGATCGTATCAGTCTTTTCTCCATTGGGTAAACGTGGCACGATCGGAACCGCTATAATCGGGTTAGCCATTGTTAACAGCTCGGATCGCGGATCGCTATCCACTCGGCGTTTCCACCTAATATCTGTGATTCGAGCGGGAGTTATCTCCTCGTTTCCGGTCAGCATTAGTACTTAGGTAGTAGCGAATCCCTAGGCCTAAAAACCCTACGTAACGTTGCCCGGGAAGGACATAATAACTTCCAGGATCGCGTCAGCCAGATAAGAGACAAGGGGATTAACCCCCTCGTGGATAAGGGGAGAGCCGACGTTTCTGAGATCCGCAACAATTGGAAGTCAGGAGTGGGGATTTGGAACCAGGGACTAAATTTTTTAGACCAAATTTTGGACACAAATTGTGCATATTGGCCGCAACAATTGGTGTCTGGGAGTGGGATTTGGACCCGAAGTGCGCCTAACGCACTCCAAATTATGAGTGGCCGAAATTGTAGTAACATCTAAATTTTAAATCGTGCCATGGATAACCAAGGCGATCGGATGCCGGTGGGGGTAGATGAAGAGGAATTAGAGTTAACCCAGGACCCCCGGGAAGAAGTGGGACAATTGGGAGGAATGGAAGAGGAGGTTGAAGAGGGTGCGGCAGTAGGGGTTGCAGGCACACAAAATGGCGGCGCCTCGCACATGGCGGCGAGGGCCGCGCCTGCTGAGCAAGTGGGGGGGATGGATATGCAGAACCTCATTGCGCAGCTACAGGCAGCCATACAAATGGGGATGGCAAAGAGTAGTAAGCAAATGGAAAATAGAATGGGGGAGCAATTGGAAAACCAAATTGGGGGATTGAAAAATGATATGGGAAACCAAATTGGGGAATTGAGAAATGATGTGGGAAATCGAATAAAAGAGATAGGAATTGAATGGGAGGAAAAGATGGATGATATGGGAAATCTAATTGAAGGGTTTGGAAACAGAATGGGTGACTGCATACAAAATTTTGGGGAGAACATAGACTGCAGATCGAACGGGAAAGGTGCATCAGTATGCGACGGGGTAGCGCCGCTTGAGGAGCGCGAGTTAAGCGAGTTGGAGCAAAGCGAAGTTAAGTGGACCGGGGTAGAAATCGCGACTCGGGGTATGGGAAAGTCGACGACCGCCGAATGAGAAAATTTTATTTTATTAGCGCCAGCGGTCGTCGAGGAAAAAGAAATTAAAGAAAAAGAAATAGTTGAAATTGGGGTGGAAGAAACGGCGGACTTAGAAAAGCAATCGCGGGAGGAAAAGATGGAATATGTGCAAAGTCCATGTTCACATCATGATGCCGTACTTCCTAACCCAAATGAAAGTTTGCAGCTGCGTGTGGAGAAAAGGATCCCGAAGGTAAGCCGGGCTGTATATGGCGTGAAAAGGTTTGGCGCGAAAGGATTTTTTGCGCGCTTGGGATCCCGGCGTCACCCGGGCGCTTGTGGAAGGTCCGTGGTACGCTGTGTGAAAGGAAATGGCGCGAATGTGAGGAAAAGGTGTGTGCCAAAGCGCGAGTGTGATACAGAGTGTGAAAGTGGGAGTGAGTGTGACACGGAGTGTGAGTTGGATGAGGAGCGTGTGCGGGGATGCATACCGGAGTGGGTGAGTGGGTATGTGCAAGAGTGCACCCCCATGAGTGTTATGGAGTACGTAACGGAGGAGAGTGCGCAAGAATGTGCGCGAGAGTGTGGAACGAGAGAGAGTGGTGGCAGAATTGACGAAATGTGTGGAGTGTATGTGAGGCGCTGGAAGGCCGCATTTTGTGAGTATGGGAAGAGTCGCGTGTGAATGGGAGAATGCGACTCGAGCATCGACGCTGACCGGGGCAGCGCTTAGGCCGACGTATAGCTGACGCGAGCTCTCGGGGCGCGGTGTTCTTTGTGTGCTGTGGGGGCCGGCGGGGATCGTTGCCGCAGCGCTCTCGCAAGGAGTGCCGTGCACGATTCGGGCCGGGTCCCGCACTGTATGGTCGGTGCCGCGCTTTGACGGGAAAGGCGAACGGCACGATTCCGGGGGAGAAAGGCCAGGTCGGACTTTCGCCCCCTGGCGGGCGCGGTGCTCCGGCCGGGGGAGGTTGGGTCATCGGGCCGGAGACCGCAAGGCTCCGCGCCGGGATGGACCCTGGAACCTCGGTCCGAGTATGCCTCCTCCCCAGAATCGAAAATGCCGGACGGACCCAACCTACAGGAGACTGACCATCCACATACATGGCTCGGTTTTTCGAAGCCGAGCTGTAAAAATGTATTTCCGCACCGAGGCTCGAGAGTAGTGGACATTTGGTAGTAGTGATGATAGCGAATGGTAGTTGTACCATTCATTTGGGGCAGAGGAGCTATAGGATTATGGGGTTTTGGCAGTGTAAGCTCGCCGAGGGCGCGTTAGGATAATGGTTAGGGACCTAGAAATGACTTTAGGAGACTGAGAGTTAAGTAGTGACATTTGGACAGGTAGGGGGACGTAGAGAGATAAGTTGGTTGATAATGACGAGGGATGTGCGTACTATAAGGGATGACAGGGAAGCACAAATATTAGGGGAAATAGCTAGTCAGATGATGCTGTGTGTGTGAGTATGAGGATGCGCTTTATGTGCAAATGAGGAATTGGAACGAGAGTCTTGGTGGTGCTGGTGAGCAAATGAGGCATTGCTCGTGAATGATGTGTGTGTGCGTAAAAGTGTATGAGTAGAGTATTGTAGACAAGTGTAAGTGTATTGAGTGATTGACTTGCATAGGGTGCAAGTGGGAAACAGGTGCGAGAGCACAAGAGTGTGCAGGAGGGCTTGGTGGTATGGAATAAATGGTGTGGAGTGAGTAGTGTGGAATACGTGGTGTGGAGTGCATGGTGCGAAGGAGTGAATGGGGGGAGGATGGACCCCTTCACGAATACCTGGGGAGGGCAGTTTAAAGTTAGGTAGAGGGAGTAGGTAAATTGTTGGATATTGACATCTGTGGTGCGTGTTGTAGCATTGGAGTGCTTGGAGGGGTGCGTAAGTTAGTGGAATGGCTATGCATGTGGCTTAATTGGTACGTATGGTAAAATGAGCACTCCGCCTCTGGTAGCCTGTCAGCCAGGTGAGGCCGCAGGTAGGCTCTGGGAGCCAGGTTAGAGTTCAGGTGGAGTTCAGCAGGGCCCGAGGATCCTAAGGAGAGGACCCGGGTAGCCCAATGCCAGAGGGGGCATTAGGGGGTAAGAGCCAGGGAGGGCCTTCCCCAGGTTAGGGTAGTGTGAAGGAGCAAGGTAAGCTCGGGTGGCAACTTCAGTGGCGGAGGTGCGCACTGCGCAGGTAGGTAGACCTGCTAGGAGAGCCACACGACCCAGCCCCGAAATTGTGCGAGGGCACAGATGGAAAAAATGGGGGAGTGAGACCCCAAATTGGGAGAGCACCACAGTATGGTAATGGGAATTGGTTTTTAGAACCACATAGTGTAAAGTGGCCAATGGATTGGCAGGGCAAGACCCCGGTAGTTTAAAAGAGTTGATGTCAAGTAAAGGATAGTTAGGAGGAAATCTCTTTGCACCATCCGCATCCACTCACCAAGGTGATAGGACTCAACACCAGGGTTTGCGAATATTTGGGAATGAAAGACGCATCTTGACGTGGGTGAGACATTGTGTTGATTCCATCCCTTCCTTCTTGGGAGGGATGGGAGACGAATTTGGTTTAGGGGACATATGGGGGACGAGACAGTAGAGACGGATTTGTAAATTGTGTACATACGGGGAGGGCAAGGGTAGTGTAGGCTGACATGGGGGTGACGAACGAGTCAGGACGAGCTTTCTCAGCTCGATCTCCCGCGCCCTTCATGTCGCATTGCCTTGTTTTGATGTGTACCCTTGTGCCCTTTCCCCCCGCTAACCTCTGCTTTGTCTTCCTTCCCCACTCATGGACCATGGTCTTTTGTGCGAGGGGAGTGTGCCGGTGCCCTGAGCGGTGCGGCCGCACTCTTGCTGCCTGCCTGCCTGCCTGCACTGATACACCATATGGACCACACGTTCTGTGGCCTGGCACCTTTGGACCACACGTTCTGTGGCCTGGCACCTTTGCTGGAGCAGACCATTGCTGCCAGAGGTATCTTGCTTGCGGACCACCGTTTTAAGTGGCATCGATGCCATGCAGGCGGACCACCTGAGTTGGCCCTGCTGGCCATAAATAAAAAAGCGGACGCGGTTTGTGCCCTTTTTATTAATTAATCCATCAAGTAAGAAGATCAAGCCAGGATCCATCGGCCCAGCGGTCAAGACAAGCACAAGTCATCATTTATAACTTTGAAATGTTTTTGGTGCATTGGTGATAGTGCTTTTTGTGCATTTTTTATTATGGTGCATCTATTGGTGCATATGGGTATGGTGTATTAGTGCAGTGCATGGCAATGGTATTTCCTCTTTTCAAAATTCCTTTTTCTTTTTCCCACAAAAGACAGGTCCTGGGTTATAGTTGTAAATAATTAATAGTAGTGTCTTGTAAATAACATGCTCCCCACCGGCTTAAATGTTTAGCTTGAGAATAATTCCGTAATTCGGTTAATTGTGGGCGTGAGTCAGTTAGGTAGGACACAACGCAGCAGGGGGCACATATCTAGTGTTAAAACTGTCGCACTCAGGGTGAGGTTAAATGTAGAGGGAAACTACACCTAAGTGTCACATGTAGATGTAAAAGTAGTCCTGACCCAGGTTTCGGCTCGGGCCGAGCCTGGCAAAAGGAGGGGTGCAGTGTTGCGGTTTTGAGAACCCACACGTGTAAATATAACATCATTAAAGGTTAAAGGTAGCACCCCATAGGTAGGCCACAAGCAACACATAGGTCACCTTAGGACGTCAGTTATTTCATAGTCTGTGTTTAGATAAGGCCATTCCCAGTAGTTGCATCTGCGTTGCATTAAACAAATAAGAGTAGGCCCCTTTTGTTCATTTTGGCAGCCTCCCTTCCAAGCGACGACATTAAGCGCTCCCCATTCTGTTCCCCATGGCCCCTCCCAATTTGTTACGCATCTTTGCCAGCAGCGTTCGCAACCTCGCTGGGCTTCCGCTCAAACCAGCCCAGAAACCCACAAGGTAAGGCCCGAAAAGGGGGCGGAGCGCCAAGATGGAGGTGCGGCCACGTCAACCAGCCATCAAGGCGGGGCCAGTAAGCCAACACCAGCCAACCAGGGCTGAGGTGAGGTCGCCTGACAGGGCGTGGTTTTGGGCTCCGAGAGCGTTCGCTTGCTTGGTTATAAAGCGCGCACGCAAAGCCCTCGAAAGGACTTATAGTGGTTGAAAGGACTTGGGAGGACTTATCGTGGTTGAAAGGACTTGGGAGGACTGAGGCGATTACGAAGGACTTGGAAGGACCGATGCGATTACAAAGGACTCGGGAGGAAGGTGCAGTGTGATAAGAACTTACGGCGCAGCACTCATTGCGAAAGGACTGAAGCCAAGATTGGTATTGAAAGGTCTGGAAGGAATTGTGCTTCACGAGAGGGCTGACTGGGCGAGCGCGCGGCATGCATTACTGAGAACTGCAGCGTGCAGGACATTGGGGAGGGGCGCTTGGAGCGAGTAAGACCGGTAGCGCGAGTACAAAAGCGCCGGTACACAAATTACGTACGCCGATAGCCCAAGCTTACCTTTCCCCATCACGATAATTGTCCGCTCGCGCTACGCTATGCAGAGAGCTGCCTGCCGGGTTTCATCTGCTGGTACGTGTCATGGACCGGAGCCGGACCGGAGCCTGGACACCATCGCCGGACCTTCCACGCTACCATCTGCATTCCCATGTGAGTCTGAAGTCTGAGACCGAATCTGAGAGCGAGCGGGCCCGAGTCCATGGAATAAGTTAAGACTGTAGTTAAGACTGCCCTGTGTACTTTTCCTTCCTCTTTCTTTCTTGTACATTCTTTCTTTTCCTCTTCTTATTTGTACATAATTAATAAATCAATCTGTTCTTCCTATTTTCCTGGTTTCCTCTCAATCCGATCGTATCAGTCTTTTCTCCATTGGGTAAACGTGGCACGATCGGAACCGCTATAATCGGGTTCGCCATTGTTAACAGCTCGGATCGCGGATCGCTATCCGCTCGGCGTTTCCACCTGATATCCGTGATTCGAGTGGGAGTTATCTCCTCGTTTCCGGTCAGCATTAGTACTTAGGTAGTAGTGAATCCCTAGGCCTAAAAACCCTACGTAATGCTGCCCGGGAAGGATGTTATAACTTCCAGGATCGCGTCGGCCAGATAAGAGACAAGGGGAATAACCCCCCGCCCCCCTCTTGATAAGGGGAGAGCCGACGTTTCTGAGATCCGCAACAATATATATACTGTATATATATATATATATATATATATATATATATATATACTGTATATATATATTTTAATTCTTCAGATGTCTATCTTAACTCAACTCAAGGTGGTCTAACTACCAGCCATGATCCTTCTTGGCAAAACTGCATTTCGATGTTAGCTTCCAAAGCCAGCCACCGGTTGGGCATCCTCTGTCGTAAAAAGTCCTTCATTGGCATACCTGAACTCCTATCCACCTACAAGGCCTTCATCTGCACGTACTCTCCCCTCTGGTCTGGTACTCTGCCTCTGACCTTCCTCAGCTTTACGTCATGGAAACCAAAGCCTTCAAGATTGTTGGAATATCCCACGATGAAGCTGAGTCTATGGGCCGATCACATTTCGGACCATTATCAGTCTATGCACCATTTATCAACTGGTCGGTGGTCTCTCTGTCTTCTACCGCCTCCTTTCTGGTATTGCATCCTCTGCTCGTTTCGTGCTTTGTTCCCCACCCCGAAGGTTTCTGCAGGCCACATGCCGTCTACCATCAAACCCCTTCTGGTGAAACTCCCAAAATCCAGAATCATTGCTCACCTCCACTCATTTGTTGCTCTTTTTTCCTGCCTGTGGAATCAACTTTCGCATTCTCTTCAATCTCATTCTTTCCTCCAGGTCTTCAAGACAGCTATTCTCCACCATCTCAGATCATCCCCCATAAAAAACATAATCTTTCCGACCCGTTAAACTCTACCTGACCCCCAATCTCACCTTCTTTCAAATATGCAGTTCCTGCAAATTGCTTCTGTATCCATCTTGTCCACCCCATGCATCCTCCCTAGTCACCCCTTATTCCTGCCCACACTCATTATTTATCCATGTCTCCCTCGATATGTCCCTCGATATATCCATGTCTTCCTGCCCACACTTCCACCCTGCTCTTGATGTTTTCCCCTCTCTCTACCATTCTCGCTGTTCTGTTGCCTCCTGATACATTCAGTATTATCGCTCTTCCACGAGCCTTGATTCTGTTTACAAAAATCTGTCTCTTTTTTTTTTCTTTCTCTCTTTCTCTCCTCTCTCTCTCTTAGGAACAACACAGGTTTCTGACATTTTGAATAGCCTTTTGTAGACAATATGGAAATTTAAACTGCATCTGAATAAACTTCCATCTTGTACCACTGATGGTGCTGCTTCGATGACTGGACATCAGGGAGGTGTCTTGCACCTCTGAAGAATGGGGAACCATTCCCACATTTCACTGCATCGTAGCATCAGTATTCCTTGTTCTAAGTTGAAAAGCACCGAGAAGAGTCATGTCACACATGGTGAAAGTTGTCAATCTGATTCATTCGAGGCCCTTGCAGAATCGGCAGTTTGCTGCTCTCCTGAGAGATATCAAAGCAAACTATTCTGATATGCCTTGTTTCAGCAATGTCAGATGGCTGAGTCTGGGTGCAGTTTTGCAGCCACAACCAATACGTGCATTTTTGAAAGAAAAGGGAAGGGATGTGTTGAAGAAAATTGGAAAATCGTATATGGCTATGTGATCTCTTCTTCCTGAAATTGTGACATGGCATTTGAATGATCTGAACCTGAAATAGCAGGACAAGAACAAAAACATCTTGGAGACGGCCGCAAAGGCACGAGAGTTCATTTCAAAGTTGCAGCTTTTCTGGCAGCATTTGAGCGATGCTGACTTCACTCACTTCGCTTTATAATTTCCCTCGGCGTTTATGAGAGTAAACCCTTTGATTTTTTTGTTGCCTTACTTGTCATTTCCTGGTGTAAAGATCATCATACAGCCCCAGGAATACTTAGGAGTGTAATTTTTGGATTTTGATATCAAATTAATGCCTTTTTAATAGTGGTGGCATTGTTCCATTGTCAAATGCACGACATCATTGATGTCTAAAAAAGTTTGAAAAACCGTTTGTCGACTGGACAGATCGACAGTTCACAAGATTTGATCCCAAGATTGCAGCTTCATGGACCAACTATTCATAAATGTCAAAAGCCTAACATCTCAGCTCAAAAGGGCAAGATGGCAGCTGCGAAATATTTGAAATGGCAAGACAATAACGATGACCAAATCTGGAGATGCACTGTGTGAGAACTGGTGATTACCCTCATCAAAATCTGCTGTCAGCTGTTATATTACTGTTACTATGTTACAGCTTTCAGCTGTAAGATGTTATATAACTATCCAGGCCGACTACATTGCCTCATAGAGGTAGTACATGTGTTCAAAACCGTTCATAACTGAGTTGCAAAACTCAGTTACATTTGCGATGCAACCTAAATCTGCGTATGCGAATGAAACGCAACAAAACTACTGCACAATTTTTATATGTATTACAATGGAGTTGTGCAGCATTACACAACGATCTTTCATGTGCCTCAGGTAATGATAATAGGTTCACCCAGCCCACCCCACACTTTGCTTATAAAAGCATTTGATGGAAAAAACGATAATAAATATATATATATATAAACAGTCATGTGAAAAAGTACGTACACCCCATGTAAAGTTTTGACTTTTTCAACATATTTCAACATACAGCTATTTGATCTTCATTTCAACAATATTGATAGATAAAGGTGATATAATATAACAAATATCATGAAACATTTACATTTTGTAGTCCATTGTATAATTTAAATGAACATAAATGCAAGTTTCGCATGTGGAAAAAGTAAGTACACCCCTACATTTATCACTACTTCAAATACCTAAAATTTGAATCAAGTGCACCAGCTCAGGTGCAAATGATTAGAACATCGTTAGAGAGGATCTTGGAGTAACCTGTCTTATTTAAACCTCAGACATTTAGTTTGGTTTGCTCTTTGTTGTTGAAGTGTGCGGCGTCACCATGCCTAGATCAAAAGAGCTCTCTGAGGCCTTCAGAAAGAAGGTTATAGATGCCTACGAGTCTGGGAAGGGATTTAAAAAGATCTCCAAACAATTTGAAATCAATCATTCGACTGTCTGGAAGATCATCTACAAGTGGAGAAGATTCCAAACAACTGCCAACTTGTTCAGGCCAGGCCGCCCCAGCAAGTTCAGCCCGAGAGTAGACCGCAAGATGCAGAAAGAAGTCTCTAAGAACCCAAGAATGTCATCACGGAACCTACAGGTAGCTCTTGCCACTGTTGATGTCAAAGTGCACGAGTCTACCAGAAGAAAGAGGCTGCACAAATTTGATCTACATGGGAGGTGTGCCAGGAGGAAACCTTTGCTGTCCAGAAAGAACACCAGGGCAAGACTAAAGTTTGCCAATCAACACCTAGGCAAAGATCAGCACTTCTGGAACAATGTGCTCTGGACAGATTCGTCAAAGGTAGAGCTATTTGGCCACAGTACCGGAAGACATGTTTGGCGAAAACCAAAGACAGCATTTGACCACAATAACCTGATACCAACTGTAAAGCATGGTGGTGGAAATATTATGGTTTGGGGAAGCTTTGCTGCATCAGGGCCTGGGTAGCTCACCATCATCGAATCCACTATGAATTCTTCATTGTACCAGAGGCTGCTTGAGGATAATGTGAGGCCATCTGTCGGAAAGTTGAAGCTCAACCGAAGGTGGACCTTGCAACATGACAATGACCCTAAGCATACCAGAAAATCCACCAAGGAATGGCTGAAAAGAAAGAAATGGAGGGTTCTGGAATGGCCAAGTCAAAGCCCGGATCTAAATCCCATTGAGATGCTGTGGGGGGATTTGAAACGAGCTGTGCATGCAAGAAACCCTCAAACATCGCACAGCTGAAAGAATTCTGCATGGAGGAGTGCGCAAAAATTTCTCCCAGTCGATGTCAGAGACTGGTAGACAGTTATAAGAAACGCCTACTTGAGGTTGTTTCTGCCAAAGGGGGCAATACCACCTATTAGAGCCAAGGGTGTACTAACTTTTTCCACATGCGAAATTTGCATTTATGTTTATTTAAATTATACAATGGACGACAAAATGTAAATGTTTCATGATATTTGTTATATTATATCACCTTTATCTGTCAATATTGTTGAAATGAAGATCAAATGGCTGTATGTTGAAATATGTTGAAAAAGTCAAAACTCTACATGGGGTGTATTTACTTTTTCACGTGACTGTATGTATATATTCATGTACATTGTACACCTTAGGAATCCTCAGTTAATTATTAGTCTGTGTAAGGTAGACATTTGCCCCTTGTCTAAGGGTTTGGGTATGGGAACATGCATTGTTGGAATAGTCTATGTATTCGTTGTGTGATGTCTCCCCAATTCCAACTATTTATTTGTTACCAGTGACCCTTGGTTTCACCCTTGGTTTTTGTTCCAACAATCCCCAATCAGTTCATTCTCTCAATCCACGATCGGTTTGTTTTCTCAATCCACACTAAGTTCATTTAAACAATCCCCTAATGGTTCGTTCTCTCCATCCACAATTGGTTCGTTCCAACAATCTTTGCCAATCCACAATCGGTCTGTTCCAGGAATTGTTTCTACAATCCATAATCGGTCTGTTCGAACTATCTCTTTCTTTCAATCCACACTCGGTTCGTTCCAACAATCTTTCTCCCAATCTACCCGTGGTCCGCTTCACCAACCCTCAATTCACCAAACCTCAATTCATCGACCCTTCCTTCACTTTCAATCCATTTGTCAACACCACAACAACAACAGGCATTTTAAGGCCATTTTCCCTGCAAGAGCGGGGGTTAGCCTATTTGTCAACACCATGATCGGTTAATTCTCACTTTCAATCCATCAACTCATCCGACTGTTCACTCTTTCATTATTGACATTTAACCTCTGTCTCAAACTGCACAGGCGAATGAGTCCCATATTAGTAATAATTAATCATATTAGTAATAATCCTCCGGATCGGCCATCTTACCTCCCTGCAGCTCAACATTCCTCACCCAGAACGCCTTTTCAAACTCGCCAAATGCAAGGAGCATGAAGGCCGGATCTTTTGAACATGACAAATACTGTACAGGGGACCTGAACGCTTTTCAAACACTGTACATATATGGCAGGTCGTTCGATATGCATACTGTACAAAGAAACATTTGCATGCAAAGAGGAGGGGCGGGGGGCTTGGTTGAAATCCTCCTCAGAGACTATGGGATTTTCCACCAGCTGTATCATGAGAACTGCCCCCTTCGAACGCACTCCAATGGGAAAAGGCTGCATGCATCTGGGAGATGCTTGCATGGACTACTCGCTTGGAAGCGAATGGACTGTATAAGGATCAGGAACCGGCTTGGTTCATGGCCATTGTGTGTGCTCCAGGGACGCCTCGTTCCGCGTACTGCCTGCTCGAAGGTTTTCCTGCCGGAATGAACTGGGCTTGGATATATTGAGTCCGGGACAGACTACACTGGGTCGAGTATCATGTGGCAGCGAGGCAAAGTGAGCGGAACGCCAGTGACGCCATGGAGACCCTGGCGTGCCACACAGCACCACCCCATACCCCTGTCACCACATTAGCACTCCATCACCCTTCTCTCGATCCTTCACCCTCCCCCCTCCACACTGATCTTATTTGGCGTGACCAAAAAGTGTGTGACAAGAGGACCACTAGCCAGAGGTGTTTCGGGCCGTGACTTGGTGGCAACACCAAAGGAGTTGACAGCTCCGGACAGCCAGCATGGGGAGACTTGCCATGCTGGTCTGGTCTGTGGAAGTGGTCTTACAACTCATGGACCAGTTGCAAGAACTGCCCACCGGACAAACACCCAGAGCATCGGTGGAAAGTTATGGAGCTAAATTGAAATATTTGAAAATGATTGGGAAAGGCCTGGAGAAGCACGCATAACATTTCATAGACAGTCAGACGTGATTTAATGAGTTCTCAGTTTGGAAAGACAGCCCTGGGTTTTAATTGGCAGTTTCAAAATGAAAAGGATAGCTGCAGCAGACGCTGTTGGAATTGAATAAGCTCCCCAGTGGTAATTGGATTTGTGCTAAATTTACCTTCCCCATTGGCAGAACTTGCCATGCTATGCTTTGGAGGTATGCATGTGAGTTGGGGCATTATTATGGGTGACGGGTAAGAGAGGCCATGAGGGCCAGCGCGTAGATCAAGTGAAAGGGTAAAGGTTATTGTGCTTTGTGTGTGGAATAAAGGAATTAGTCTTTGGTTGTTGTACCTTTCTTTAATGATGATTTAGCATGTAGGCAGTCCATAGCAGGTCGGGACACACCCTTTAGCTTGTATTGCAGGTGTAGGTAAAGATGATTGACAGCTCGGGAGTGATTATTGCTTGCAATGGCTGTGGATGGGGAAGTGTTGCATGTCCACAGGCGATGAGACTATTGGAGAGAGAGCGAGAACTGTGGCCCCTCACCATGCCTCACCCCCAGTGGACCAACATGCGACGAGGGATGAAGAACCTGTCGGGAAGAGGGTGGGATTGGTCGGCCACTGGGCAGGAAGCCCCTTGGCAACCATGGAAGGGCCAAGGAGTATCATGTTGGTGCCCCCTTCTGGTGGGGTTTACAGCGAAAGGAGCTGTTGTGGTGCTGGGGTTTGGGTGTGGGGGTGGGAGGGAGGTCAAGGTAATGACCCAAGGAAATCACTTTTTGGAGGACTTTATTGTACTGTGGGCATGCACACACTGCTATACCCCCACTGCAGAGCCTAGTGTTGGCTGAATGGTTAGGGTTCTGGCTTGGGTTCCTAGGATCCTGAGTTTAAATCCCGGTCGATCGTTGAATTAACGCCAGGGGGTTGGCTAAGCCTGTTATTCTTCCGAGGTCGGCAAATTGAGTACCAGCTCACTGGTAATTGGGGCACTGCATCAGCAGCACAAACGCTCTTCCAGAGAAAGGACGCAACCAGCAGCCACAGGCTGCATATGAAAAACAACAAAAAGCCCCACTACCACATCATAGGACCTCCCCTTTGCCGAGTTAGGCCACACCTGAAGCTAATTGAAAAGCCATTGCCTTGCTCAAACGAATTGCCATTGTAATGTAATGGTTATCGTTGTATTGTGTGGTTATGGGAATGGTCCACTCAATCCCGTGTGACATGATATGTGCTCTGGAGGGCAGATAGTCCATTAAATTGGTAGATAACTTTTAAATTGGGTATTTTGGCTCAGCTGACCGCTGGAGCAAGTTACATCCACTGGGTGGTGTGGTCATATAGATGGGTTTGTATTTGGTGGGTTGAAATTAAGGTAGATCTGCCTGTTTTGCTTTTGTTTTTGCCATCTTCTCTCCCAACCAAAAGGACACCAGGAAGGTCATATGGGTGTGGAAGAAAATTGAATACATGTCGGGGTTGGGCATCCGGGCAAAGGGCATCCGGCCGTACAGCCCTGGTGTTGGGCTAGCGGCTAGGGTGCCAGCTTAGGATACCAAGGATCCTGGGTTCGAATCCCGGTCGATCGCTGAATTAACGCCAGGGGGGTTGACTCAGCCTGTCATCCTTCCGAGGTCGGCAAATTGCGTACCAGTACACTGGTAATTCCCTCTTTATCGTAAAAAGGCGACAAACAGGGTTGGCGGCAGGAAGGGCATCCGGCCGTAAAACATTGCTTCAAAAAGGGGACCAAAAAACAACAACAACCACGGTCCCCGAAAAGGCCAACCCGCGCTTTGCGGGGAAAAATGGCCTCTAAACGGTGTTTTTTGTTTTTTTTTGTACAGGGTGACCCAAAAAAACCTCCCACATTTCAAAGGTAAATGAAAAAAAATGGTTAAAGATAATCAAGATTTTATTTGCACACATGAAACTTCATTCAATACAGTTTTTATTCATCATGTTTTAAAGATGACATCCTCCAAATGGTGGCCGTCATTGTCTATACACGCTTGGAGGCGATTTCTGAAGGCTGCCATGGCTCGACGGGTCATGTCGCGTGGAACAGCGGCTATCTCCTGCTGAATAGCAACCTTAAGGGCTTCAAGAGTTTGGGGTCGATGAGTATACACTCGTGATTTAAGGTAGCCCCACAGAAAAAAATCACAAGGGGCGAGGTCAGGGGAACGAGCCGGCCACCCAACATCGCCACGCAACGAGATCACCCGATCCGGAAACATTTCCCTCAGCACTTGCAATGATCTTCGAGCTGTGTGTGCCGTAGCTCCATCTTGCTGAAACCACACATCGAGTTCTTCAAGCTCAAGGTGTTCGCGTTGTGGCCTTAGAAAGTTTTCGAACATATCAATGTAACGGTCAGAAGTTACGGTAACAGTTACACCACCCTCTTCAAAGAAATAAGGACCCACAATGCCAACATCGGCAACAGCGCACCACACAGTCACTCAATCGGAGTGCAACGGTCTTTCGTGTAGCATGTGAGGGTTGTCTTCAGAGCAATAGCGAAAAATTTGTTTATTTACAGAGCCACTCAAATGAAAATGAGCTTTGTCACTGCACAAGAGAACAGCATCTTCCGGAACACGTTGCAGAATGTTCTCGCATAACTCCCTGCGGCTTATCCAGTCTCTCGCATTGAGTTCTTGCACAACCGTCATTTTGTATGGATGGAAGTGGAGGTCTTTGTGTAAGATTCTCCTTGCAGTTTCCCGGGATATCCCTACAGCTAAAGCATGCTTCCGCGCAGAATGTCTCGGAGACGGCACAACAGATCGCCTCAATGCTTCAATATTCTCAGGCGTACGAGCGCTCCTAGGTCGACCAGGTGATTTTCTTTTTAAAGCTGAGCCTGTTGCCCTGAAATTCTCAACCCACTGCAAGATGGTTTTCCGATCTGGAACGTTTTGGTTCCGTGGAATACTGAAACGTCTTCGAAAGGCCCTCTGCATGGCGATCACGGAACGGTTGTTTGTGAAGAACGCTTCGACAGCGAACGCACGGTGTGCTCCCGACCATGCCATGTTGGCGACCGAGACGGTTGGGGTTGGGCTACCAACAGACCCTAGCCCCGCCCCTCCCGCCTCACTACTGCCAGTGCTACAGCCTTTCGAAATGTGGGAGGTTTTTTTGGGTCAACTGTATATAATACTATTACGTTTGTAGGGGGTAGGGATACAATAGGCCAGTTAAAGTGTATTGATTAGTGTGCTCTGACTGTCGCGAAGAAGAAGAATCACCTCGATGTACTATAAGTAGGGGTCCGGTAGACCGTGTGTTCAGATTAAGTGCATCTTCGTCCCCATTACGAGGAGTAGGGTATGTTAATTAGCTCAGGGATTATGGTAATGTATCCCTTGTATGTTGATACCTCTGTAATTTATTTCCTATGTCCCTTTTGGCACACTACACCAAAGACACTAGAATCGCGCATTGAATGACACCCTAATTAAAAACCTACCGGAAGCCAGGACATTGAGCGCTGCCGCTGATAACATTGACTTTGGAAGAGCAGAGGATGGGTGGGCCGAAGGCCATGCCCAGAAGGGCAGTGATTGGTAGGGGTTTTGATTGACACCAGCCCAGGGTAAGATGAGACTTGCTCATAGGAGCAGGGAAGGACGGGTCAGACGCGACTCGCTGATTGGCGGGGGATCCCAGATGATGATAGAGCCTGAGTGATAAAAGAACGTGCTAGCGGACATTTTGGTCTCTTCTTCGCTCTTCTTCTTGGCTTCACGCGCTGGCGGACATTCTCTGTTCTCTTCTCCTTGGCTCCTCGCTCTGACCGATTCCCTCTTGGGCCTGCTCGTTTTGAACTTTGTTGGTGAACGCCAGCATTTTTATATCCCTCCGCATCAACGCCCTTATGGTTTTTCTCTGATTTTGGATCTCATCGCGGGTGGCCGTGCGCCGATATCTTGCTGGTGGTCATGAGGAGGAAGAGCCACGGCTTTCCAAGCAAGAGCAATGGGTGGACGAGCGCTGCTGGCTTGCTGCAGTGCGACACACAGCGAGGCCTAGGTTCCCGCCAACGAATGAGAGGTTCCCGCCAACGAACGAGAGGTTCCCGCCAATGAACGAGAGGTTCCCGCCAACGAACGAGAGGCTCCCGCCAACGAACGAGAGGCTCCCGCCAACGAACGAGAGGCTCCCGCCAACGAACGAGAGGTTCCCGCCAACGAACGAGAGGTTCCCGCCAACAAACGATAGCTCCCGCCAACGAACGAGAGGTTCCTGCCAACGAACGAGCGGTTCCCACCAACGGATGAAAGGTTCCCGCCAACAAATGGGCCTGTTTCTGCCAACAAGCCCTGAGACGATTTTGACGACCCCTGACAAGACCCCACCAGACAATTTGAGTTGAGTCCCGTACATAAATTACACATTTGTTTTCCAGTTATTTTATCCCATTCTCTGAATACGAGTCTGGTTGTGGGAGCACTCCAAATTAGGAATTTAGTTCATGATGCATTTAGTTCATGATTTAGTTCATGATTTAGTTCAAACAAAGTTCATTCTTTGTTTGCTGGCATTTATTTTCATTAAAACTTTTATTTTCATACATTTTAAACCTGGGTTGTTTGAGTTGATTTATTGCAGGATTGAAGACGTCGGGTGGAAGCCGTTCGGGTAAAGCTCCGGTTTCCTCTCTCCCTCTTGCTCCCCCAAGCGTATTATCCACCATTTGATTGAACGCTTCGGAGTAACAGCTCGTTTGGTCATCCGTGCTACCCTACGGTGTTCACTACACAAGGTAGTCACGCGACAATACTTATTGGACATTATAATTACTAGTGGAGTGTCCGCCCTATTGGCAATCTTGTTCCAAGCATACAACACGTTCCTCTGACACATACCTTTCCTTGGGTGGTGTATGGGCAACACTTGCTCCAGAAAGTAATAAAAATAACCAGGGTTACATGCATGAAGCAAAAACATGCCTATTGCTTATAATTCAAAACACCTTACTGCACTGGACAGGAAAACTGTACCTTAAAGGGTGGATCTTGTAATACCGCCTCCCACCTAGAGGCGGCGCTACATGATACACATTTACATAGAGAATTTGTTCCCCTTCCTCCCCTACCCACAACCTACACCAAGACCACCAGCAAAAAATAAAAACACACCTATACACTAATCTGGGTCATGCTGATCCTATGTAGCAAGTCTGGATGTAATCAAACCAGAACTGCAGGAGAAGTAGTGCGACAAACAAACACACAAGCACCAGTCCATGAATTATAGTAAGGATGATATTTTTTCAAAACCAAGGGGATAGTGTGATAAGAAGTATAGGTAAGGTAGCTATAGCTTGCTTCCCATAGTACTCTCTAATTTAGTGGATAAATTAGAGAGTAGTAAGGTCCTTAGCTAGAATGTGATAATAATGGTATGGAAGGTGTGATCGAGTAGGGTAGCATTAATCGTGTATTAGATATCGTAGACGTAAGTTATGTGGTTAACCGTGCACCAAGTGGCACTGAGTGTAAAACTTTTAGCAGACTAGAGCAAGAGTGTTATGTAAAACCTCCTGTAGCAGGCAAAGCCAGGTGAGGATTTGGACACAAAGGCACCAGGAAAGCCCTACACCCTGTCCTTGAACGTTAGAATAAACAGTTTGGCCAGCGGGCCTTAAGACATGGCAGTAATTTGAGATGTGGTGCCCTTGGGAAGGGCAGAACACTTGTTTGTGTTCGTCCCACAGATCGGGGCTGTCCTAAAGATGGACTGCCCACAGACTGTGGGTAGCCAATAAATGGGACCAGCCACCCAAGAAGGCGGTCCTGGAGGTGATGAGGGCCATGGCTGCACATTCAATGTGTTGTTGACAACCAATCATGACAACCTCAACATACAATCTTCACAATACATATTACGCGATCGCTCCCAGGGAAAAAATACCAAGGCAGTGTATAAGCACAAGACTCGATTGAGGCTTTAAGGCAACATGCATTTTAAGGCCATTTTCCCTGCTAGAGTGGGGGTTAGCCTTGCGGTCCCCATGACAATCCTCTCCATTTTGCCCTATTTTCTGCATCTCTCCTTGTTAACCCCCTTGCCCGCATTTCTTCTTCCACCCTCTTTAGCCAAGTCTTTCTTGGTCTTCCCCGTCCTCTACTTCCTTCTACATTCATTTCCATCACACTTCTCAACCAGTCATTTTCATCCTTCCTCAACACATGACCAAACCATCTCAACCTGTTCCTCTTCACAGCATCAATCACAGGCTCTATTCCCATCATCTTTCGCAATTCATCATTTGTCTTCCTCTGTCTCAACGATACTCCGCACATCCACCGAACCATTCACATTTCCACCCTTTCCAGCCTTCGTTGCTGCTCTACGTTCATTACCCATGTCTCGCTCCCATAAATCATAACACTTCTCACACATGCAGTATACACCTTTCCCTTCAGCTTCAACGACACTCCCCTCCTCATCAGCACGCCACTCAGTTCCCGAAACTTCTTCCATGCACATCTCACTCGAGCAAACGTTGCCGAGTCTGATCCACCTTCTCCATTCAGCATGTCTCCGAGGTAGAAAAATGTTTTCACACCTTCCAGCTTCATGCCGTCTCCAAGATCCAACTCAACATTTCCTCCATCTGCAGCTCCCTCTGTGCACACCTTACATTTGAATGTAGCTGCCACACTGGTTAATGACCTTCTCAGACCACTGTATTTTTGATGAACCCACTCAGCGCACATTGTACATTGAATGGAGTTCACTCCGACACCCTTCCTGCACACAGCACACGGCCACTTCCCAGTTCTTTCCACCTCACCACATGTTTTACCACTTGCCATCACCTTCGTCTTTCCGGTATTCACCTTCAGACCTTTTGTCTCAATACATTCCTTCCACTTGTTCATCTTTTCCTTCAGTCCATCCATACTTTCCGCAATCAACAACTCCCACGGTAAACCCTCCTTTACGTTCTGAGCCAGCACCTCCATCACAGCTACAAATAGTAGTGGACTTAGTACCGATCCCTAATGCACTCCCACCTTCACCTCAAACTCACCACTGTTCCCGTCCTTCGTCCTTACAGCTGTGCGCGCTCTTTTGTACATTGCCATCACTACTCTGATCAACCATTCCTCCACTCCTAACTTCCTCAATGCCCATGTCAATACTACGCGTGGAACCCAATCGAATTCTTTCTCCAGATCAACAAACCCAAGAAACAACTTCTTCCTCTTCTCCATGTACTTCTCCTGCAACTGCCTCACAATAAAGAGCGTGTCTGTCGTTCCTCTTCCTGGCATAAATCCAAACTGCATTTCGTCGATCTTCACCTTCTTCCTTATCCTCATCTCCAACACCCTTTCCAATACCTTCATTCCATGCTCCAATAACTTTATCGCTCGGTACGAGCCACACTCCAGAGAGTCACCTTTCCCCTTGCATAAAGGGACGAGTGTACTCAGTTCCCAATCCACTGGAATGCGGCCTTCTTTCACCACCAGATTGCAGATCTCTGTCATTCTCTTCACACCCCAATTTTCTGCTGCCTTCAACATATCTCCCACAACTCCCGTCGGCCCTCCCTCTTTTGTACTCTTCATTGCTTTTATCGCTTCCTCAACTTCCTTCTCAGTTATCTTCTCTGCCGGTCCTAAAACTGGGTTACTCTCTATGTTGCCATCCCATTCATTCTCTGTATTCAACAGCATTTCCATATATCTTTTCCATCTTCCTTTAATTACATCTGGGTGCACAACGATTTGTCCCACTTCATCCTTCAAGCAACTCACCCCCATGACATCACACCTCTCTTTCGCTATCTGCTTTGCAATCCTGAATATCGCTGTCTGACCTTCTTCCGAATCCAAGCGTTCTCTGAACATTTTCCTACATGCCTCCTGCACCTTTGCTACCTCTTTCTTTGCAGCCTTCTTGGCTGCCTTATAACTTTCATGCTCTGCTTTTTCTGCTCCCCTACCCTTCACCTTCTGCCACTCCTTGAACTTCTTCCTCTTCGCGTCAATCCTCTTTCCAACTTCAACATCCCACCACCATGTTTCCGAGTGCCTCGGTGGTCCTTTTGTCCATCCACATACCTCACCAACGGCTCCCAACAGACTATCTTTCATTGACATCCAACCACTTTCAAGCTCAACCACCACATCCTCTACCCTACTCAGCCTCTCTTTTAATGCCTCCCTTACTGTCACCTCTTTCAACCTCCACACCTTCATTCTCGGTTGGTACTACACCCGCCAAGCTCTGCTCGCACCTTTCACCCTTATGTCGCAGACAACCAAGTGGTGCTGTGAAACAGCCTCCTCCCCCCGGGATCACCTTTGTGTCCCGGAGGTGCCCCCTATCTCGCCTACGCACCATCAGGTAGTCAACGGTTGTCGTTGACCCACCTGACGTGTATGTAACAAGTTTATTATCCTCTTTCTGGAACTGAGTATTACAAATCAACAAATCAGCTCCATCAGCAAACTCCAAAATCCTTTCACCTTCTCCATTTCTCACACCATATCCGTAACCCCCATGAACTCCCTCAAAACTGTCCATACTCCTTCCCACATGTCAATTTAGGTCTCCTCCTACCACAGCAACTTCCTCATCTTTCACGTTTTCCATCAGCTTCTCTATCGCACACCAGAACTTGTCCTTCTCTTCATCGCTTCGACCAACCTGCGGAGCATATCCCGAGAAGACGTTCACCAAGAGCTTTCCAATCATCATTTTCACCATCATCAACCTATCACTCACTCTAGTCACACTCACCACACTGTCTACAAACTCCTCAGAAAACAGGACACCAACACCATTCATGCCCTCCAGGCACCCTTGCCACACAAACTTGTATTTCTGTCCCTGCCTACCCTTCACCATTCTCACACCACTTCCCTTCCATCTCGTCTCTTGCACACAACATATGTCCACTCTTCTTCTGACCAATACTTCCACCACTTCTCCTGATCTCCCTGTCATTGTCCTTACATTCCATGTCCCAAACCTCAGAAACCGATCTCTACTTCGGGCTGTACCCTGCCCATATGTAGTTGTAATTGTCATGGTTCTCTTTTTTTGAGGCAATGTTTTTATGGCCGGATGCCCTTCCTGACGCCAACCCTCTTCCTCGCCTCTTACGACACGCAGGGATACGGTGTACCTATTCTAAACCAGGGTACACACCGGGACACCAGGGTACACACTGGCTTTAATGCCAGTTATCTGGTTTTACCTGTGGTCAATTTTTTTTATCGAACATAGCACTCGACCTTCCTCTGGATGAAAGAGGAGGCCATGCAAAGTTTGGTCGCACTGGTTCATGCATGGTCTGAATGCATAAACAAACAGACACACAAACTTTCTTCTTTACATATTAGATAGCAGAGTACCCACCCTACGCCTGGGTCTAGTTTGTGCATTGCTTGCTGGAAAAAGTATAGTCTGTGTTTTTGCAACAAGACTGTAGATGTTTGTGTGATGTGCGCTTAAAGGGACACAATCATTAATTATTTGAAGAGTTATGTTTTAGAGGTTGATATTCCTGATCTATTAGCACAAAAACATTTTTTTGGCTGAATAAAAACCTGATAACCATGTTTTAAAATCGGACTGTTTATCACTTCCGTTATGCAAATGAGTCACTTCCGTTGATTCGCGAGCGCGAAGCTTATAACTGTTCCAAACAAGACACAGGCAAGAGTTGTGTTCCAGGTAAGCTAAAGCCGCTGTCACACCTTGTCGTTTTAGCCAGCGTATGCCGATGTATGAAACATTTGGCGAATACGCTGGCACACGTCGAATACGTTATGGGTAAGTTTTGTATACGTTAAGAGCACGCTGAAGCACGCTGGCATACGTCGTAGTACGCCGGGCTCGTCGACAAATTTTGTGCATGCACTAAATTTGTCGACGTATGCCAGCGTATGACTCACACCAGCACTCAATTTTGATACGTCGGCATACGCTGGCTAAATCGTCAAGGTGTGACAGGGGCTTTTTAAAATTAGGTGGGTAAACTAACCTAAACTATACGACAGTCAGTTGAGGCTGTAAAGCAACCAAACTTCAAGACGAAGCCGTAGCTGCACATTCGTGGGCCGCTCCTGCAGTTGTTGACTGACACTGTGTTGTGGTCCAGTTTGTGCAGAACAATAACGTGATCGAAGACTGCAAGGTGCAGGATTCACGAAGGCAACTGCACTTCATCTAAGATGTGAGGGATCTCTGGCTCGCTCCCGAGAGATTGATTGGCTTTCTTATAAGAATGCAAACTGCCCTCAGTGCAGTGAGCCTCCAACCAATTATAGACCTGAGGGCACTTCAATAAACTGAAGATATATTCCCATATGCTGGTCGAGGTATAGTGATATATGGTCATTATTGTTGGCCTACGGACTCAATACAGACCCAGTGAATCAATATCGCAATTTTTGGCAAACAGGATGACTAATTTGTCTGTCAGCGAAGTGACAGGTAGTTTCTGCTGGTATTCTAGAAATATAGATAACAACTTGAGGATTAGCTCTGAGTAACTAGCTCTGAGCTTGGCTCACTTGGGCCTGGCTTCAAATCAACACGCAACTCTCACCCGTGCCTTGATTGGAACAGTTAAAAGCTCGGTACATCGGCATCTTGAATGCTAGAATATCTTTTGATGATTCTGATGACATGCCGACATACACGTCTGTCAATGAGCTGTGTGCTCGTGATGTCACGAATCAACGGAGGTGACTCATTTGCATAAAGGAAGTGAAAATAGTCCGATTTTAAAACACGATTATGTGGCTTATTAGTGTCTCCAAAATTTTATTTTTGTGCTAATGTGTCAGCGATAACATCCTCTAAAACATATCCCTTCAAAAAAATTAATGATTGCGTCCCTTTAAAAGGTTCTAGATAGTTAAAGGGTACATTCCAATAGTAGATAGTATCGCAGGGGTCAAAAGCTCTAAATGGTTAAAGGTCCAAGCTGTCCAATCTGTCTGAAGGAAGTAAGGCATCTAAAGTGACTTAAGGGGTGTAAAGGTCGAAAGATTTTGGGGTCTAAAGGGTACAGTACAAAAGGTTTAAAGAGTGAAGTGATCTTAAGGTGTCGAACTTGTCAAAAGGGTCTTAAAGAAAAAAGCTGGGGGTCTTATGGGTCTTTGAGGTCTTACGGATCTTGAGGTCTAAAGGGTCTTCAGGTTTTGAGGGGTTTTAGGGATCTTTATTATCTTCGAGGGTATTAGGGGTCTAAAGGGTCTTCAGGGTCTGTCGGGGTCTCATCTCTCATGTAAAAAGTCTTCTCTCAAGCATGTAAAAACGGTCTTCTGGATCGTTAAAGGCTGATGCGGTGGATGAAAATAACCAGAAGAACAATCCTCAGGTAGGACTTCTTCTTTGTGCCAAATTTGGTGGTTGTCGGTTCAGCGGTCTTTGTTAAAAAAAGAATATATATATATATATATATAGCTATCTCAAAGGATGATACCAAGAGTTGAGTGATGTCAACGGGTCACAGGCTCGATGCAGCTATTGCATGCAATGGATATGCAACTAAATACAGATTATTATACTGATTGAATTTACTTTAAGTTAATCTGTTCCAATACTTATGCTTACCTCAAATACGGGGACAACATAAAAAGTGCTATTGTTCTACAATGCTAACTAAAACATATATTCATAGAAATACAACGAAATAAAAGCTGATTCTGTACCCTTGCCTCATATTCATCTTTTGATATCAAATCAAAATTTATGGAGTATATAGCAATAATAACATATTTGACCACAGGAGTCGAGGAGGTCCGAGCGTGGGAATCGAGGAGCGTTTCTTTGCACGAGCATGATGAGGGTTGAACTGAGTGACTTTTGAACAGTGATTTTTCTGAAAGAACCGAGTTATTTTTGTGAAAGGCATTTATTTGTTGTAAGCTGAGTAAGCACAAATTTAATGTATTAAGGAGAGCGGATATGGTGAGACATAAAGAAGGGAAGGGGTGAGGTGAGGGGAGGAAGCGAAGATGGAGTGAGTGGGGTGTAAGTAGGGATGGGTGCCTCTTGTGTGGGGGGAGGAGTCAAGTGTGGAGGGATGGGAATGGGCAGGGAGGAGGTGGAGAATGAGTGGTGAAAGAGCGGTGTGTGTGTGTGCACACAGTGTTATGATAACAGGCTAGGGTAGTTTGTCCAGCAGGGCAGCTCGGGCAGTGTTGCTGATTCATGACCTGAGCGTCCCAATTTAATCAAGATGCTACTAGCTCTTCCAGGCAGGCAGCGGTTCAGAAGCGAGGTTCAGCTAGGTAGTTTGATTGTGGGAGCAATGGTGGTAGGAGGGAGATAGGGGTCGAGGTGGTGGAGATGATGCAGAGAAGGAGCTTGGAAGTGTTGTGTGCAGAAGACCAGGTGGAAAGGAGACAGGGCGAGGAGGTTGGTAGTAAAAGCTGTTCCATGTGGGTGGGGATGGAAAGAGTAGTGGCGTGGGAATAATAGTATGGGACAAGATCAACAAGCAGGTGGTCAGAGTAGAAAGATGTGAGGAATGGATAGTGATGGCATGGGTGGTGATACAGAGGCAAATAGTGTGTGTTATGTCGGTATATGACCCAGAAACAGGAAGGACTGGGGCAGAGAAGCAGGAATTTCTGGACACTGGAGGTGATCATTTGCATGGCTGGGGAGTTTAATGTGTATGTAGCAGTAGTGGAGATGGGTGAAAAGGATTGTGTTGGTAAATTTGGTTGGGGAATGAGGAATATAGAGAATCAAGAGCTGGAGTTGGGGGTGAGGAATGGAATGGCCATAGCTGGTTAATGCTTTCAAAAGCGGGAAAGCCAAAGATTACCGATAGGAAATGGACAGCATAGAACAGAATTGTATTTGGTAGTGGTAAAGAAGTGATAGTTGTGGAGAGTTAAGGATTGTAAGACAGTGGCAGAAGAGCATGTTACCACCTAGCACAAGCCTGTGGTGTTTGTGGTGACAATGAAGAAAAGGCGGGAGGTTAAGAGCAGGGTCGGATGGTTATGAGGTGGGGGAAGTGTAGGGGTAATTCCGTCGTAGAGTACAAGGAGAGGATGAGGGACAGGTATGAGCAACTTAGCAAAGAAGAGGAAGATTTGAGGAGGAGTGCAAGAAGTACAAAGAGGCGATTAGGGGAGTTGCAGCAGTTTTGTGTGGAAGGACATCAGGAAAGGGTGCATCATCAAGGAAAAAAGAAACCAGGTATGGTGGACGGAGGAAGTAGCGAAGGCAGTTGGTGAAAAGAAGGAGGGTTGGAAGAGGATAAAGAAGATCAAGGATAGAAGGAGGCAGCCGGATGTGGGGTTACTGCACCTGTATGGGCAAAATACGATAGCAGCAAGAAGAGTTGTGGCTAAAGCGAGGAATGATATGGAAGAGGTGGCGTACAACAAGCTGAAGGAAGATGATCTATAAATTAGCTTGTGACAGGGATGCGGATAGCGAGATAGCGAGAACATGAAGGGGAGGAGGGGGGAGGTTGATGGAAATTAACGATGGTGGTGGGAGGCTAGTGACAAAGAGGGGGCCAGTATTGAAGGTGTGCAAATGATATTTCAAGGCGCTCTTGAACCTGGAAGGACGCACCGGTGAGATGGAGCTACCGAATTACATAGAGGGGAAATTGGAGTTAGTGGAGATCAAGGAAGAGGCGACCAAGGGAAGAGGCGACACTCCCGGTGTGTACCCCGGTTTAGAATAGGTACACCGTATCCCTGCGCATCGTAAGAGGCGACCAAGGGTTGGCGTCAGGAAGGGCATCCGGCCATAAAAACATTGCCTCAAACAGGGAACCATGATTGTCATGGGGCCCGCAAGGCCAACCCCCGCTCTAGCGGGGAAAATGGCCTTAAAACGATCATTCATTCATTCAAGGAAGAGGAAGTGTGGATGGCATTGGACAGGACGAAGAAAGGTAGAGCAGCAGGCATTGATAAGGTACACACAGAGATGATAATTGCAGTGGGAGAAATTGGAGTCAGTTGGACGAACAGGTTGTTTAATGTATTTATGAAAAATGAATTATATTCCAGAGGATTGGAGGACAGGGTTAATTGTGCTGATATGGAAGGGTAAGGTCGATGTTCAAGATTCAGGAAAGTACAGGGCATTATGCTCTTAAGTCATGTCATGAAGATGCTGGAGAGGATTCTGGATGGGAGGATAAGGAAGAGGATGGAGATTGAGATCAGAAAAGAGCAGTAGGGGTTTAGAAAGGGTAGGGGATGACGGATGGGATGTTCACGTTGAGACAGCTGGTGGAGAAGAGGTTGGAGGTCCAAGGTGAAATGGCATTGGGATTTGTGGACCTGGAGAAGGCCTACGACACTGTCACAAGAGAAATTCTGATGGTGACACTGAGATGGACGAGAGTGACGAAAGCAGAAGTTGGGTTGGTGGAAGGGATGTACAAGGGAACAAAGGGAAGAGTGTTGGTTGGTCCTCGGATGTCGGAGAAGTTCAGTGTGAACATCGGTTTGAAACAGGGAAGCAGGAAGGTGAACATTTGGGGTAATATGGGGAGTATGTTGTATGCGGACGATCTGGCTGTTGTGATGGAGAGTAGACGGGAGATGCAGGAAGTACTGGGGGAGTGGATGCAGGAAGTACTGGGGGAGTGGATGCAGGAAGTACTGGGGGAGTAGAACAAGGCATTTTGGAAGCATGGGCTGAAGATGAGTATGGAGAAGACCGATGTGATGTGGGTCGGGCAGCAAAGGAAAGAAATGAATATCAGGTTCGAGTAATGCAACTAAGAGACAGACAAGGAGACAACAGATAGAAACTTAGAAGTAAAATGGCTTCACTTAAGACCAATGTAGAAACAGATTTTATCAAATGATATATGTGATGTCCATTGCTAATGGCAAACACGAATAATTCAGCTGTAGCTAAACCTAAAAGTCCATGTAGAATGCCAATGCTACATGTGAGAGCCTGAACTTCATGGCTGCTTATTGCATGGCAGCGAGGTTGAGAGTGACAGCACAAAGAGCAGCGCAAAATAATATGCTTCAGAATCTTTTAAAATGCTGAAGCTTTGACATGCAGTAAGAATGAAGCTTTCAAATGCTGGCTTGAACACTGCCCCTTCACGGTAGCTAATTTTGGAGTATCTTTGAGGATTTCGACTTCAATTTGGTTGAGGATTTCTCCCATCTGGGTCAATCTGATTGATTAATTACTTCCACTACCAAAGGTGGATGGAGGTTATATTTTCACCCGTGTCTGGCTGTGTTTGTCCGTTTGTGAACATGATGTCTCAAAAAGTTGTGGACTAATTCGGACGAAATTTGTCAAAGAGGTAGCACATGTGACGAGGAATAAATTTTTTGATTTTGGTGAATATCCGGATCCGGCTCGTATAATTTTTTAGTGATTCTTCACCATTGGCAGATGGGGCCAAAATGATACATAGCAGGATATCCCAAAAAGTTGTGGACGGATTTGGACGAAACTTGGTGGAGAGGTTGGGTGTCTGACAAGGACAAATAGATTCAATTTTGGTGAAGATCTGAATATGGATTCGGGTATGAGAATTGTTAAAATTTTTAAGTGATTCTTCACCATTGAGTGATGGGGCTAACACCAACATAATAGTCAGGTTCACTATGTTAACAAATATAATTTCGTTCAAAATTTTGGTAGATTAGCAAAACTATACATTTTTGGAATATTCAGAGCATGGGGAATCCAAAAATTAATGTTTACATTTGCGTAGACACCTTTGCGAAAATGACACTCAGGACAGTGATGAAGATAGTCAGGTTCACAATGTTAACAAATATAATTTCTTTCAAAATTTTGGGATTAGCAAACCTGTACATTTTTGGAATCTTCAGAGCATGGAGAATCTGAAAATCAATGTTGGCATTTGCACAGACACCTGCATGGCCGCTATTTTGGATTTTGAAAATGGCCGCCATAAAATACATATTTTGCGCGATCTCGGCTTCTAGTCAACCTAGAGACTTAATTAAATATGCTAATCCTATGTTTTCTAGGTCAAAGAATCCAATAAAGGCCTAAAAATAATGCTCAGGATTATAGAAAAGCAACAAACAAAGGTAATTGAAAACCATTGTCTTTATATTTGTGATATAACTGTATTACATAATACATGATATTGCAAGTCCTTTGAAGTTATAGGTTGTTATAGGAAGTTATAGGTAGTATCAGATTGAACTATAAGTCCTATACACAGGATCTACGAGGTCTATACCGTTTAGGAATATGCTTTTACAGATCTTCATCACTGTCCTGAGTGTCATTTTCGCAAAGGTGTCTACGCAAATGTAAACATTAATTTTTGGATTCCTCATGCTCTGAATATTCCAAAAATGTATAGTTTTGCTAATCTACCAAAATTTTGAACGAAAAAACATAGTGAACCTGACTATAAAGCAGGATATCTCAAAAAGTTATGGACGGATTTGGTAGAAAACTTGGTGGACATGTTATGAGTGTGACAAGGACGAATCGATTCAATTTTGGTGAAGATCCGGATCCGGCGAGTATAATTTTTTAAGTGATTCTTCACCATTGGGAGATTGGGCCAGAAACAACATAAAGCAGGATATCTCAAAAAGTTGTAGACGGACGATTCTGATTAAATATGATTATGTATTGTGATTTTGTGGTCTACTCTGGGATATGAAACATAAACTGTTCACCTGGCGGAGGTATGCTCTCTACTGAGAGCCGTTCTAGTTGGTCAATGTATTTGGGAATTGCAGTCTCTTCTTGTTGTCTCTTCTTGTTGTCTCTTTTTGTTGTCTCTTTTTGGAGTCCTTTTTGGAGTCTTTTATGGAGTTTTTTTTTAGGATTTCTACTTCCATTTGGTTGAGGATTTCTCCCTTCAGGGTCCATCTGATTGATTGATTGGCCAATCTATTTGGACGTCACTGATGGGTTATACAAATCTAGCATTTGCTGTAAGACCCCCTCATTCAAAGTAGAGTCAAACACAACATCGGCCTGCTAAAGGCCTTGTATTCTAAAGCTCATTTTTGTCTGTCGTTGTTAATTTTTCGGAGGGATCCGTCTCACTTCTAATTCCTTCCCTGTTGGGTTGAGCATGATCCAGTTTTTTGGCTTTTGTGCCAGTGATGAGATCGATCGGACTCGAACCCACATCCTTGAGTATGGTTCGATGGAATGTAATTATATATTGGCCGAGCGTTGAACTGGTTCATTACCATGGCTGCTTTGTACATCTCTCAAAGGAATTTCGTTTTAAGGAACATCATCATAATCACAATGTTGATTTCTTCTGACGGAGCGTCGGTGCTGCCGAATCAGTTTCATTCTAAGGATTACTCTGGGCAGGTTGCCATTGCCTTCCCAGTGGAATTTGTAATTTATTTCAGTGTACCGGGGATAACTCATCCACTCTTCATCGAAAGATACTGTGGGATATTTAACTTCCACCAGATAATGTAGACAGACTAGACCTCAGCCCCAAATTAATGTACATCCGAGGGATTGCTGCACCTGCCAGTGAAGCACCAATCTGAGTTGTAGTCGGGTCAGGAATCAAACCTAAACCAGAAAGCTCAGAAGCAAGTGTGCTTCCTCCGCACTATATTGTCTGCTATTCAAAGGAACAAGATGAAGAAATATCCCAATTGCATGGAGCATGGTCAGGCTTGAATGGATATTGAAGTAGGTGAAGTTTAATATCGACTGTTCTTTGTAACGTTGTTACAGCAAGTTAAGGTGCAGACTGGAGTTACAATTGTCCTGTGATAATTGCTTTGAAACTATCGTATGCGAAACTGAGATGAAAAACATTCAATATAATTACAATATAAATATGCCATCAATAAGAGAGAGAGAGAAGAGAGCGAGAGCGAGAGCGAGAGAGATAAATATAAGATATAAAAAAACGAAAGTTAAAATACATGAGAAATTAATTTTTGTAAAATGAAAGGAAGAAAGAATTCCATAAAAATGGGTTAAAAAAGCTGGTTGATAAAACAATAAAGAAGGTAAAGAAGACCCGTGGATAAATGCAAACAACTTGGCGATGTGTGATTGCTACACACGGGCGTACCCACACTGTGATGTGCGTTTTCCAATTTAATCTGAAAACAACAATAAACCAAAGGAAAAGGGGAAGAAGGTAAATGTGTGCCCTGTGCACAGAGCTTCCCTGCACAGATGTTGTTAAAATTGCCATCATTTGTAAGATACAGCGAAGAAACAGACAATCAAAGGTCCATAGTCAGGCTATTCAAATTATATCCATCATGTTACAGAAAACATAAGGGATGGAAGCTGGGGGAATGGGTTGAAGGAGGGAAAATATCTGAGTCCGATATGCAAGGTAACAAAGAAAATCTGTTAATCTAATAAATAGAGATATAAAGAGGTATAAACAGGCATGCACATACACACACACACACGCACATACACACACACACACGCACGCACGCACGCACAAACACCCACCTACATAGATATTCCACCTGTTACCATGTTTGTGTTCCAGGCATTTTAAAACACCACATTTATTCATGCCGAGATGCACTAATAGGGCATGATAAAGCAATAAACTGTTTCAGCAAAGCCACCCTTTTTATACAGGTGACGAGGCTCAGCGAAAAGCAGAACAACAGAGGGTGAAGAATGGACAGATAGACAGTGGGGCAAAGGGAAAACATGTGGACAAGAACGCATCACAGCACGAGGAGCGCAGCTGCAGGTGAAAGAGGGTAAGTGTACCAGTATGTACAGAAGAGCTCAGCGGTTAAAATGTAAGAACATGGATTGCAGACTTGAAGGTTTGAGAGAAGAGCACGAGACAACAGACTTGGGAAACCATTTCCACAGGTAAGAGATGACGGGGAGGGAATTGAAAGAGTGTTAAGGTGAGTGTTAAGCTTCGACAAGGGGAGGGTAACAGTGGAAGGTATATGAAGTTGTGTTGTGATCAAAGCAGAAAAATGTTGAGGAAGTAAGAATTGCTCCAGTGTTCATTTACCCAAGCGATGCCGAGTGTGTGTCCTCAATTTCAGGTGCTTTGTTGCTGTGAGTAAATGCTCAGTTGTAAACACGTAATTGGTTTCCTCTTGCAGGTCGAGATGAATACGTTTCATTCCCAAACTCAATAACTGTTGATTTCCTTTAATAATTCAAACAGTAAAGCAAATCTCAAATAACGCAGATTAATGCCTATTCATCACGCGGATAATCAAATCTACGTTTGAAACAGCACAAAAAGTGATTTATTAAACAATAAATAAATTGCTGCAAAAAAGTGTTGCTTATGACTAGAGATATACCTGAACACTCTGTAAAGGTGGAGTACCTGCGGAGCAAATACAGCATGTCCATAAAAAGGTCTTTGAGACTCTACGCTCACTGAACTTCCTTGTGAAAAGCAAATGAACCGGCCATTGTTAAACCGTGTCAGACCACAAATGGAGCAGAAAAAGATTGCCAAATTCCCCTTACGGTATGAATTAGTGGCATGAAATGTGTGGTTCTCGAAGAAAAAGAGGCACAAGTGACATGAAATGTGTGGTTCAATAAGAAAGAGGCACAAGTCGCAGAAAATGTGTGGTTCTCCAAGAAAAAGAGGCACAAGTGGCATGAAATGTGTGGTTCAATAAGAAAAAGAGGCACAGGTCGCAGAGGTTCTATAAGAAAAAGAGGCACAAGTTGCAGGAAATGTGTGGTTCTACAAGAAAAAGAGGCACAAGTCGCAGGAAATGTGTGGTTCTAGAAGAAAAAGAGGCACAAGTCGCAGGAAATGTGTGGTTCTAGAAGAAAAAGAGGCACAAGTCGCAGGAAATGTGTGGTTCTATAAGAAAAAGAGGCACAAGTCACAGGAAATGTGTGGTTCTAGAAGAAAAAGAGGCACAAGTCACAGGAAATGTGTGGTTCTATAAGAAAAAGAGGGACAAGTCGCAGGAAATGTGTGGTTCTATAAGAAAAAGAGGCACAAGTCGCAGGAAATGTGTGGTTCTATAAGAAAAAGAGGCAAAAGTGGCATGAAATGTGTGGTTCTATAAGAAAAAGAGGCACAAGTCACAGGAAATGTGTGGTTCTATAAGAAAAAGAGGCACAAGTCGCAGGAAATGTGTGGTTCTATAAGAAAAAGAGGCACAAGTGCACTCCTCACCACCACGCGTCTCATCCAGGCCGCAGTGTTGCCGGTAGCAGAGTGCAAGTTCGACTCTGTGACAGCGGTACAGTGCGACACCTGCTCCTAGAAGCAGCAGCATCGCGCTCAGGCCGACGGCTAACTGCAGCACCGAAGGAGGCTCTGCACGCACGTACAAGTATAGGTCGCAAGCACTCAAATCAAGGGTGGACTTATAGACTACAAGGACAGAACTGGACCCTCAGCTAAAGTTAGAGTCGAGTTACCGTGCTGACGGAGAAGGACTGTGCCGTGCCGTTTTCCACGTCCGTTTGCCACGATGCAAGTGTAGTTTCCGAGGTCACGTACTTGGATCGAGTTTAAGACGAGTCTCAATGCCACTCGTTGCTCTCCCAGCCACTCGTGCAGAACCCTGCACTCGAAGACACACTCTCAATCACTCTCTGTCTTTGGGTGGCTATTAATCAAACAACTGACCAAATACAGCAATGGCGTATCGAGAGGAACCCAAATAAACAAAGATGAAGCTGTTGGAAGGAAACTGGATAGGATTCGGGTTTCAGCTGCTGCTCACCAACACTCAAACTTATCCAGCACAGCCAGGTGAACCTTACAAAAACCCTGTGAAGGATTCACCCCTCCATAGACAAAGAAAAAGAAAGATGGAGGACAAGAATAAACCACTCTGTACGCATACACGCACACACGCACGCACACACACGCACACACGCACACACACACACACGCACACACGCATACACGCACGCACACACACACACATACACACACACACACACACACGCACGCACGCATACACACACGCACACACACACACGCACGCACACATGCACGCACACACACACGCACGCACACACACACACACACACACATGCTCACATGCACGCACGCACACACACATGCACGCACACACACACGCACGCACACACGCATGCACGCACACACACAAATGCTCACATGCACGCACGCACACACATGCACGCACGCACACACACACGCACGCACGCACACACACGCACGCACACACACACGCACGCACACACTCACGCACGCACACACACACGCACGCACACACGCTTGCATGCACGCACACACACACTTCAACCCATCTATTATTATCCAGAAATACCTCACTGCTTCTTACCTTAATACCACCACATAATGTACAGAGGAATCAAACAGCACACGGATAAATATGCAGGCCCTTATATTTACAATGAAGTTCCCTTTCCGGTGAACACCAATGATCCAATTCCGATTAATTAAATAAAATAATATATATTTAAAACAGAATTCCTCCTGTCACTTCGGAGGCATAAAAATATGAAATAAATAATTTTTAAATTTTATTCATTAATTTATTTTAATTCTTTCACACAAATTCCAATTCTACTGTAACCTGTTTACACGAAAACCAACCAAACGTAAACAAGTGACGTCATCATCGTCTGCAAACATTCTCACGTGACCTAAACCAAATCTTAGCACAATAACTCCTCTCTAACATAATGAAATCTGAGCACAAACCACAAAATCATCCTGAACAGAACAAATTTTAGCAAATCGAATAAGCTGAGATGAAAACATATTGCAACCTTTCATAACTGGTCCATTACTAGACGGAAAGGTAAACGCAACAGGTAAACTAAAATACCCGTAGTAAACTTTATGGTACAACTTTTTACAAAAACAATTGCTTCCAACTCTAACACATCCGGATGTGCAACAACACCATCATCTTCATTAAAATTCTTATCTGCTATTAATTAGGTTTTTTGGATAAATCCAATAAAATTTACTCCCACCCAGCCCCTCCTTCCACAGATCTCCCGATGTCCCTGTTCTCAACTTGTGTGTTTTTCTCTCTGTCTCCCACTCCCTTTATTATATGTTTTATGTGTCCGATTATGTTTTTGTGTTTAATATGTTAGGTCTGACATGCGCCTCGACTTTGTATACAAAAAAATAATAATCAGTCGATCAATAAGCTTATATGGCTACGGTTTAAAAAAGCCCAATTTTATCCTTGTTCAGAAGTGTTTCCGGTTAGTACTAGGGCTATCCTCTCGTGTACACTCTCTAGAGTCTAGACTGATTAAGGTCCCAAAGCATGTAGGCCACTACTGCCCTGTCATTAATGGCACGACAGCGACAGGATGTTCTGGTTTACACATGGCTTCAGACATTATTACACGGTGTGATAAATCACATCATGTTATGCTCTATCCACCACAGAGAGATGGATTACAAAGATTAGTGGCAGCAGCGTGGGACCAACCCAAACCTTTTACTCCAATAATAGGTATTATTCATACTCATGACGATTAAATTTTACATCAACTCATTTTCAGGTCATTCATGAATCCAATATGCCAGCTTGTCTTAGCAGTCATTAAATTAATAAGATGCAACAAAGCAAAAGGGGCGTGGCATGAAATTAATAAGATGCAACAAAGCAAAAGGGGCATGGCATAAGGGATATGGCATGAAATTAATAAAATGCAACAAAGCAAAAGGGGCATGGTATAAGGGATATGGCATGAAATTAATAAAATGCAACAAAGCAAAAGGGGCATGGTATAAGGGAGATGGCATGAAATTAATAAATTGCAACAAAGCAAAAGGGGCATGGTATAAGGGATATGGCATGAAATTAATAAAATGCAACAAAGCAAAAGGGGCATGGTATAAGGGAGATGGCATGAAATTAATAAAATGCAACAAAGCAAAAGGGGCATGGCATAAGGGATATGGCATGAAATTAATAAGATGCAACAAAGCAAAAGGGGCGTGGTATAAGGGATATGGCATGAAATTAATAAGGTGCAACAAAGCAAAAGGGGCATGGCATAAGGGATATGGCATGAAATTAATAAGATGAAGCAAAGCAAAAGGGGCGTGGTATAAGGGATATGGCATGAAATTAATAAGGTGCAACAAAGCAAAAGGGGCGTGGTATAAGGGATATGGCATGAAATTAATAAGACTAGGGCATGCCCGTACTATATCTATATCTAAAATTATATCCCCCCCCTCTATTTACATGAAATGGTTTGGTCCAAAGCGAACGGCTTGCGAGTGGTGACAATCCCCCCCTCTATTTACATGCAATGGTTCGGTCCAAAGCGAACGGCTACGGCTTCCGTAGTTTGGTAAAGAAATCGCCATCGCGTGCACAAACGCGCAGGAAAGCGAATGAATCGCAAATTCGTTTTTATTAGTTGTAAAACATAGTTTAACGCCAACATAGTTTGCAAACGTGAAATAAATGAATACGCTCTCAAATGTGCCATCCGAGGCAGAGTGTGTCCGCCACGTTCGGCACACGCGATCGTTCGCTGCTCTCTGATTGGTTGAATCGTTTTTTGGACATAGCTCGGTAAGTAATTGTCCGATTAATATGAAACCTTGAAAAGGCACATCCTCGGGTCCCCAGCAATATACCTGGCAAGTTAAAAGTATATCGGACCCGTGGTTGTCGAGAAACAGCGGTCACAGACAAACAAACGTACAGACGTACAGACAGACAGACAGAGATTACTGGAATTATAGATAGATGAAGCAAAGCAAAAGGGGAATGGTATAAGGGATATGGCATGAAATTAATAAGGTGCAACAAAGCAAAAGGGGCGTGGTATAAGGGATATGGCATGAAATTAATAAGATGCAACAAAGCAAAAGGGGCGTGGTATAAGGGATATGGCATGAAATTAATAAGGTGCAACAAAGCAAAAGGGGCATGGCATAAGGGATATGGCATGAAATTAATAAGATGAAGCAAAGCAAAAGGGGCGTGGTATAAGGGATATGGCATGAAATTAATAAGATGAAGCAAAGCAAAAGGGGCATGGCATAAGGGATATGGCATGAAATTAATAAGATGAAGCAAAGCAAAAGGGGAATGGTAGAAGGGATATGGCATGAAATTAATAAGATGAAACAAAGCAAAAGGGGCATGGCATAAGGGATATGGCATGAAATTAATAAGATGCAACAAAGCAAAAGGGGCGTGGTATAATGGATATGGCATGAAATTAATAAAATGCAACAAAGCAAAAGGGGCATGGTATAAGAGATATGGCATGAAATTAATAAAAATGCAACAAAGCAAAAGGGGCATGGTATAAGAGATATGGCATGAAATTAATAAAAATGCAACAAAGCAAAAGGGGCATGGTATAAGAGATATGGCATGAAATTAATAAGATGCAACAAAGCAAAAGGGGCATGGTATAAGGGATATGGCATGAAATTAATAAAATGCAACAAAGCAAAAGGGGCATGGTATAAGAGATATGGCATGAAATTAATAAGATGAAACAAAGCAAAAGGGGCATGGTATAAGAGATATGGCATGAAATTAATAAGATGCAACAAAGCAAAAGGGATGTGGTATAAGGGATATGGCATGAAATTAATAAAATGCAACAAAGCTAGAGGGGCATGGTATAAGGGATATGGCATGAAATTAATAAAATGCAACAAAGCAAAAGGGGCATGGTATAAGAGATATGGCATGAAATTAATAAGATGAAACAAAGCAAAAGGGGCATGGTAAAAGGGATATGGCATGAAATTAATAAAATGCAACAAAACAAAAGGGGCGTGGTATAAGAGATATGGCATGAAATTAATAAAATGCAACAAAGCAAAAGGGGCATGGTATAAGGGATATGGCATGAAATTAATAATATGCAACAAAGCAAAAGGGGCGTGGTATAAGGGATATGGCATGAAATTAATAAAATGCAACAAAACAAAAGGGGCGTGGTATAAGAGATAAGGCATGAAATTAATAAAATGCAACAAATCAAAAGGGGCGTGGTATAAGGGATATGGCATGAAATTAATAAAATGCAACAAAACAAAAGGGGCATGGTATAAGGGATATGGCATGAAATTAATAAAATGCAACAAAACAAAAGGGGCGTGGTATAAGGGATATGGCATGAAATTAATAAAATGCAACAAATCAAAAGGGGCGTGGTATAAGGGATATGGCATGAAATTAATAAAATGCAACAAAACAAAAGGGGCGTGGTATAAGGGATATGGCATGAAATTAATAAAATGCAACAAATCAAAAGGGGCGTGGTATAAGGGATATGGCATGAAATTAATAAAATGCAACAAAACAAAAGGGGCGTGGTATAAGGGATATGGCATGAAATTAATAAGATGAAGCAAAGCAAAAGGGGAATGGTATAAGGGATATGGCATGAAATTAATAAGGTGCAACAAAGCAAAAGGGGCGTGGTATAAGGGATATGGCATGAAATTAATAAAATGCAACAAAACAAAAGGAGCATGGCATAAGGAATATGGCATGAAATTAATAAGATGCAACAAAGTAAAAGGGGCATGGTATAAGGGATATGGCATGAAATTAATAAAATGCAACAAAGCAAAAGGGGCGTGGTATAAGGGATATGGCATGAAATTAATAAAATGCACCAAAACAAAAGGGGCATGGTATAAGGGATATGGCATGAAATTAATAAAATGCAACAAATCAAAAGGGGCATGGTATAAGGGATATGGCATGAATTTAATAAAATGCAACAAAACAAAAGGGGCATGTTATAAGGGATATGGCATGAAATTAAAAGATGCCACAAAGCAAAAGGGATGTGGTATAAGGGATATGGCATAAAATTTATCAGATGCAACAAAGCAAAAGGGGCATGGTATAAGGGATATGGCATGAAATTAATAAGATGAAACAAAGCAAAAGGGGCATGGTATAAGGGATATGGCATGAAATGAATAAGATGCAACAAAGAAAAAGGGGCATGGCATAAGGGATATGGCATGAAATTAATAAGATGCAACAAAGAAAAAGGGGCATGGCATAAGGGATATGGCATGAAATTAATAAGATGCAACAAAGCAAAAGGGGCATGGCATAAGGGATATGGCATGAAATGAATAAGATGCAACAAAGCAAAAGGGGCATGGCATAAGGGATATGGCATGAAATTAATAAGAAGAAACAAAGCAAAAGGGGCATGGTATAAGGGATATGGCATGAAATTAATAAGATGCAACAAAGCAAAAGGGGCATGGCATAAGGGATATGGCATGAAATTAATAAGATGCAACAAAGCAAAAGGGGCATGGCATAAGGGATATGGCATGAAATTAATAAGATGCAACAAAGCAAAAGGGGCATGGCATAAGGGATATGGCATGAAATTGATAAGATGAAACAAAGCAAAAGGAGCATGGTATAAGGGATATGGCATGACATTAATAACATCAAACAAAGCAAAAGGGGCATGGTATAAGGGATATGGCATGAAATTAATAAAATGCAACAAAGCAAAAGGGGCATGGCATAAGGGATATGGCATGAAATTAATAAAATGCAACCAAACAAAAGGGGCATGGCATAAGGGATATGGCATGAAATTAATAAAATGCAACAAAGCAAAAGGGGCATGGCATAAGGGATATGGCATGAAATTAATAAAATGCAACAAAGCAAAAGGGGCATGGCATAAGGGATATGGCATGAAATTAATAAGATGCAACAAAGCAAAAGGGGCGTGGTATAAGGGATATGGCATGAAATTAATAAGATGAAGCAAAGCAAAAGGGGCGTGGTATAAGGGATATGGCATGAAATTAATAAGGTGCAACAAAGCAAAAGGGGCGTGGTATAAGGGATATGGCATGAAATTAATAAGATGAAGCAAAGCAAAAGGGGAATGGTATAAGGGATATGGCATGAAATTAATAAGGTGCAACAAAGCAAAAGGGGCGTGGTATAAGGGATATGGCATGAAATTAATAAGGTGCAACAAAGCAAAAGGGGCATGGCATAAGGGATATGGCATGAAATTAATAAGATGAAGCAAAGCAAAAGGGGCGTGGTATAAAGGATATGGCATGAAATTAATAAGGTGCAACAAAGCAAAAGGGGCATGGCATAAGGGATATGGCATGAAATTAATAAGATGAAGCAAAGCAAAAGGGGCGTGGTATAAGGGATATGGCATGAAATTAATAAGATGAAGCAAAGCAAAAGGGGCATGGCATAAGGGATATGGCATGAAATTAATAAGATGAAGCAAAGCAAAAGGGGAATGGTATAAGGGATATGGCATGAAATTAATAAGATGAAACAAAGCAAAAGGGGCATGGCATAAGGGATATGGCATGAAATTAATAAGATGCAACAAAGCAAAAGGGGCGTGGTATAAGGGATATGGCATGAAATTAATAAAATGCAACAAAGCAAAAGGGGCATGGTACAAGAGATATGGCATGAAATTAATAAGATGAAACAAAGCAAAAGGGGCATGGTATAAGGGATATGGCATGAAATTAATAAAATGCAACAAAGCAAAAGGGGCATGGTATAAGAGATATGGCATGAAATTAATAAGATGCAACAAAGCAAAAGGGGCATGGTACAAGGGATATTGGATGAAATTAATAAAATGCAACAAAGCAAAAGGGGCATGGTATAAGAGATATGGCATGAAATTAATAAGATGAAACAAAGCAAAAAGGGCATGGTATAAGGGATATGGCATGAAATTAATAAAATGAAACAAAGCAAAAGGGATGTGGTATAAGGGATATGGCATGAAATTAATAAAATGCAACAAATCAAAACGGGCGTGGTATAAGGGATATGGCATGAAATTAATAAAATGCAACAAAACAAAAGGGATGTGGTAGAAGGGATATGGCATGAAATTAATAAGATGCAACAAAGCAAAAGGGGAGTGGGTATAAGGGATATGGCATGAAATTAATAAAATGCAACAAAACAAAAGGGGCGTGGTATAAGGGATATGGCATGAAATTAATAAAATGCAACAAAACAAAAGGGGCGTGGTATAATGGATATGGCATGAAATTAATAAAATGCAACAAAACAAAAGGGGCATGGTAAAAGGGATATGACATGAAATTAATAAAATGCAACAAAGCAAAAGGGGCATGGTATAAGGGATATGGCATGAAATTAATAAAATGCAACAAAACAAAAGGGGCGTGGTATAAGGGATATGGCATGAAATTAATAAAATGAAACAAAGCAAAAGGGGCATGGTTTAAGGGATATGGCATGAAATTAATAAAATGCAACAAAGCAAAAGGGGCATGGTATAAGGGATATGGCATGAAATTAATAAAATGCAACAAAGCAAAAGGGGCGTGGTATAAGGGATATGGCATGAAATTAATAAGATGCAACAAAGCAAAAGGGATGTGGTATAAGGGATATATAACCACCTTTAGAGGCCACTTTTCCCCGCAAAGCGGGGGTTGGCCTTTTTCGGGAACCGTGGTTGTTGTTGTTTTTTGGTCCCCTTTTTGAAGCGATGTTTTACGGCCGGATGCCCTTCCTGACGCCAACCATTTTTGCCGCCTTTAACGACAAACAGGGAATTACCAGTGAACTGGTACTCAAATTAGCCGACCTCGGAAGGATGACAGGCTGAGTCAACCCCCCTGGCGTTAATTCAGCGATCGACCGGGATTCGAACCCAGGATCCTAGGATCCTAAGCCGGCACCCTAGCCGCTAGCCCAACACCAGGGTTCCATAAGGGATATGGCATGAAATTAATAAAATGCAACAAAACAAAAGGGGCATGGTATAAGGGATATGGCATGAAATTAATAAAATGCAACAAATCAAAAGGGGCATTGTATAAGGGATATGGCATGAAATTATGAAGATGCAATAAAGCAAAAGGGGCATGGTATAAGGGACATGGCATGAAATTAATAAAATGCAACAAAACAAAAGGGGCATGGTATAAGGGACATGGCATGAAATTAATAAATGCAACAAAACAAAAGGGGCATGGTATAAGGGATATGGCATGAAATTAATAAAATGCAACAAAGCAAAAGGGGGATGGTATAAGGGATATGGCATGAAACAAATAAGATGCAACAAAGCAAAAGGGATGTGGTATAAGGGATATGGCATGAAATTAATAAAATGCAACAAAGCAAAAGGGGCATGGTATAAGAGATATGGCATGAAATTAATAAGATGCAACAAAGCAAAAGGGGCATGGTACAAGGGATATGGGATGAAATTAATAAAATGCAACAAAGCAAAAGGGGCATGGTATAAGAGATATGGCATGAAATTAATAAGATGAAACAAAGCAAAAGGGGCATGGTATAAGGGATATGGCATGAAATTAATAAAATGCAACAAAGCAAAAGGGGCATGGTATAAGAGATATGGCATGAAATTAATAAGATGAAACAAAGCAAAAGGGGCATGGTATAAGAGATATGGCATGAAATTAATAAGATGCAACAAAGCAAAAGGGATGTGGTATAAGGGATATGGCATGAAATTAATAAAATGCAACAAAGCTAAAGGGGCATGGTATAAGGGATATGGCATGAAATTAATAAAATGCAACAAAGCAAAAGGGGCATGGTATAAGAGATATGGCATGAAATTAATAAGATGAAACAAAGCAAAAGGGGCATGGTAAAAGGGATATGGCATGAAATTAATAAAATGCAACAAAACAAAAGGGGCGTGGTATAAGAGATATGGCATGAAATTAATAAAATGCAACAAAGCAAAAGGGGCATGGTATAAGGGATATGGCATGAAATTAATAATATGCAACAAAGCAAAAGGGGCGTGGTATAAGGGATATGGCATGAAATTAATAAAATGCAACAAAACAAAAGGGGCGTGGTATAAGAGATAAGGCATGAAATTAATAAAATGCAACAAATCAAAAGGGGCGTGGTATAAGGGATATGGCATGAAATTAATAAAATGCAACAAAACAAAAGGGGCATGGTATAAGGGATATGGCATGAAATTAATAAAATGCAACAAAACAAAAGGGGCATGGTATAAGGGATATGGCATGAAATTAAAAGATGCAACAAAGCAAAAGGGATGGGGTATAAGGGATATGGCATGAAATTAATAAAATGCAACAAATCAAAAGGGGCGTGGTATAAGGGATATGGCATGAAATTAATAAAATGCAACAAAACAAAAGGGGCGTGGTATAAGGGATATGGCATGAAATTAATAAAATGCAACAAATCAAAAGGGGCGTGGTATAAGGGATATGGCATGAAATTAATAAAATGCAACAAAACAAAAGGGGCGTGGTATAAGGGATATGGCATGAAATTAATAAAATGCAACAAAACAAAAGGAGCATGGCATAAGGAATATGGCATGAAATTAATAAGATGCAACAAAGCAAAAGGGGCATGGTATAAGGGATATGGCATGAAATTAATAACATGCAACAAAGCAAAAGGGGCGTGGTATAAGGGATATGGCATGAAATTAATAAAATGCACCAAAACAAAAGGGGCATGGTATAAGGGATATGGCATGAAATTAATAAAATGCAACAAATCAAAAGGGGCATGGTATAAGAGATATGGCATGAATTTAATAAAATGCAACAAAACAAAAGGGGCATGTTATAAGGGATATGGCATGAAATTAAAAGATGCCACAAAGCAAAAGGGATGTGGTATAAGGGATATGGCATAAAATTTATCAGATGCAACAAAGCAAAAGGGGCATGGTATAAGGGATATGGCATGAAATGAATAAGATGCAACAAAGAAAAAGGGGCATGGCATAAGGGATATGGCATGAAATTAATAAGATGCAACAAAGAAAAAGGGGCATGGCATAAGGGATATGGCATGAAATTAATAAGATGCAACAAAGCAAAAGGGGCATGGCATAAGGGATATGGCATGAAATGAATAAGATGCAACAAAGCAAAAGGGGCATGGCATAAGGGATATGGCATGAAATTAATAAGAAGAAACAAAGCAAAAGGGGCATGGCATAAGGGATATGGCATGAAATTAATAAGATGCAACAAAGCAAAAGGGGCATGGCATAAGGGATATGGCATGAAATTAATAAGATGCAACAAAGCAAAAGGGGCATGGCATAAGGGATATGGCATGAAATTGATAAGATGAAACAAAGCAAAAGGAGCATGGTATAAGGGATATGGCATGAAATTAATAACATCAAACAAAGCAAAAGGGGCATGGTATAAGGGATATGGCATGAAATTAATAAAATGCAACAAAGCAAAAGGGGCATGGCATAAGGGATATGGCATGAAATTAATAAAATGCAACAAAGCAAAAGGGGCATGGCATAAGGGATATGGCATGAAATTAATAAAATGCAACAAAGCAAAAGGGGCATGGTATAAGGGATATGGCATGAAATTAATGAAATGCAACAAAGCAAAAGGGGCGTGGCATAAGGGATATGGCATGAAATTAATAAGATGAAACAAAGCAAAAGGGGCGTGGTATAAGGGAGATGGCATGAAATTAATAAAATGCAACAAAGCAAAAGGGGCATGGCATAAGGGATATGGCATGAAATTAATAAGATGCAACAAAGCAAAAGGGGCGTGGTATAAGGGATATGGCATGAAATTAATAAGGTGCAACAAAGCAAAAGGGGCATGGCATAAGGGATATGGCATGAAATTAATAAGATGAAGCAAAGCAAAAGGGGCGTGGTATAAGGGATATGGCATGAAATTAATAAGGTGCAACAAAGCAAAAGGGGCGTGGTATAAGGGATATGGCATGAAATTAATAAGATGAAGCAAAGCAAAAGGGGAATGGTATAAGGGATATGGCATGAAATTAATAAGGTGCAACAAAGCAAAAGGGGCGTGGTATAAGGGATATGGCATGAAATTAATAAGGTGCAACAAAGCAAAAGGGGCATGGCATAAGGGATATGGCATGAAATTAATAAGATGAAGCAAAGCAAAAGGGGCGTGGTATGAGGGATATGGCATGAAATTAATAAGGTGCAACAAAGCAAAAGGGGCATGGCATAAGGGATATGGCATGAAATTAATAAGATGAAGCAAAGCAAAAGGGGCGTGGTATAAGGGATATGGCATGAAATTAATAAGATGAAGCAAAGCAAAAGGGGCATGGCATAAGGGATATGGCATGAAATTAATAAGATGAAGCAAAGCAAAAGGGGAATGGTATAAGGGATATGGCATGAAATTAATAAGATGAAACAAAGCAAAAGGGGCATGGCATAAGGGATATGGCATGAAATTAATAAGATGCAACAAAGCAAAAGGGGCGTGGTATAAGGGATATGGCATGAAATTAATAAAATGCAACAAAGCAAAAGGGGCATGGTACAAGAGATATGGCATGAAATTAATAAGATGAAACAAAGCAAAAGGGGCATGGTATAAGGGATATGGCATGAAATTAATAAAATGCAACAAAGCAAAAGGGGCATGGTATAAGAGATATGGCATGAAATTAATAAGATGCAACAAAGCAAAAGGGGCATGGTACAAGGGATATTGGATGAAATTAATAAAATGCAACAAAGCAAAAGGGGCATGGTATAAGAGATATGGCATGAAATTACTAAGATGAAACAAAGCAAAAGGGGCATGGTATAAGGGATATGGCATGAAATTAATAAAATGAAACAAAGCAAAAGGGATGTGGTATAAGGGATATGGCATGAAATTAATAAAATGCAACAAATCAAAACGGGCGTGGTATAAGGGATATGGCATGAAATTAATAAAATGCAACAAAACAAAAGGGATGTGGTAGAAGGGATATGGCATGAAATTAATAAGATGCAACAAAGCAAAAGGGGAGTGGGTATAAGGGATATGGCATGAAATTAATAAAATGCAACAAAACAAAAGGGGCGTGGTATAAGGGATATGGCATGAAATTAATAAAATGCAACAAAACAAAAGGGGCGTGGTATAATGGATATGGCATGAAATTAATAAAATGCAACAAAGCAAAAGGGGCATGGTAAAAGGGATATGGCATGAAATTAATAAAATGCAACAAAGCAAAAGGGGCATGGTATAAGGGATATGGCATGAAATTAATAAAATGCAACAAAACAAAAGGGGCGTGGTATAAGGGATATGGCATGAAATTAATAAAATGAAACAAAGCAAAAGGGGCATGGTTTAAGGGATATGGCATGAAATTAATAAAATGCAACAAAGCAAAAGGGGCATGGTATAAGGGATATGGCATGAAATTAATAAAATGCAACAAAGCAAAAGGGGCGTGGTATAAGGGATATGGCATGAAATTAATAAGATGCAACAAAGCAAAAGGGATGTGGTATAAGGGATATATAACCACCTTTAGAGGCCATTTTTCCCCGCAAAGCAGGGGTTGGCCTTTTTCGGGAACCGTGGTTGTTGGTGTTTTTTGGTCCCCTTTTTGAAGCGATGTTTTACGGCCGGATGCCCTTCCTGACGCCAACCATTTTTGCCGCCTTTAACGACAAACAGGGAATTACCAGTGAACTGGTACTCAAATTAGCCGACCTCGGAAGGATGACAGGCTGAGTCAACCCCCCTGGCGTTAATTCAGCGATCGACCGGGATTCGAACCCAGGATCCTAGGATCCTAAGCCGGCACCCTAGCCGCTAGCCCAACACCAGGGTTCCATAAGGGATATGGCATGAAATTAATAAAATGCAACAAAACAAAAGGGGCATGGTATAAGGGATATGGCATGAAATTAATAAAATGCAACAAATCAAAAGGGGCATTGTATAAGGGATATGGCATGAAATTATGAAGATGCAATAAAGCAAAAGGGGCATGGTATAAGGGACATGGCATGAAATTAATAAAATGCAACAAAACAAAAGGGGCATGGTATAAGGGACATGGCATGAAATTAATAAATGCAACAAAACAAAAGGGGCATGGTATAAGGGATATGGCATGAAATTAATAAAATGCAACAAAGCAAAAGGGGGATGGTATAAGGGATATGGCATGAAACAAATAAGATGCAACAAAGCAAAAGGGATGTGGTATAAGGGATATGGCATGAAATTAATAAAATGCAACAAAGCAAAAGGGGCATGGTATAAGAGATATGGCATGAAATTAATAAGATGCAACAAAGCAAAAGGGGCATGGTACAAGGGATATGGGATGAAATTAATAAAATGCAACAAAGCAAAAGGGGCATGGTATAAGAGATATGGCATGAAATTAATAAGATGAAACAAAGCAAAAGGGGCATGGTATAAGGGATATGGCATGAAATTAATAAAATGCAACAAAGCAAAAGGGGCATGGTATAAGAGATATGGCATGAAATTAATAAGATGAAACAAAGCAAAAGGGGCATGGTAAAAGGGATATGGCATGAAATTAATAAAATGCAACAAAGCAAAAGGGGCATGGTATAAGAGATATGGCATGAAATTAATAAGATGAAACAAAGCAAAAGGGGCATGGTATAAGAGATATGGCATGAAATTAATAAGATGCAACAAAGCAAAAGGGATGTGGTATAAGGGATATGGCATGAAATTAATAAAATGCAACAAAGCTAAAGGGGCATGGTATAAGGGATATGGCATGAAATTAATAAAATGCAACAAAGCAAAAGGGGCATGGTATAAGAGATATGGCATGAAATTAATAAGATGAAACAAAGCAAAAGGGGCATGGTAAAAGGGATATGGCATGAAATTAATAAAATGCAACAAAACAAAAGGGCGTGGTATAAGAGATATGGCATGAAATTAATAAAATGCAACAAAGCAAAAGGGGCATGGTATAAGGGATATGGCATGAAATTAATAATATGCAACAAAGCAAAAGGGGCGTGGTATAAGGGATATGGCATGAAATTAATAAAATGCAACAAAACAAAAGGGGCGTGGTATAAGAGATAAGGCATGAAATTAATAGAATGCAACAAATCAAAAGGGGCGTGGTATAAGGGATATGGCATGAAATTAATAAAATGCAACAAAACAAAAGGGGCGTGGTATAAGGGATATGGCATGAAATTAATAAAATGCAACAAAACAAAAGGGGCATGGTATAAGGGATATGGCATGAAATTAAAAGATGCAACAAAGCAAAAGGGATGGGGTATAAGGGATATGGCATGAAATTAATAAAATGCAACAAATCAAAAGGGGCGTGGTATAAGGGATATGGCATGAAATTAATAAGATGCAACAAAGCAAAAGGGGCGTGGTATAAGGGATATGGCATGAAATTAATAAGGTGCAACAAAGCAAAAGGGGCATGGCATAAGGGATATGGCATGAAATTAATAAGATGAAGCAAAGCAAAAGGGGCGTGGTATAAGGGATATGGCATGAAATTAATAAGATGAAGCAAAGCAAAAGGGGAATGGTATAAGGGATATGGCATGAAATTAATAAGGTGCAACAAAGCAAAAGGGGCGTGGTATAAGGGATATGGCATGAAATTAATAAGGTGCAACAAAGCAAAAGGGGCATGGCATAAGGGATATGGCATGAAATTAATAAGATGAAGCAAAGCAAAAGGGGCGTGGTATAAGGGATATGGCATGAAATTAATAAGGTGCAACAAAGCAAAAGGGGCATGGCATAAGGGATATGGCATGAAATTAATAAGATGAAGCAAAGCAAAAGGGGCGTGGTATAAGGGATATGGCATGAAATTAATAAGATGAAGCAAAGCAAAAGGGGCATGGCATAAGGGATATGGCATGAAATTAATAAGATGAAGCAAAGCAAAAGGGGAATGGTATAAGGGATATGGCATGAAATTAATAAGATGAAACAAAGCAAAAGGGGCATGGCATAAGGGATATGGCATGAAATTAATAAGATGCAACAAAGCAAAAGGGGCGTGGTATAAGGGATATGGCATGAAATTAATAAAATGCAACAAAGCAAAAGGGGCATGGTACAAGAGATATGGCATGAAATTAATAAGATGAAACAAAGCAAAAGGGGCATGGTATAAGGGATATGGCATGAAATTAATAAAATGCAACAAAGCAAAAGGGGCATGGTATAAGAGATATGGCATGAAATTAATAAGATGCAACAAAGCAAAAGGGGCATGGTACAAGGGATATTGGATGAAATTAATAAAATGCTACAAAGCAAAAGGGGCATGGTATAAGAGATATGGCATGAAATTAATAAGATGAAACAAAGCAAAAGGGGCATGGTATAAGGGATATGGCATGAAATTAATAAAATGAAACAAAGCAAAAGGGATGTGGTATAAGGGATATGGCATGAAATTAATAAAATGCAACAAATCAAAACGGGCGTGGTATAAGGGATATGGCATGAAATTAATAAAATGCAACAAAACAAAAGGGGCGTGGTATAAGGGATATGGCATGAAATTAATAAAATGCAACAAAACAAAAGGGGCGTGGTATAATGGATATGGCATGAAATTAATAAAATGCAACAAAGCAAAAGGGGCATGGTAAAAGGGATATGGCATGAAATTAATAAAATGCAACAAAGCAAAAGGGGCATGGTATAAGGGATATGGCATGAAATTAATAAAATGCAACAAAACAAAAGGGGCGTGGTATAAGGGATATGGCATGAAATTAATAAAATGAAACAAAGCAAAAGGGGCATGGTATAAGGGATATGGCATGAAATTAATAAAATGCAACAAAACAAACGGGGCATGGTATAAGGGATTATGGCATGAAATTAATAAAATGCAACAAAGCAAAAGGGGCATGGTTTAAGGGATATGGCATGAAATTAATAAAATGCAACAAAGCAAAAGGGGCATGGTATAAGGGATATGGCATGAAATTAATAAGATGCAACAAAGCAAAAGGGGCATGGTATAAGGGATATGGCATGAAATTAATAAAATGCAACAAAACAAACGGGGCATGGTATAAGGGATTATGGCATGAAATTAATAAAATGCAACAAAGCAAAAGGGGCATGGTTTAAGGGATATGGCATGAAATTAATAAAATGCATCAAAGCAAAAGGGGCGTGGTATAAGGGATATGGCATGAAATTAATAAGATGCAACAAAGCAAAAGGGATGTGGTATAAGGGATATATAACCACCTTTAGAGGCCATTTTTCCCCGCAAAGCGGGGGTTGGCCTTTTTCGGGAACCGTGGTTGTTGTTGTTTTTTGGTCCCCTTTTTGAAGCGATGTTTTACGGCCGGATGCCCTTCCTGACGCCAACCATTTTTGCCGCCTTTAACGACAAACAGGGAATTACCAGTGAACTGGTACTCAAATTAGCCGACCTCGGAAGGATGACAGGCTGAGTCAACCCCCCTGGCGTTAATTCAGCGATCGACCGGGATTCGAACCCAGGATCCTAGGATCCTAAGCCGGCACCCTAGCCGCTAGCCCAACACCAGGGTTCCATAAGGGATATGGCATGAAATTAATAAAATGCAACAAAACAAAAGGGGCATGGTATAAGGGATATGGCATGAAATTAATAAAATGCAACAAATCAAAAGGGGCATTGTATAAGGGATATGGCATGAAATTATGAAGATGCAATAAAGCAAAAGGGGCATGGTATAAGGGACATGGCATGAAATTAATAAAATGCAACAAAACAAAAGGGGCATGGTATAAGGGACATGGCATGAAATTAATAAATGCAACAAAACAAAAGGGGCATGGTATAAGGGATATGGCATGAAATTAATAAAATGCAACAAAGCAAAAGGGGGATGGTATAAGGGATATGGCATGAAATTAATAAAATGCAACAAAGCAAAAGGGGGATGGTATAAGGGATATGGCATGAAATTAATAAAATGCAACAAATCAAAAGGGGCATGGTATAAGGGATATGGCATGAATTTAATAAAATGCAACAAAACAAAAGGGGCATGTTATAAGGGATATGGCATGAAATTAAAAGATGCCACAAAGCAAAAGGGATGTGGTATAAGGGATATGGCATAAAATTTATCAGATGCAACAAAGCAAAAGGGGCATGGTATAAGGGATATGGCATGAAATTAATAAGATGAAACAAAGCAAAAGGGGCATGGTATAAGGGATATGGCATGAAATGAATAAGATGCAACAAAGAAAAAGGGGCATGGCATAAGGGATATGGCATGAAATTAATAAGATGCAACAAAGAAAAAGGGGCATGGCATAAGGGATATGGCATGAAATTAATAAGATGCAACAAAGCAAAAGGGGCATGGCATAAGGGATATGGCATGAAATGAATAAGATGCAACAAAGCAAAAGGGGCATGGCATAAGGGATATGGCATGAAATTAATAAGAAGAAACAAAGCAAAAGGGGCATGGCATAAGGGATATGGCATGAAATTAATAAGATGCAACAAAGCAAAAGGGGCATGGCATAAGGGATATGGCATGAAATTAATAAGATGCAACAAAGCAAAAGGGGCATGGCATAAGGGATATGGCATGAAATTAATAACATCAAACAAAGCAAAAGGGGCATGGTATAAGGGATATGGCATGAAATTAATAAAATGCAACAAAGCAAAAGGGGCATGGCATAAGGGATATGGCATGAAATTAATAAAATGCAACAAAGCAAAAGGGGCATGGCATAAGGGATATGGCATGAAATTAATAAAATGCAACAAAGCAAAAGGGGCATGGTATAAGGGATATGGCATGAAATTAATGAAATGCAACAAAGCAAAAGGGGCGTGGCATAAGGGATATGGCATGAAATTAATAAGATGAAACAAAGCAAAAGGGGCGTGGTATAAGGGAGATGGCATGAAATTAATAAAATGCAACAAAGCAAAAGGGGCATGGCATAAGGGATATGGCATGAAATTAATAAGATGCAACAAAGCAAAAGGGGCGTGGTATAAGGGATATGGCATGACATTAATAAGGTGCAACAAAGCAAAAGGGGCATGGCATAAGGGATATGGCATGAAATTAATAAGATGAAGCAAAGCAAAAGGGGCGTGGTATAAGGAATATGGCATGAAATTAATAAGGTGCAACAAAGCAAAAGGGGCGTGGTATAAGGGATATGGCATGAAATTAATAAGATGAAGCAAAGCAAAAGGGGAATGGTATAAGGGATATGGCATGAAATTAATAAGGTGCAACAAAGCAAAAGGGGCGTGGTATAAGGGATATGGCATGAAATTAATAAGGTGCAACAAAGCAAAAGGGGCATGGCATAAGGGATATGGCATGAAATTAATAAGATGAAGCAAAGCAAAAGGGGCGTGGTACAAGGGATATGGCATGAAATTAATAAGATGAAGCAAAGCAAAAGGGGCATGGCATAAGGGATATGGCATGAAATTAATAAGATGAAGCAAAGCAAAAGGGGAATGGTATAAGGGATATGGCATGAAATTAATAAGATGAAACAAAGCAAAAGGGGCATGGCATAAGGGATATGGCATGAAATTAATAAGATGCAACAAAGCAAAAGGGGCGTGGTATAAGGGATATGGCATGAAATTAATAAAATGCAACAAAGCAAAAGGGGCATGGTACAAGAGATATGGCATGAAATTAATAAGATGAAACAAAGCAAAAGGGGCATGGTATAAGGGATATGGCATGAAATTAATAAAATGCAACAAAGCAAAAGGGGCATGGTATAAGAGATATGGCATGAAATTAATAAGATGCAACAAAGCAAAAGGGGCATGGTACAAGGGATATTGGATGAAATTAATAAAATGCAACAAAGCAAAAGGGGCATGGTATAAGGGATATGGCATGAAATTAATAAAATGAAACAAAGCAAAAGGGATGTGGTATAAGGGATATGGCATGAAATTAATAAAATGCAACAAATCAAAACGGGCGTGGTATAAGGGATATGGCATGAAATTAATAAAATGCAACAAAACAAAAGGGATGTGGTAGAAGGGATATGGCATGAAATTAATAAGATGCAACAAAGCAAAAGGGGAGTGGGTATAAGGGATATGGCATGAAATTAATAAAATGCAACAAAACAAAAGGGGCGTGGTATAAGGGATATGGCATGAAATTAATAAAATGCAACAAAACAAAAGGGGCGTGGTATAATGGATATGGCATGAAATTAATAAAATGCAACAAAGCAAAAGGGGCATGGTAAAAGGGATATGGCATGAAATTAATAAAATGCAACAAAGCAAAAGGGGCATGGTATAAGGGATATGGCATGAAATTAATAAAATGCAACAAAACAAAAGGGGCGTGGTATAAGGGATATGGCATGAAATTAATAAAATGAAACAAAGCAAAAGGGGCATGGTTTAAGGGATATGGCATGAAATTAATAAAATGCAACAAAGCAAAAGGGGCATGGTATAAGGGATATGGCATGAAATTAATAAAATGCAACAAAGCAAAAGGGGCGTGGTATAAGGGATATGGCATGAAATTAATAAGATGCAACAAAGCAAAAGGGATGTGGTATAAGGGATATATAACCACCTTTAGAGGCCATTTTTCCCCGCAAAGCAGGGGTTGGCCTTTTTCGGGAACCGTGGTTGTTGTTGTTTTTTGGTCCCCTTTTTGAAGCGATGTTTTACGGCCGGATGCCCTTCCTGACGCCAACCATTTTTGCCGCCTTTAACGACAAACAGGGAATTACCAGTGAACTGGTACTCAAATTAGCCGACCTCGGAAGGATGACAGGCTGAGTCAACCCCCCTGGCGTTAATTCAGCGATCGACCGGGATTCGAACCCAGGATCCTAGGATCCTAAGCCGGCACCCTAGCCGCTAGCCCAACACCAGGGTTCCATAAGGGATATGGCATGAAATTAATAAAATGCAACAAAACAAAAGGGGCATGGTATAAGGGATATGGCATGAAATTAATAAAATGCAACAAATCAAAAGGGGCATTGTATAAGGGATATGGCATGAAATTATGAAGATGCAATAAAGCAAAAGGGGCATGGTATAAGGGACATGGCATGAAATTAATAAAATGCAACAAAACAAAAGGGGCATGGTATAAGGGACATGGCATGAAATTAATAAATGCAACAAAACAAAAGGGGCATGGTATAAGGGATATGGCATGAAATTAATAAAATGCAACAAAGCAAAAGGGGGATGGTATAAGGGATATGGCATGAAACAAATAAGATGCAACAAAGCAAAAGGGATGTGGTATAAGGGATATGGCATGAAATTAATAAAATGCAACAAAGCAAAAGGGGCATGGTATAAGAGATATGGCATGAAATTAATAAGATGCAACAAAGCAAAAGGGGCATGGTATAAGGGATATGGCATGAAATTAATAAAATGCAACAAAGCAAAAGGGGCATGGTATAAGAGATATGGCATGAAATTAATAAGATGAAACAAAGCAAAAGGGGCATGGTATAAGGGATATGGCATGAAATTAATAAAATGCAACAAAGCAAAAGGGGCATGGTATAAGAGATATGGCATGAAATTAATAAGATGAAACAAAGCAAAAGGGGCATGGTATAAGAGATATGGCATGAAATTAATAAGATGCAACAAAGCAAAAGGGATGTGGTATAAGGGATATGGCATGAAATTAATAAAATGCAACAAAGCTAAAGGGGCATGGTATAAGGGATATGGCATGAAATTAATAAAATGCAACAAAGCAAAAGGGGCATGGTATAAGAGATATGGCATGAAATTAATAAGATGAAACAAAGCAAAAGGGGCATGGTAAAAGGGATATGGCATGAAATTAATAAAATGCAACAAAACAAAAGGGGCGTGGTATAAGAGATATGGCATGAAATTAATAAAATGCAACAAAGCAAAAGGGGCATGGTATAAGGGATATGGCATGAAATTAATAATATGCAACAAAGCAAAAGGGGCGTGGTATAAGGGATATGGCATGAAATTAATAAAATGCAACAAAACAAAAGGGGCGTGGTATAAGAGATAAGGCATGAAATTAATAAAATGCAACAAATCAAAAGGGGCGTGTTATAAGGGATATGGCATGAAATTAATAAAATGCAACAAAACAAAAGGGGCGTGGTATAAGGGATATGGCATGAAATTAATAAAATGCAACAAAACAAAAGGGGCATGGTATAAGGGATATGGCATGAAATTAAAAGATGCAACAAAGCAAAAGGGATGGGGTATAAGGGATATGGCATGAAATTAATAAAATGCAACAAATCAAAAGGGGCGTGGTATAAGGGATATGGCATGAAATTAATAAGATGCAACAAAGCAAAAGGGGCGTGGTATAAGGGATATGGCATGAAATTAATAAGGTGCAACAAAGCAAAAGGGGCATGGCATAAGGGATATGGCATGAAATTAATAAGATGAAGCAAAGCAAAAGGGGCGTGGTATAAGGGATATGGCATGAAATTAATAAGGTGCAACAAAGCAAAAGGGGCGTGGTATAAGGGATATGGCATGAAATTAATAAGATGAAGCAAAGCAAAAGGGGAATGGTATAAGGGATATGGCATGAAATTAATAAGGTGCAACAAAGCAAAAGGGGCGTGGTATAAGGGATATGGCATGAAATTAATAAGGTGCAACAAAGCAAAAGGGGCATGGCATAAGGGATATGGCATGAAATTAATAAGATGAAGCAAAGCAAAAGGGGCGTGGTATAAGGGATATGGCATGAAATTAATAAGGTGCAACAAAGCAAAAGGGGCATGGCATAAGGGATATGGCATGAAATTAATAAGATGAAGCAAAGCAAAAGGGGCGTGGTATAAGGGATATGGCATGAAATTAATAAGATGAAGCAAAGCAAAAGGGGCATGGCATAAGGGATATGGCATGAAATTAATAAGATGAAGCAAAGCAAAAGGGGAATGGTATAAGGGATATGGCATGAAATTAATAAGATGAAACAAAGCAAAAGGGGCATGGCATAAGGGAAATGGCATGAAATTAATAAGATGCAACAAAGCAAAAGGGGCGTGGTATAAGGGATATGGCATGAAATTAATAAAATGCAACAAAGCAAAAGGGGCATGGTACAAGAGATATGGCATGAAATTAATAAGATGAAACAAAGCAAAAGGGGCATGGTATAAGGGATATGGCATGAAATTAATAAAATGCAACAAAGCAAAAGGGGCATGGTATAAGAGATATGGCATGAAATTAATAAGATGCAACAAAGCAAAAGGGGCATGGTACAAGGGATATTGGATGAAATTAATAAAATGCTACAAAGCAAAAGGGGCATGGTATAAGAGATATGGCATGAAATTAATAAGATGAAACAAAGCAAAAGGGGCATGGTATAAGGGATATGGCATGAAATTAATAAAATGAAACAAAGCAAAAGGGATGTGGTATAAGGGATATGGCATGAAATTAATAAAATGCAACAAATCAAAACGGGCGTGGTATAAGGGATATGGCATGAAATTAATAAAATGCAACAAAACAAAAGGGATGTGGTAGAAGGGATATGGCATGAAATTAATAAGATGCAACAAAGCAAAAGGGGAGTGGGTATAAGGGATATGGCATGAAATTAATAAAATGCAACAAAACAAAAGGGGCGTGGTATAAGGGATATGGCATGAAATTAATAAAATGCAACAAAACAAAAGGGGCGTGGTATAATGGATATGGCATGAAATTAATAAAATGCAACAAAGCAAAAGGGGCATGGTAAAAGGGATATGGCATGAAATTAATAAAATGCAACAAAGCAAAAGGGGCATGGTATAAGGGATATGGCATGAAATTAATAAAATGCAACAAAACAAAAGGGGCGTGGTATAAGGGATATGGCATGAAATTAATAAAATGAAACAAAGCAAAAGGGGCATGGTATAAGGGATATGGCATGAAATTAATAAAATGCAACAAAGCAAACGGGGCATGGTATAAGGGATTATGGCATGAAATTAATAAAATGCAACAAAGCAAAAGGGGCATGGTTTAAGGGATATGGCATGAAATTAATAAAATGCAACAAAGCAAAAGGGGCATGGTATAAGGGATATGGCATGAAATTAATAAAATGCAACAAAGCAAAAGGGGCGTGGCATAAGGGATATGGCATGAAATTAATAAGATGCAACAAAGCAAAAGGGATGTGGTATAAGGGATATATAACCACCTTTAGAGGCCATTTTTCCCCGCAAAGCGGGGGTTGGCCTTTTTCGGGAACCGTGGTTGTTGTTGTTTTTTGGTCCCCTTTTTGAAGCGATGTTTTACGGCCGGATGCCCTTCCTGACGCCAACCATTTTTGCCGCCTTTAACGACAAACAGGGAATTACCAGTGAACTGGTACTCAAATTAGCCGACCTCGGAAGGATGACAGGCTGAGTCAACCCCCCTGGCGTTAATTCAGCGATCGACCGGGATTCGAACCCAGGATCCTAGGATCCTAAGCCGGCACCCTAGCCGCTAGCCCAACACCAGGGTTCCATAAGGGATATGGCATGAAATTAATAAAATGCAACAAAACAAAAGGGGCATGGTATAAGGGATATGGCATGAAATTAATAAAATGCAACAAATCAAAAGGGGCATTGTATAAGGGATATGGCATGAAATTATGAAGATGCAATAAAGCAAAAGGGGCATGGTATAAGGGACATGGCATGAAATTAATAAAATGCAACAAAACAAAAGGGGCATGGTATAAGGGACATGGCATGAAATTAATAAATGCAACAAAACAAAAGGGGCATGGTATAAGGGATAGGGCATGAAATTAATAAAATGCAACAAAGCAAAAGGGGGATGGTATAAGGGATATGGCATGAAACAAATAAGATGCAACAAAGCAAAAGGGATGTGGTATAAGGGATATGGCATGAAATTAATAAAATGCAACAAAGCAAAAGGGGCATGGTATAAGAGATATGGCATGAAATTAATAAGATGCAACAAAGCAAAAGGGGCATGGTACAAGGGATATGGGATGAAATTAATAAAATGCAACAAAGCAAAAGGGGCATGGTATAAGAGATATGGCATGAAATTAATAAGATGAAACAAAGCAAAAGGGGCATGGTATAAGGGATATGGCATGAAATTAATAAAATGCAACAAAGCAAAAGGGGCATGGTATAAGAGATATGGCATGAAATTAATAAGATGAAACAAAGCAAAAGGGGCATGGTACAAGGGATATGGCATGAAATTAATAAAATGCAACAAAGCAAAAGGGGCATGGTATAAGAGATATGGCATGAAATTAATAAGATGAAACAAAGCAAAAGGGGCATGGTATAAGAGATATGGCATGAAATTAATAAGATGCAACAAAGCAAAAGGGATGTGGTATAAGGGATATGGCATGAAATTAATAAAATGCAACAAAGCTAAAGGGGCATGGTATAAGGGATATGGCATGAAATTAATAAAATGCAACAAAGCAAAAGGGGCATGGTATAAGAGATATGGCATGAAATTAATAAGATGAAACAAAGCAAAAGGGGCATGGTAAAAGGGATATGGCATGAAATTAATAAAATGCAACAAAACAAAAGGGGCGTGGTATAAGAGATATGGCATGAAATTAATAAAATGCAACAAAGCAAAAGGGGCATGGTATAAGGGATATGGCATGAAATTAATAATATGCAACAAAGCAAAAGGGGCGTGGTATAAGGGATATGGCATGAAATTAATAAAATGCAACAAAACAAAAGGGGCGTGGTATAAGAGATAAGGCATGAAATTAATAAAATGCAACAAATCAAAAGGGGCGTGGTATAAGGGATATGGCATGAAATTAATAAAATGCAACAAAACAAAAGGGGCGTGGTATAAGGGATATGGCATGAAATTAATAAAATGCAACAAAACAAAAGGGGCATGGTATCAGGGATATGGCATGAAATTAAAAGATGCAACAAAGCAAAAGGGATGGGGTATAAGGGATATGGCATGAAATTAATAAGGTGCAACAAAGCAAAAGGGGCGTGGTATAAGGGATATGGCATGAAATTAATAAGATGCAACAAAGCAAAAGGGGAGTGGGTATAAGGGATATGGCATGAAATTAATAAAATGCAACAAAACAAAAGGGGCGTGGTATAAGGGATATGGCATGAAATTAATAAAATGCAACAAAACAAAAGGGGCGTGGTATAATGGATATGGCATGAAATTAATAAAATGCAACAAAGCAAAAGGGGCATGGTAAAAGGGATATGGCATGAAATTAATAAAATGCAACAAAGCAAAAGGGGCATGGTATAAGGGATATGGCATGAAATTAATAAAATGCAACAAAACAAAAGGGGCGTGGTATAAGGGATATGGCATGAAATTAATAAAATGAAACAAAGCAAAAGGGGCATGGTATAAGGGATATGGCATGAAATTAATAAAATGCAACAAAGCAAACGGGGCATGGTATAAGGGATTATGGCATGAAATTAATAAAATGCAACAAAGCAAAAGGGGCATGGTTTAAGGGATATGGCATGAAATTAATAAAATGCAACAAAGCAAAAGGGGCATGGTATAAGGGATATGGCATGAAATTAATAAAATGCAACAAAGCAAAAGGGGCGTGGCATAAGGGATATGGCATGAAATTAATAAGATGCAACAAAGCAAAAGGGATGTGGTATAAGGGATATATAACCACCTTTAGAGGCCATTTTTCCCCGCAAAGCGGGGGTTGGCCTTTTTCGGGAACCGTGGTTGTTGTTGTTTTTTGGTCCCCTTTTTGAAGCGATGTTTTACGGCCGGATGCCCTTCCTGACGCCAACCATTTTTGCCGCCTTTAACGACAAACAGGGAATTACCAGTGAACTGGTACTCAAATTAGCCGACCTCGGAAGGATGACAGGCTGAGTCAACCCCCCTGGCGTTAATTCAGCGATCGACCGGGATTCGAACCCAGGATCCTAGGATCCTAAGCCGGCACCCTAGCCGCTAGCCCAACACCAGGGTTCCATAAGGGATATGGCATGAAATTAATAAAATGCAACAAAACAAAAGGGGCATGGTATAAGGGATATGGCATGAAATTAATAAAATGCAACAAATCAAAAGGGGCATTGTATAAGGGATATGGCATGAAATTATGAAGATGCAATAAAGCAAAAGGGGCATGGTATAAGGGACATGGCATGAAATTAATAAAATGCAACAAAACAAAAGGGGCATGGTATAAGGGACATGGCATGAAATTAATAAATGCAACAAAACAAAAGGGGCATGGTATAAGGGATAGGGCATGAAATTAATAAAATGCAACAAAGCAAAAGGGGGATGGTATAAGGGATATGGCATGAAACAAATAAGATGCAACAAAGCAAAAGGGATGTGGTATAAGGGATATGGCATGAAATTAATAAAATGCAACAAAGCAAAAGGGGCATGGTATAAGAGATATGGCATGAAATTAATAAGATGCAACAAAGCAAAAGGGGCATGGTACAAGGGATATGGGATGAAATTAATAAAATGCAACAAAGCAAAAGGGGCATGGTATAAGAGATATGGCATGAAATTAATAAGATGAAACAAAGCAAAAGGGGCATGGTATAAGGGATATGGCATGAAATTAATAAAATGCAACAAAGCAAAAGGGGCATGGTATAAGAGATATGGCATGAAATTAATAAGATGAAACAAAGCAAAAGGGGCATGGTACAAGGGATATGGCATGAAATTAATAAAATGCAACAAAGCAAAAGGGGCATGGTATAAGAGATATGGCATGAAATTAATAAGATGAAACAAAGCAAAAGGGGCATGGTATAAGAGATATGGCATGAAATTAATAAGATGCAACAAAGCAAAAGGGATGTGGTATAAGGGATATGGCATGAAATTAATAAAATGCAACAAAGCTAAAGGGGCATGGTATAAGGGATATGGCATGAAATTAATAAAATGCAACAAAGCAAAAGGGGCATGGTATAAGAGATATGGCATGAAATTAATAAGATGAAACAAAGCAAAAGGGGCATGGTAAAAGGGATATGGCATGAAATTAATAAAATGCAACAAAACAAAAGGGGCGTGGTATAAGAGATATGGCATGAAATTAATAAAATGCAACAAAGCAAAAGGGGCATGGTATAAGGGATATGGCATGAAATTAATAATATGCAACAAAGCAAAAGGGGCGTGGTATAAGGGATATGGCATGAAATTAATAAAATGCAACAAAACAAAAGGGGCGTGGTATAAGAGATAAGGCATGAAATTAATAAAATGCAACAAATCAAAAGGGGCGTGGTATAAGGGATATGGCATGAAATTAATAAAATGCAACAAAACAAAAGGGGCGTGGTATAAGGGATATGGCATGAAATTAATAAAATGCAACAAAACAAAAGGGGCATGGTATCAGGGATATGGCATGAAATTAAAAGATGCAACAAAGCAAAAGGGATGGGGTATAAGGGATATGGCATGAAATTAATAAAATGCAACAAATCAAAAGGGGCGTGGTATAAGGGATATGGCATGAAATTAATAAAATGCAACAAAACAAAAGGGGCGTGGTATAAGGGATATGGCATGAAATTAATAAAATGCAACAAATCAAAAGGGGCGTGGTATAAGGGATATGGCATGAAATTAATAAAATGCAACAAAACAAAAGGGGCGTGGTATAAGGGATATGGGATGAAATTAATAAAATGCAACAAAACAAAAGGAGCATGGCATAAGGAATATGGCATGAAATTAATAAGATGCAACAAAGCAAAAGGGGCATGGTATAAGGGATATGGCATGAAATTAATAAAATGCAACAAAGCAAAAGGGGCGTGGTATAAGGGATATGGCATGAAATTAATAAAATGCACCAAAACAAAAGGGGCATGGTATAAGGGATATGGCATGAAATTAATAAAATGCAACAAATCAAAAGGGGCATGGTATAAGGGATATGGCATGAATTTAATAAAATGCAACAAAACAAAAGGGGCATGTTATAAGGGATATGGCATGAAATTAAAAGATGCCACAAAGCAAAAGGGATGTGGTATAAGGGATATGGCATAAAATTTATCAGATGCAACAAAGCAAAAGGGGCATGGTATAAGGGATATGGCATGAAATTAATAAGATGAAACAAAGCAAAAGGGGCATGGTATAAGGGATATGGCATGAAATGAATAAGATGCAACAAAGAAAAAGGGGCATGGCATAAGGGATATGGCATGAAATTAATAAGATGCAACAAAGAAAAAGGGGCATGGCATAAGGGATATGGCATGAAATGAATAAGATGCAACAAAGCAAAAGGGGCATGGCATAAGGGATATGGCATGAAATGAATAAGATGCAACAAAGCAAAAGGGGCATGGCATAAGGGATATGGCATGAAATTAATAAGAAGAAACAAAGCAAAAGGGGCATGGTATAAGGGATATGGCATGAAATTAATAAGATGCAACAAAGCAAAAGGGGCATGGCATAAGGGATATGGCATGAAATTAATAAGATGCAACAAAGCAAAAGGGGCATGGCATAAGGGATATGGCATGAAATTAATAAGATGCAACAAAGCAAAAGGGGCATGGCATAAGGGATATGGCATGAAATTGATAAGATGAAACAAAGCAAAAGGAGCATGGTATAAGGGATATGGCATGAAATTAATAACATCAAACAAAGCAAAAGGGGCATGGTATAAGAGATATGGCATGAAATTAATAAAATGCAACAAAGCAAAAGGGGCATGGCATAAGGGATATGGCATGAAATTAATAAAATGCAACCAAACAAAAGGGGCATGGCATAAGGGATATGGCATGAAATTAATAAAATGCAACAAAGCAAAAGGGGCATGGCATAAGGGATATGGCATGAAATTAATAAAATGCAACAAAGCAAAAGGGGCATGGTATAAGGGATATGGCATGAAATTAATAAAATGCAACAAAGCAAAAGGGGCATGGCATAAGGGATATGGCATGAAATTAATAAGATGAAACAAAGCAAAAGGGGCGTGGTATAAGGGAGATGGCATGAAATTAATAAAATGCAACAAAGCAAAAGGGGCATGGCATAAGGGATATGGCATGAAATTAATAAGATGCAACAAAGCAAAAGGGGCGTGGTATAAGGGATATGGCATGAAATTAATAAGGTGCAACAAAGCAAAAGGGGCGTGGTATAAGGGATATGGCATGAAATTAATAAGATGAAGCAAAGCAAAAGGGGAATGGTATAAGGGATATGGCATGAAATTAATAAGGTGCAACAAAGCAAAAGGGGCGTGGTATAAGGGATATGGCATGAAATTAATAAGGTGCAACAAAGCAAAAGGGGCATGGCATAAGGGATATGGCATGAAATTAATAAGATGAAGCAAAGCAAAAGGGGCGTGGTATAAGGGATATGGCATGAAATTAATAAGGTGCAACAAAGCAAAAGGGGCATGGCATAAGGGATATGGCATGAAATTAATAAGATGAAGCAAAGCAAAAGGGGCGTGGTATAAGGGATATGGCATGAAATTAATAAGATGAAGCAAAGCAAAAGGGGCATGGCATAAGGGATATGGCATGAAATTAATAAGATGAAGCAAAGCAAAAGGGGAATGGTATAAGGGATATGGCATGAAATTAATAAGATGAAACAAAGCAAAAGGGGCATGGCATAAGGGATATGGCATGAAATTAATAAGATGCAACAAAGCAAAAGGGGCGTGGTATAAGGGATATGGCATGAAATTAATAAAATGCAACAAAGCAAAAGGGGCATGGTGCAAGAGATATGGCATGAAATTAATAAGATGAAACAAAGCAAAAGGGGCATGGTATAAGGGATATGGCATGAAATTAATAAAATGCAACAAAGCAAAAGGGGCATGGTATAAGAGATATGGCATGAAATTAATAAGATGCAACAAAGCAAAAGGGGCATGGTACAAGGGATATTGGATGAAATTAATAAAATGCAACAAAGCAAAACGGGCATGGTATAAGAGATATGGCATGAAATTAATAAGATGAAACAAAGCAAAAGGGGCATGGTATAAGGGATATGGCATGAAATTAATAAAATGAAACAAAGCAAAAGGGATGTGGTATAAGGGATATGGCATGAAATTAATAAAATGCAACAAATCAAAACGGGCGTGGTATAAGGGATATGGCATGAAATTAATAAAATGCAACAAAACAAAAGGGATGTGGTAGAAGGGATATGGCATGAAATTAATAAGATGCAACAAAGCAAAAGGGGAGTGGGTATAAGGGATATGGCATGAAATTAATAAAATGCAACAAAACAAAAGGGGCGTGGTATAAGGGATATGGCATGAAATTAATAAAATGCAACAAAACAAAAGGGGCGTGGTATAATGGATATGGCATGAAATTAATAAAATGCAACAAAGCAAAAGGGGCATGGTAAAAGGGATATGGCATGAAATTAATAAAATGCAACAAAGCAAAAGGGGCATGGTATAAGGGATATGGCATGAAATTAATAAAATGCAACAAAACAAAAGGGGCGTGGTATAAGGGATATGGCATGAAATTAATAAAATGAAACAAAGCAAAAGGGGCATGGTATAAGGGATATGGCATGAAATTAATAAAATGCAACAAAGCAAACGGGGCATGGTATAAGGGATTATGGCATGAAATTAATAAAATGCAACAAAGCAAAAGGGGCATGGTTTAAGGGATATGGCATGAAATTAATAAAATGCAACAAAGCAAAAGGGGCATGGTATAAGGGATATGGCATGAAATTAATAAAATGCTACAAAGCAAAAGGGGCATGGCATAAGGGATATGGCATGAAATTAATAAGATGCAACAAAGCAAAAGGGGCGTGGTATAAGGGATATGGCATGAAATTAATAAGGTGCAACAAAGCAAAAGGGGCGTGGTATAAGGGATATGGCATGAAATTAATAAGATGAAGCAAAGCAAAAGGGGAATGGTATAAGGGATATGGCATGAAATTAATAACATCAAACAAAGCAAAAGGGGCATGGTATAAGAGATATGGCATGAAATTAATAAAATGCAACAAAGCAAAAGGGGCATGGCATAAGGGATATGGCATGAAATTAATAAAATGCAACCAAACAAAAGGGGCATGGCATAAGGGATATGGCATGAAATTAATAAGGTGCAACAAAGCAAAAGGGGCATGGCATAAGGGATATGGCATGAAATTAATAAGATGAAGCAAAGCAAAAGGGGCGTGGTATAAGGGATATGGCATGAAATTAATAAGATGAAGCAAAGCAAAAGGGGCATGGCATAAGGGATATGGCATGAAATTAATAAGCTGAAGCAAAGCAAAAGGGGAATGGTATAAGGGATATGGCATGAAATTAATAAGATGCAACAAAGCAAAAGGGGCGTGGTATAAGGGATATGGCATGAAATTAATAAGGTGCAACAAAGCAAAAGGGGCGTGGTATAAGGGATATGGCATGAAATTAATAAGATGAAGCAAAGCAAAAGGGGAATGGTATAAGGGATATGGCATGAAATTAATAAGGTGCAACAAAGCAAAAGGGGCGTGGTATAAGGGATATGGCATGAAATTAATAAGGTGCAACAAAGCAAAAGGGGCATGGCATAAGGGATATGGCATGAAATTAATAAGATGAAGCAAAGCAAAAGGGGCGTGGTATAAGGGATATGGCATGAAATTAATAAGGTGCAACAAAGCAAAAGGGGCATGGCATAAGGGATATGGCATGAAATTAATAAGATGAAGCAAAGCAAAAGGGGCGTGGTATAAGGGATATGGCATGAAATTAATAAGATGAAGCAAAGCAAAAGGGGCATGGCATAAGGGATATGGCATGAAATTAATAAGATGAAGCAAAGCAAAAGGGGAATGGTATAAGGGATATGGCATGAAATTAATAAGATGAAACAAAGCAAAAGGGGCATGGCATAAGGGATATGGCATGAAATTAATAAGATGCAACAAAGCAAAAGGGGCGTGGTATAAGGGATATGGCATGAAATTAATAAAATGCAACAAAGCAAAAGGGGCATGGTGCAAGAGATATGGCATGAAATTAATAAGATGAAACAAAGCAAAAGGGGCATGGTATAAGGGATATGGCATGAAATTAATAAAATGCAACAAAGCAAAAGGGGCATGGTATAAGAGATATGGCATGAAATTAATAAGATGCAACAAAGCAAAAGGGGCATGGTACAAGGGATATTGGATGAAATTAATAAAATGCAACAAAGCAAAACGGGCATGGTATAAGAGATATGGCATGAAATTAATAAGATGAAACAAAGCAAAAGGGGCATGGTATAAGGGATATGGCATGAAATTAATAAAATGAAACAAAGCAAAAGGGATGTGGTATAAGGGATATGGCATGAAATTAATAAAATGCAACAAATCAAAACGGGCGTGGTATAAGGGATATGGCATGAAATTAATAAAATGCAACAAAACAAAAGGGATGTGGTAGAAGGGATATGGCATGAAATTAATAAGATGCAACAAAGCAAAAGGGGAGTGGGTATAAGGGATATGGCATGAAATTAATAAAATGCAACAAAACAAAAGGGGCGTGGTATAAGGGATATGGCATTAAATTAATAAAATGCAACAAAACAAAAGGGGCGTGGTATAATGGATATGGCATGAAATTAATAAAATGCAACAAAGCAAAAGGGGCATGGTAAAAGGGATATGGCATGAAATTAATAAAATGCAACAAAGCAAAAGGGGCATGGTATAAGGGATATGGCATGAAATTAATAAAATGCAACAAAACAAAAGGGGCGTGGTATAAGGGATATGGCATGAAATTAATAAAATGAAACAAAGCAAAAGGGGCATGGTATAAGGGATATGGCATGAAATTAATAAAATGCAACAAAGCAAACGGGGCATGGTATAAGGGATTATGGCATGAAATTAATAAAATGCAACAAAGCAAAAGGGGCATGGTTTAAGGGATATGGCATGAAATTAATAAAATGCAACAAAGCAAAAGGGGCATGGTATAAGGGATATGGCATGAAATTAATAAAATGCAACAAAGCAAAAGGGGCGTGGTATAAGGGATATGGCATGAAATTAATAAGATGCAACAAAGCAAAAGGGATGTGGTATAAGGGATATATAACCACCTTTAGAGGCCATTTTTCCCCGCAAAGCGGGGGTTGGCCTTTTTCGGGAACCGTGATTGTTGTTGTTTTTTGGTCCCCTTTTTGAAGCGATGTTTTACGGCCGGATGCCCTTCCTGACGCCAACCATTTTTGCCGCCTTTAACGACAAACAGGGAATTACCAGTGAACTGGTACTCAAATTAGCCGACCTCGGAAGGATGACAGGCTGAGTCAACAACCCCCCTGGCGTTAATTCAGCGATCGACCGGGATTCGAACCCAGGATCCTAGGATCCTAAGCCGGCACCCTAGCCGCTAGCCCAACACCAGGGTTCCATAAGGGATATGGCATGAAATTAATAAAATGCAACAAAACAAAAGGGGCATGGTATAAGGGATATGGCATGAAATTAATAAAATGCAACAAATCAAAAGGGGCATTGTATAAGGGATATGGCATGAAATTATGAAGATGCAATAAAGCAAAAGGGGCATGGTATAAGGGACATGGCATGAAATTAATAAAATGCAACAAAACAAAAGGGGCATGGTATAAGGGACATGGCATGAAATTAATAAATGCAACAAAACAAAAGGGGCATGGTATAAGGGATATGGCATGAAATTAATAAAATGCAACAAAGCAAAAGGGGGATGGTATAAGGGATATGGCATGAAACAAATAAGATGCAACAAAGCAAAAGGGATGTGGTATAAGGGATATGGCATGAAATTAATAAAATGCAACAAATCAAAAGGGGCATGGTATAACGGATATGGCATGAAATTAATAAAATGCAACAAAACAAAAGGGATGTGGTAGAAGGGATATGGCATGAAATTGATAAAATGCAACAAATCAAAAGGGGCATGGTATAAGGGATATGGCATGAAACAAATAAGATGCAACAAAGCAAAAGGGATGTGGTATAAGGGATATGGCATGAAATTAATAAAATGCAACAAATCAAAAGGGGCATGGTATAAGGGATATGGCATGAAATTAATAAAATGCAACAAAGCAAAAGGGGCATGGTATAATGGATATGGCATGAAATTAATAAAATGCAACAAAACAAAAGCGGCGTGGTATAAGGGATATGCATGAAATTAATAAAATGCAACAAAGCAAAAGAGGCATGGTATAAGGGATATGGCATTAAATTAATAAAATGCAACAAAACAAAAGGGGCATGGTATAAGGGATATGGCATGAAATTAATAAAATGCAACAAAACAAAAGGGGCATGGTATAAGGGATATGGCATGAAATTAATAAAATGCAACAAAACAAAAGGGGCATGGTATAAGGGATACGGCATGAAATTAATAAAATGGAACAAAACAAAAGGGGCGTGATATCAGGGATATGGCATGAAATTAATAAAATGCAACAAAACAAAAGGGACATGGGAAAGGGATATGGCATGAAATTAATAAAATGCAACAAAACAAAAGGGATGTGGTATAAGGGATATGGCATGAAATTAATAAGATGCAACAAAGCAAAAGGGGCATGGTATAAGGGATATGGCATGAAATTAGTAAAATCAAACAAAGCAAAAGGGGCATGGTGTAAGGGATATGGCATGAAATTAATAAAATGCAACAAAGCAAATGGGGCATGGTGTAAGGGATATGGCATGAAATTAATAAGGTGAAACAAAGCAAAAGGTGCATGGTATAAGGAATATGGCATGAAATTAATAAAATGCAACAAAACAAAAGGGGCATGGTATAAGGAATATGGCATGAAATTAATAAAATGAAACAAAACAAAAGGGGCATGGTATCAGGAATATGGCATGAAATTAATAAAATGCAACAAAGCAAAAGGGGCATGGTATAAGGAATATGGCATGAAATTAATAAGATGAAGCAAAGCAAAAGGGGAATGGTATAAGGGATATGGCATGAAATTAATAAAATGCAACAAAGCAAAAGGGGCGTGGTATAAGGGATATGGCATGAAATTAATAAGATGCAACAAAGCAAAAGGGATGTGGTATAAGGGATATGGCATGAAATTAATAAAATGCAACAAAACAAAAGGGGCATGGTATAAGGGATATGGCATGAAATTAATAAAATGCAACAAATCAAAAGGGGCATTGTATAAGGGATATGGCATGAAATTATGAAGATGCAATAAAGCAAAAGGGGCATGGTATAAGGGACATCGCATGAAATTAATAAAATGCAACAAAACAAAAGGGGCATGGTATAAGGGACATGGCATGAATTAATAAATGCAACAAAACAAAAGGGGCATGGTATAAGGGATATGGCATGAAATTAATAAAATGCAACAAAGCAAAAGGGGGATGGTATAAGGGATATGGCATGAAACAAATAAGATGCAACAAAGCAAAAGGGATGTGGTATAAGGGATATGGCATGAAATTAATAAGATGAAGCAAAGCAAAAGGGGAATGGTATAAGGGATATGGCATGAAATTAATAAGGTGCAACAAAGCAAAAGGGGCGTGGTATAAGGGATATGGCATGAAATTAATAAGATGAAGCAAAGCAAAAGGGGAATGGTATAAGGGATATGGCATGAAATTAATAAGGTGCAACAAAGCAAAAGGGGCGTGGTATAAGGGATATGGCATGAAATTAATAAGATGAAGCAAAGCAAAAGGGGAATGGTATAAGGGATGTGGCATGAAATTAATAAGCTGAAGCAAAGCAAAAGGGGAATGGTATAAGGGATATGGCATGAAATTAATAAAATGCAACAAAGCAAAAGGGGCATGGCATAAGGGATATGGCATGAAATTAATAAGATGAAACAAAGAAAAAGGGGCGTGGTATAAGGGAGATGGCATGAAATTAATAAAATGCAACAAAGCAAAAGGGGCATGGCATAAGGGATATGGCATGAAATTAATAAGATGCAACAAAGCAAAAGGGGCGTGGTATAAGGGATATGGCATGAAATTAATAAGGTGCAACAAAGCAAAAGGGGCATGGCATAAGGGATATGGCATGAAATTAATAAGATGAAGCAAAGCAAAAGGGGCGTGGTATAAGGGATATGGCATGAAATTAATAAGATGAAGCAAAGCAAAAGGGGCGTGGTATAAGGGATATGGCATGAAATTAATAAGGTGCAACAAAGCAAAAGGGGCGTGGTATAAGGGATATGGCATGAAATTAATAAGATGAAGCAAAGCAAAAGGGGAATGGTATAAGGGATATGGCATGAAATTAATAAGGTGCAACAAAGCAAAAGGGGCGTGGTATAAGGGATATGGCATGAAATTAATAAGGTGCAACAAAGCAAAAGGGGCATGGCATAAGGGATATGGCATGAAATTAATAAGATGAAGCAAAGCAAAAGGGGCGTGGTATAAGGGATATGGCATGAAATTAATAAGGTGCAACAAAGCAAAAGGGGCATGGCATAAGGGATATGGCATGAAATTAATAAGATGAAGCAAAGCAAAAGGGGCGTGGTATAAGGGATATGGCATGAAATTAATAAGATGAAGCAAAGCAAAAGGGGCATGGCATAAGGGATATGGCATGAAATTAATAAGATGAAGCAAAGCAAAAGGGGAATGGTATAAGGGATATGGCATGAAATTAATAAGATGAAACAAAGCAAAAGGGGCATGGCATAAGGGATATGGCATGAAATTAATAAGATGCAACAAAGCAAAAGGGGCGTGGTATAAGGGATATGGCATGAAATTAATAAAATGCAACAAAGCAAAAGGGGCATGGTACAAGAGATATGGCATGAAATTAATAAGATGAAACAAAGCAAAAGGGGCATGGTATAAGGGATATGGCATGAAATTAATAAAATGCAACAAAGCAAAAGGGGCATGGTATAAGAGATATGGCATGAAATTAATAAGATGCAACAAAGCAAAAGGGGCATGGTACAAGGGATATTGGATGAAATTAATAAAATGCAACAAAGCAAAAGGGGCATGGTATAAGAGATATGGCATGAAATTAATAAGATGAAACAAAGCAAAAGGGGCATGGTATAAGGGATATGGCATGAAATTAATAAAATGAAACAAAGCAAAAGGGATGTGGTATAAGGGATATGGCATGAAATTAATAAAATGCAACAAATCAAAACGGGCGTGGTATAAGGGATATGGCATGAAATTAATAAAATGCAACAAAACAAAAGGGATGTGGTAGAAGGGATATGGCATGAAATTAATAAGATGCAACAAAGCAAAAGGGGAGTGGGTATAAGGGATATGGCATGAAATTAATAAAATGCAACAAAACAAAAGGGGCGTGGTATAAGGGATATGGCATGAAATTAATAAAATGCAACAAAACAAAAGGGGCGTGGTATAATGGATATGGCATGAAATTAATAAAATGCAACAAAGCAAAAGGGGCATGGTAAAAGGGATATGGCATGAAATTAATAAAATGCAACAAAGCAAAAGGGGCATGGTATAAGGGATATGGCATGAAATTAATAAAATGCAACAAAACAAAAGGGGCGTGGTATAAGGGATATGGCATGAAATTAATAAAATGAAACAAAGCAAAAGGGGCATGGTATAAGTGATATGGCATGAAATTAATAAAATGCAACAAAGCAAACGGGGCATGGTATAAGGGATTATGGCATGAAATTAATAAAATGCAACAAAGCAAAAGGGGCATGGTTTAAGGGATATGGCATGAAATTAATAAAATGCAACAAAGCAAAAGGGGCATGGTATAAGGGATATGGCATGAAATTAATAAAATGCAACAAAGCAAAAGGGGCGTGGTAGAAGGGATATGGCATGAAATTAATAAGATGCAACAAAGCAAAAGGGATGTGGTATAAGGGATATATAACCACCTTTAGAGGCCATTTTTCCCCGCAAAGCGGGGGTTGGCCTTTTTCGGGAACCGTGATTGTTGTTGTTTTTTGGTCCCCTTTTTGAAGCGATGTTTTACGGCCGGATGCCCTTCCTGACGCCAACCATTTTTGCCGCCTTTAACGACAAACAGGGAATTACCAGTGAACTGGTACTCAAATTAGCCGACCTCGGAAGGATGACAGGCTGAGTCAACAACCCCCCTGGCGTTAATTCAGCGATCGACCGGGATTCGAACCCAGGATCCTAGGATCCTAAGCCGGCACCCTAGCCGCTAGCCCAACACCAGGGTTCCATAAGGGATATGGCATGAAATTAATAAAATGCAACAAAACAAAAGGGGCATGGTATAAGGGATATGGCATGAAATTAATAAAATGCAACAAATCAAAAGGGGGCATTGTATAAGGGATATGGCATGAAATTATGAAGATGCAATAAAGCAAAAGGGGCATGGTATAAGGGACATGGCATGAAATTAATAAAATGCAACAAAACAAAAGGGGCATGGTATAAGGGATATGGCATGAAATTAATAAAATGCAACAAAGCAAATGGGGCATGGTGTAAGGGATATGGCATGAAATTAATAAGATGAAACAAAGCAAAAGGTGCATGGTATAAGGAATATGGCATGAAATTAATAAAATGCAACAAAACAAAAGGGGCATGGTATAAGGAATATGGCATGAAATTAATAAAATGAAACAAAACAAAAGGGGCATGGTATCAGGAATATGGCATGAAATTAATAAAATGCAACAAAGCAAAAGGGGCATGGTATAAGGAATATGGCATGAAATTAATAAGATGAAGCAAAGCAAAAGGAGAATGGTATAAGGGATATGGCATGAAATTAATAAAATGCAACAAAGCAAAAGGGGCGTGGTATAAGGGATATGGCATGAAATTAATAAGATGCAACAAAGCAAAAGGGATGTGGTATAAGGGATATGGCATGAAATTAATAAAATGCAACAAAACAAAAGGGGCATGGTATAAGGGATATGGCATGAAATTAATAAAATGCAACAAATCAAAAGGGGCATTGTATAAGGGATATGGCATGAAATTATGAAGATGCAATAAAGCAAAAGGGGCATGGTATAAGGGACATCGCATGAAATTAATAAAATGCAACAAAACAAAAGGGGCATGGTATAAGGGACATGGCATGAAATTAATAAATGCAACAAAACAAAAGGGGCATGGTATAAGGGATATGGCATGAAATTAATAAAATGCAACAAAGCAAAAGGGGGATGGTATAAGGGATATGGCATGAAACAAATAAGATGCAACAAAGCAAAAGGGATGTGGTATAAGGGATATGGCATGAAATTAATAAGATGAAGCAAAGCAAAAGGGGAATGGTATAAGGGATATGGCATGAAATTAATAAGGTGCAACAAAGCAAAAGGGGCGTGGTATAAGGGATATGGCATGAAATTAATAAGATGAAGCAAAGCAAAAGGAGAATGGTATAAGGGATATGGCATGAAATTAATAAGGTGCAACAAAGCAAAAGGGGCGTGGTATAAGGGATATGGCATGAAATTAATAAGATGAAGCAAAGCAAAAGGGGAATGGTATAAGGGATATGGCATGAAATTAATAAGATGAAGCAAAGCAAAAGGGGAATGGTATAAGGGATATGGCATGAAATTAATAAAATGCAACAAAGCAAAAGGGGCATGGCATAAGGGATATGGCATGAAATTAATAAGATGAAACAAAGCAAAAGGGGCGTGGTATAAGGGAGATGGCATGAAATTAATAAAATGCAACAAAGCAAAAGGGGCATGGCATAAGGGATATGGCATGAAATTAATAAGATGCAACAAAGCAAAAGGGGCGTGGTATAAGGGATATGGCATGAAATTAATAAGGTGCAACAAAGCAAAAGGGGCATGGCATAAGGGATATGGCATGAAATTAATAAGATGAAGCAAAGCAAAAGGGGCGTGGTATAAGGGATATGGCATGAAATTAATAAGATGAAGCAAAGCAAAAGGGGCGTGGTATAAGGGATATGGCATGAAATTAATAAGGTGCAACAAAGCAAAAGGGGCGTGGTATAAGGGATATGGCATGAAATTAATAAGATGAAGCAAAGCAAAAGGGGAATGGTATAAGGGATATGGCATGAAATTAATAAGGTGCAACAAAACAAAAGGGGCGTAGTATAAGGGATATGGCATGAAATTAATAAGGTGCAACAAAGCAAAAGGGGCATGGCATAAGGGATATGGCATGAAATTAATAAGATGAAGCAAAGCAAAAGGGGCGTGGTATAAGGGATATGGCATGAAATTAATAAGGTGCAACAAAGCAAAAGGGGCATGGCATAAGGGATATGGCATGAAATTAATAAGATGAAGCAAAGCAAAAGGGGCGTGGTATAAGGGATATGGCATGAAATTAATAAGATGAAGCAAAGCAAAAGGGGCATGGCATAAGGGATATGGCATGAAATTAATAAGATGAAGCAAAGCAAAAGGGGAATGGTATAAGGGATATGGCATGAAATTAATAAGATGAAACAAAGCAAAAGGGGCATGGCATAAGGGATATGGCATGAAATTAATAAGATGCAACAAAGCAAAAGGGGCGTGGTATAAGGGATATGGCATGAAATTAATAAAATGCAACAAAGCAAAAGGGGCATGGTACAAGAGATATGGCATGAAATTAATAAGATGAAACAAAGCAAAAGGGGCATGGTATAAGGGATATGGCATGAAATTAATAAAATGCAACAAAGCAAAAGGGGCATGGTATAAGAGATATGGCATGAAATTAATAAGATGCAACAAAGCAAAAGGGGCATGGTACAAGGGATATTGGATGAAATTAATAAAATGCAACAAAGCAAAAGGGGCATGGTATAAGAGATATGGCATGAAATTAATAAAATGAAACAAAGCAAAAGGGATGTGGTATAAGGGATATGGCATGAAATTAATAAAATGCAACAAATCAAAACGGGCGTGGTATAAGGGATATGGCATGAAATTAATAAAATGCAACAAAACAAAAGGGATGTGGTAGAAGGGATATGGCATGAAATTAATAAGATGCAACAAAGCAAAAGGGGAGTGGGTATAAGGGATATGGCATGAAATTAATAAAATGCAACAAAACAAAAGGGGCGTGGTATAAGGGATATGGCATGAAATTAATAAAATGCAACAAAACAAAAGGGGCGTGGTATAATGGATATGGCATGAAATTAATAAAATGCAACAAAGCAAAAGGGGCATGGTAAAAGGGATATGGCATGAAATTAATAAAATGCAACAAAGCAAAAGGGGCATGGTATAAGGGATATGGCATGAAATTAATAAAATGCAACAAAACAAAAGGGGCGTGGTATAAGGGATATGGCATGAAATTAATAAAATGAAACAAAGCAAAAGGGGCATGGTATAAGTGATATGGCATGAAATTAATAAAATGCAACAAAGCAAACGGGGCATGGTATAAGGGATTATGGCATGAAATTAATAAAATGCAACAAAGCAAAAGGGGCATGGTTTAAGGGATATGGCATGACATTAATAAAATGCAACAAAGCAAAAGGGGCATGGTATAAGGGATATGGCATGAAATTAATAAAATGCAACAAAGCAAAAGGGGCGTGGTAGAAGGGATATGGCATGAAATTAATAAGATGCAACAAAGCAAAAGGGATGTGGTATAAGGGATATATAACCACCTTTAGAGGCCATTTTTCCCCGCAAAGCGGGGGTTGGCCTTTTTCGGGAACCGTGATTGTTGTTGTTTTTTGGTCCCCTTTTTGAAGCGATGTTTTACGGCCGGATGCCCTTCCTGACGCCAACCATTTTTGCCGCCTTTAACGACAAACAGGGAATTACCAGTGAACTGGTACTCAAATTAGCCGACCTCGGAAGGATGACAGGCTGAGTCAACAACCCCCCTGGCGTTAATTCAGCGATCGACCGGGATTCGAACCCAGGATCCTAGGATCCTAAGCCGGCACCCTAGCCGCTAGCCCAACACCAGGGTTCCATAAGGGATATGGCATGAAATTAATAAAATGCAACAAAACAAAAGGGGCATGGTATAAGGGATATGGCATGAAATTAATAAAATGCAACAAAGCAAAAGGGGCATGGTATAATGGATATGGCATGAAATTAATAAAATGCAACAAAACAAAAGGGGCGTGGTATAAGGGATATGGCATGAAATTAATAAAATGCAACAAAACAAAAGCGGCGTGGTATAAGGGATATGCATGAAATTAATAAAATGCAACAAAGCAAAAGAGGCATGGTATAAGGGATATGGCATTAAATTAATAAAATGCAACAAAACAAAAGGGGCATGGTATAAGGGATATGGCATGAAATTAATAAAATGGAACAAAACAAAAGGGGCGTGATATCAGGGATATGGCATGAAATTAATAAAATGCAACAAAACAAAAGGGACATGGGAAAGGGATATGGCATGAAATTAATAAAATGCAACAAAACAAAAGGGATGTGGTATAAGGGATATGGCATGAAATTAATAAGATGCAACAAAGCAAAAGGGGCATGGTATAAGGGATATGGCATGAAATTAGTAAAATCAAACAAAGCAAAAGGGGCATGGTGTAAGGGATATGGCATGAAATTAATAAAATGCAACAAAGCAAATGGGGCATGGTGTAAGGGATATGGCATGAAATTAATAAGATGAAACAAAGCAAAAGGTGCATGGTATAAGGAATATGGCATGAAATTAATAAAATGCAACAAAACAAAAGGGGCATGGTATAAGGAATATGGCATGAAATTAATAAAATGAAACAAAACAAAAGGGGCATGGTATCAGGAATATGGCATGAAATTAATAAAATGCAACAAAGCAAAAGGGATGTGGTATAAGGGATATGGCATGAAATTAATAAAATGCAACAAAACAAAAGGGGCATGGTATAAGGGATATGGCATGAAATTAATAAAATGCAACAAATCAAAAGGGGCATTGTATAAGGGATATGGCATGAAATTATGAAGATGCAATAAAGCAAAAGGGGCATGGTATAAGGGACATCGCATGAAATTAATAAAATGCAACAAAACAAAAGGGGCATGGTATAAGGGACATGGCATGAAATTAATAAATGCAACAAAACAAAAGGGGCATGGTATAAGGGATATGGCATGAAATTAATAAAATGCAACAAAGCAAAAGGGGGATGGTATAAGGGATATGGCATGAAACAAATAAGATGCAACAAAGCAAAAGGGATGTGGTATAAGGGATATGGCATGAAATTAATAAGATGAAGCAAAGCAAAAGGGGAATGGTATAAGGGATATGGCATGAAATTAATAAGGTGCAACAAAGCAAAAGGGGCGTGGTATAAGGGATATGGCATGAAATTAATAAGATGAAGCAAAGCAAAAGGGGAATGGTATAAGGGATATGGCATGAAATTAATAAGGTGCAACAAAGCAAAAGGGGCGTGGTATAAGGGATATGGCATGAAATTAATAAGATGAAGCAAAGCAAAAGGGGAATGGTATAAGGGATATGGCATGAAATTAATAAGGTGCAACAAAGCAAAAGGGGCGTGGTATAAGGGATATGGCATGAAATTAATAAAATGCAACAAAACAAAAGGGATGTGGTAGAAGGGATATGGCATGAAATTAATAAGATGCAACAAAGCAAAAGGGGAGTGGGTATAAGGGATATGGCATGAAATTAATAAAATGCAACAAAACAAAAGGGGCGTGGTATAAGGGATATGGCATGAAATTAATAAAATGCAACAAAACAAAAGGGGCGTGGTATAATGGATATGGCATGAAATTAATAAAATGCAACAAAGCAAAAGGGGCATGGTAAAAGGGATATGGCATGAAATTAATAAAATGCAACAAAGCAAAAGGGGCATGGTATAAGGGATATGGCATGAAATTAATAAAATGCAACAAAACAAAAGGGGCGTGGTATAAGGGATATGGCATGAAATTAATAAAATGAAACAAAGCAAAAGGGGCATGGTATAAGGGATATGGCATGAAATTAATAAAATGCAACAAAGCAAACAGGGCATGGTATAAGGGATTATGGCATGAAATTAATAAAATGCAACAAAGCAAAAGGGGCATGGTTTAAGGGATATGGCATGAAATTAATAAAATGCAACAAAGCAAAAGGGGCATGGTATAAGGGATATGGCATGAAATTAATAAAATGCAACAAAGCAAAAGGGGCGTGGTATAAGGGATATGGCATGAAATTAATAAGATGCAACAAAGCAAAAGGGATGTGGTATAAGGGATATATAACCACCTTTAGAGGCCATTTTTCCCGCAAAGCGGGGGTTGGCCTTTTTCGGGAACCGTGGTTGTTGTTGCTTTTTGGTCCCCTTTTTGAAGCGATGTTTTACGGCCGGATGCCCTTCCTGACGCCAACCATGTTTGCCGCCTTTAACGACAAACAGGGAATTGCCAGTGAACTGGTACTCAAATTAGCCGACCTCGGAAGGATGACAGGCTGAGTCAACCCCCCTGGCGTTAATTCAGCGATCGACCGGGATTCGAACCCAGGATCCTAAGCCGGCACCCTAGCCGCTAGCCCAACACCAGGGTTCCATAAGGGATATGGCATGAAATTAATAAAATGCAACAAAACAAAAGGGGCATGGTATAAGGGATATGGCATGAAATTAATAAAATGCAACAAATCAAAAGGGGCATTGTATAAGGGATATGGCATGAAATTATGAAGATGCAATAAAGCAAAAGGGGCATGGTATAAGGGACATGGCATGAAATTAATAAAATGCAACAAAACAAAAGGGGCATGGTATAAGGGACATGGCATGAAATTAATAAATGCAACAAAACAAAAGGGGCATGGTATAAGGGATATGGCATGAAATTAATAAAATGCAACAAAGCAAAAGGGGGATGGTATAAGGGATATGGCATGAAATTAATAAGGTGCAACAAAGCAAAAGGGGCGTGGTATAAGGGATATGGCATGAAATTAATAAGATGAAGCAAAGCAAAAGGGGAATGGTATAAGGGATATGGCATGAAATTAATAAGGTGCAACAAAGCAAAAGGGGCATGGCATAAGGGATATGGCATGAAATTAATAAGATGAAGCAAAGCAAAAGGGGCGTGGTATAAGGGATATGGCATGAAATTATGAAGATGCAATAAAGCAAAAGGGGCATGGTACAAGGGATATTGGATGAAATTAATAAAATGCAACAAAGCAAAAGGGGCATGGTATAAGAGATATGGCATGAAATTAATAAAATGCAACAAAGCAAAAGGGGCATGGTTTAAGGGATATGGCATGAAATTAATAAGATGCAACAAAGCAAAAGGGATGTGGTATAAGGGATATGGCATGAAATTAATAAAATGCAACAAAGCAAAAGGGGCATGGTTTAAGGGATATGGCATGAAATTAATAAAATGCAACAAAGCAAAAGGGGCATGGTATAAGGGATATGGCATGAAATTAATAATATGCAACAAAGCAAAAGGGGTGTGGTATAAGGGATATGGCATGAAATTCATAAGGTGCAACAAAGCAAAAGGGGCGTGGTATAAGGGATATGGCATGAAATTAATAAGATGAAGCAAAGCAAAAGGGGAATGGTATAAGGGATATGGCATGAAATTAATAAGGTGCAACAAAGCAAAAGGGGCGTGGTATAAGGGATATGGCATGAAATTAATAAGATGAAGCAAAGCAAAAGGGGAATGGTATAAGGGATATGGCATGAAATTAATAAGGTGCAACAAAGCAAAAGGGGCGTGGTATAAGGGATATGGCATGAAATTAATAAAATGCAACAAAACAAAAGGGATGTGGTAGAAGGGATATGGCATGAAATTAATAAGATGCAACAAAGCAAAAGGGGAGTGGGTATAAGGGATATGGCATGAAATTAATAAAATGCAACAAAACAAAAGGGGCGTGGTATAAGGGATATGGCATGAAATTAATAAAATGCAACAAAACAAAAGGGGCGTGGTATAATGGATATGGCATGAAATTAATAAAATGCAACAAAGCAAAAGGGGCATGGTAAAAGGGATATGGCATGAAATTAATAAAATGCAACAAAGCAAAAGGGGCATGGTATAAGGGATATGGCATGAAATTAATAAAATGCAACAAAACAAAAGGGGCGTGGTATAAGGGATATGGCATGAAATTAATAAAATGAAACAAAGCAAAAGGGGCATGGTATAAGGGATATGGCATGAAATTAATAAAATGCAACAAAGCAAACAGGGCATGGTATAAGGGATTATGGCATGAAATTAATAAAATGCAACAAAGCAAAAGGGGCATGGTTTAAGGGATATGGCATGAAATTAATAAAATGCAACAAAGCAAAAGGGGCATGGTATAAGGGATATGGCATGAAATTAATAAAATGCAACAAAGCAAAAGGGGCGTGGTATAAGGGATATGGCATGAAATTAATAAGATGCAACAAAGCAAAAGGGATGTGGTATAAGGGATATATAACCACCTTTAGAGGCCATTTTTCCCGCAAAGCGGGGGTTGGCCTTTTTCGGGAACCGTGGTTGTTGTTGCTTTTTGGTCCCCTTTTTGAAGCGATGTTTTACGGCCGGATGCCCTTCCTGACGCCAACCATGTTTGCCGCCTTTAACGACAAACAGGGAATTGCCAGTGAACTGGTACTCAAATTAGCCGACCTCGGAAGGATGACAGGCTGAGTCAACCCCCCTGGCGTTAATTCAGCGATCGACCGGGATTCGAACCCAGGATCCTAAGCCGGCACCCTAGCCGCTAGCCCAACACCAGGGTTCCATAAGGGATATGGCATGAAATTAATAAAATGCAACAAAACAAAAGGGGCATGGTATAAGGGATATGGCATGAAATTAATAAAATGCAACAAATCAAAAGGGGCATTGTATAAGGGATATGGCATGAAATTATGAAGATGCAATAAAGCAAAAGGGGCATGGTATAAGGGACATGGCATGAAATTAATAAAATGCAACAAAACAAAAGGGGCATGGTATAAGGGACATGGCATGAAATTAATAAATGCAACAAAACAAAAGGGGCATGGTATAAGGGATATGGCATGAAATTAATAAAATGCAACAAAGCAAAAGGGGGATGGTATAAGGGATATGGCATGAAACAAATAAGATGCAACAAAGCAAAAGGGATGTGGTATAAGGGATATGGCATGAAATTAATAAAATGCAACAAATCAAAAGGGGCATGGTATAACGGATATGGCATGAAATTAATAAAATGCAACAAAACAAAAGGGATGTGGTAGAAGGGATATGGCATGAAATTAATAAGATGCAACAAAGCAAAAGGGGAGTGGGTATAAGGGATATGGCATGAAATTAATGAAATGCAACAAAACAAAAGGGGCGTGGTATAAGGGATATGGCATGAAATTAATAAAATGCAACAAAACAAAAGGGGCATGGTATAAGGGATATGGCATGAAATTAATAAAATGCAACAAAGCAAAAGGGGCATGGTATAAGGGATATGGCATGAAATTAATAAAATGCAACAAAACAAAAGGGGCGTGGTATAAGGGATATGGCATGAAATTAATAAAATGCAACAAAACAAAAGCGGCGTGGTATAAGGGATATGCATGAAATTAATAAAATGCAACAAAGCAAAAGAGGCATGGTATAAGGGATATGGCATTAAATTAATAAAATGCAACAAAACAAAAGGGGCATGGTATAAGGGATATGGCATGAAATTAATAAAATGCAACAAAACAAAAGGGGCATGGTATAAGGGATATGGCATGAAATTAATAAAATGGAACAAAACAAAAGGGGCGTGATATCAGGGATATGGCATGAAATTAATAAAATGCAACAAAACAAAAGGGACATGGGAAAGGGATATGGCATGAAATTAATAAAATGCAACAAAACAAAAGGGATGTGGTATAAGGGATATGGCATGAAATTAATAAGATGCAACAAAGCAAAAGGGGCATGGTATAAGGGATATGGCATGAAATTAGCAAAATCAAACAAAGCAAAAGGGGCATGGTGTAAGGGATATGGCATGAAATTAATAAAATGCAACAAAGCAAATGGGGCATGGTGTAAGGGATATGGCATGAAATTAATAAGATGAAACAAAGCAAAAGGTGCATGGTATAAGGAATATGGCATGAAATTAATAAAATGCAACAAAACAAAAGGGGCATGGTTTAAGGAATATGGCATGAAATTAATAAAATGAAACAAAACAAAAGGGGCATGGTATCAGGAATATGGCATGAAATGAATAAAATGCAACAAAGCAAAAGGGGCATGGTACAAGGAATATGGCATGAAATTAATAAGATGAAGCAAAGCAAAAGGGGAAAGGTATAAGGGATATGGCATGAAATTAATAAAATGCAACAAAGCAAAAGGGGCGTGGTATAAGGGATATGGCATGAAATTAATAAGATGCAACAAAGCAAAAGGGATGTGGTATAAGGGATATGGCATGAAATTAATAAAATGCAATAAAACAAAAGGGGCATGGTATAAGGGATATGGCATGAAATTAATAAAATGCAACAAATCAAAAGGAGCATTGTATAAGGGATATGGCATGAAATTATGAAGATGCAATAAAGCAAAAGGGGCATGGTATAAGGGACATCGCATGAAATTAATAAAATGCAACAAAACAAAAGGGGCATGGTATAAGGGACATGGCATGAAATTAATAAATGCAACAAAACAAAAGGGGCATGGTATAAGGGATATGGCATGAAATTAATAAAATGCAACAAAGCAAAAGGGGGATGGTATAAGGGATATGGCATGAAACAAATAAGATGCAACAAAGCAAAAGGGATGTGGTATAAGGGATATGGCATGAAATTAATAAGATGAAGCAAAGCAAAAGGGGAATGGTATAAGGGATATGGCATGAAATTAATAAGGTGCAACAAAGCAAAAGGGGCGTGGTATAAGGGATATGGCATGAAATTAATAAGATGAAGCAAAGCAAAAGGGGAATGGTATAAGGGATATGGCATGAAATTAATAAGGTGCAACAAAGCAAAAGGGGCGTGGTATAAGGGATATGGCATGAAATTAATAAGATGCAACAAAGCAAAAGGGGCGTGGTATAAGGGATATGGCATGAAATTAATAAGATGAAGCAAAGCAAAAGGGGCGTGGTATAAGGGATATGGCATGAAATTAATAAGGTGCAACAAAGCAAAAGGGGCGTGGTATAAGGGATATGGCATGAAATTAATAAGATGAAGCAAAGCAAAAGGGGAATGGTATAAGGGATATGGCATGAAATTAATAAGGTGCAACAAAGCAAAAGGGGCATGGTATAAGGGATATGGCATGAAATTAATAAGGTGCAACAAAGCAAAAGGGGCATGGCATAAGGGATATGGCATGAAATTAATAAGATGAAGCAAAGCAAAAGGGGCGTGGTATAAGGGATATGGCATGAAATTAATAAGGTGCAACAAAGCAAAAGGGGCATGGTATAAGGGATATGGCATGAAATTAATAAGGTGCAACAAAGCAAAAGGGGCATGGCATAAGGGATATGGCATGAAATTAATAAGATGAAGCAAAGCAAAAGGGGCGTGGTATAAGGGATATGGCATGAAATTAATAAGATGAAGCAAAGCAAAAGGGGCATGGCATAAGGGATATGGCATGAAATTAATAAGATGAAGCAAAGCAAAAGGGGAATGGTATAAGGGATATGGCATGAAATTAATAAGATGAAACAAAGCAAAAGGGGCATGGCATAAGGGATATGGCATGAAATTAATAAGATGCAACAAAGCAAAAGGGGCGTGGTATAAGGGATATGGCATGAAATTAATAAAATGCAACAAAGCAAAAGGGGCATGGTATAAGAGATATGGCATGAAATTAATAAGATGAAACAAAGCAAAAGGGGCATGGTATAAGGGATATGGCATGAAATTAATAAAATGCAACAAAGCAAAAGGGGCATGGTATAAGAGATATGGCATGAAATTAATAAGATGCAACAAAGCAAAAGGGGCATGGTACAAGGGATATTGGATGAAATTAATAAAATGCAACAAAGCAAAAGGGGCATGGTATAAGAGATATGGCATGAAATTAATAAGATGAAACAAAGCAAAAGGGGCATGGTATAAGGGATATGGCATGAAATTAATAAAATGAAACAAAGCAAAAGGGATGTGGTATAAGGGATATGGCATGAAATTAATAAAATGCAACAAATCAAAAGGGGCGTGGTATAAGGGATATGGCATGAAATTAATAAAATGCAACAAAACAAAAGGGATGTGGTAGAAGGGATATGGCATGAAATTAATAAGATGCAACAAAGCAAAAGGGGAGTGGGTATAAGGGATATGGCATGAAATTAATAAAATGCAACAAAACAAAAGGGGCGTGGTATAAGGGATGTGGCATGAAATTAATAAAATGCAACAAAACAAAAGGGGCGTGGTATAATGGATATGGCATGAAATTAATAAAATGCAACAAAGCAAAAGGGGCATGGTAAAAGGGATATGGCATGAAATTAATAAAATGCAACAAAGCAAAAGGGGCATGGTATAAGGGATATGGCATGAAATTAATAAAATGCAACAAAACAAAAGGGGCGTGGTATAAGGGATATGGCATGAAATTAATAAAATGAAACAAAGCAAAAGGGGCATGGTATAAGGGATATGGCATGAAATTAATAAAATGCAACAAAGCAAACGGGGCATGGTATAAGGGATTATGGCATGAAATTAATAAAATGCAACAAAGCAAAAGGGGCATGGTTTAAGGGATATGGCATGAAATTAATAAAATGCAACAAAGCAAAAGGGGCATGGTATAAGGGATATGGCATGAAATTAATAAAATGCAACAAAGCAAAAGGGGCGTGGTATAAGGGATATGGCATGAAATTAATAAGATGCAACAAAGCAAAAGGGATGTGGTATAAGGGATATGGCATGAAATTAATAAAATGCAACAAAACAAAAGGGGCATGATATAAGGGATATGGCATGAAATTAATAAAATGCAACATATCAAAAGGGGCATTGTATAAGGGATATGGCATGAAATTATGAAGATGCAATAAAGCAAAAGGGGCATGGTACAAGGGATATTGGATGAAATTAATAAAATGCAACAAAGCAAAAGGGGCATGGTATAAGAGATATGGCATGAAATTAATAAAATGCAACAAAGCAAAAGGGGCATGGTTTAAGGGATATGGCATGAAATTAATAAGATGCAACAAAGCAAAAGGGATGTGGTATAAGGGATATGGCATGAAATTAATAAAATGCAACAAAGCAAAAGGGGCATGGTTTAAGGGATATGGCATGAAATTAATAAAATGCAACAAAGCAAAAGGGGCATGGTATAAGGGATATGGCATGAAATTAATAATATGCAACAAAGCAAAAGGGGTGTGGTATAAGGGATATGGCATGAAATTAATAAGATGCAACAAAGCAAAAGGGATGTGGTATAAGGGATATGGCATGAAATTAATAAAATGCAACAAAACAAAAGGGGCATGGTATAAGGGATATGGCATGAAATTAATAAAATGCAACATATCAAAAGGGGCATTGTATAAGGGATATGGCATGAAATTATGAAGATGCAATAAAGCAAAAGGGGCATGGTATAAGGGACATGGCATGAAATTAATAAAATGCAACAAAACAAAAGGGGCATGGTATAAGGGATATGGCATGAAATTAATAAAATGCAACAAAGCAAAAGGGGCATGGTATAAGAGATATGGCATGAAATTAATAAGATGCAACAAAGCAAAAGGGGCATGGTACAAGGGATATTGGATGAAATTAATAAAATGCAACAAAGCAAAAGGGGCATGGTATAAGAGATATGGCATGAAATTAATAAGATGAAACAAAGCAAAACGGGAATGGTATAAGGGATATGGCATGAAATTAATAAAATGAAACAAAGCAAAAGGGATGTGGTATAAGGGATATGGCATGAAATTAATAAAATGCAACAAAACAAAAGGGATGTGGTAGAAGGGATATGGCATGAAATTAATAAGATGCAACAAAGCAAAAGGGGAGTGGGTATAAGGGATATGGCATGAAATTAATAAAATGCAACAAAACAAAAGGGGCGTGGTATAAGGGATATGGCATGAAATTAATAAAATGCAACAAAACAAAAGGGGCGTGGTATAATGGATATGGCATGAAATTAATAAAATGCAACAAAGCAAAAGGGGCATGGTAAAAGGGATATGGCATGAAATTAATAAAATGCAACAAAGCAAAAGGGGCATGGTATAAGGGATATGGCATGAAATTAATAAAATGCAACAAAACAAAAGGGGCGTGGTATAAGGGATATGGCATGAAATTAATAAAATGAAACAAAGCAAAAGGGGCATGGTATAAGGGATATGGCATGAAATAAATAAATGCAACAAAGAAAAAGGGGCATGGTATAAGGGATATGGCATGAAATTAATAAAATGCAACAAAACAAAAGGGGCGTGGTATAAGGGAGATGGCATGAAATTAATAAAATGCAACAAAGCAAAAGGGGAATGGTATAAGGGATATGGCATGAAATTAATAAAATGCAACAAAGCAAAAGGGGCATGGTATAAGGGATATGGCATGACATTAATAAGATGCAACAAAGCAAAAGGGGCATGGTAGATTGGTGTAAGGGATATGGCATGAAATTAATAAAATGCAACAAAACAAAAGGGGCGTGGTATAAGGGATATGGCATGAAATTAATAAAATGCAACAAAGCAAAAGGGGCATGGTTTAAGGGATATGGCATGAAATTAATAAGATGCAACAAAGCAAAAGGGATGTGGTATAAGGGATATGGCATGAAATTAATAAAATGCAACAAAGCAAAAGGGGCATGGTTTAAGGGATATGGCATGAAATTAATAAAATGCAACAAAGCAAAAGGGGCATGGTATAAGGGATATGGCATGAAATTAATAATATGCAACAAAGCAAAAGGGGTGTGGTATAAGGGATATGGCATGAAATTAATAAGATGCAACAAAGCAAAAGGGATGTGGTATAAGGGATATGGCATGAAATTAATAAAATGCAACAAAACAAAAGGGGCATGGTATAAGGGATATGGCATGAAATTAATAAAATGCAACATATCAAAAGGGGCATTGTATAAGGGATATGGCATGAAATTATGAAGATGCAATAAAGCAAAAGGGGCATGGTATAAGGGACATGGCATGAAATTAATAAAATGCAACAAAACAAAAGGGGCATGGTATAAGGGATATGGCATGAAATTAATAAAATGCAACAAAGCAAAAGGGGCATGGTATAAGAGATATGGCATGAAATTAATAAGATGCAACAAAGCAAAAGGGGCATGGTACAAGGGATATTGGATGAAATTAATAAAATGCAACAAAGCAAAAGGGGCATGGTATAAGAGATATGGCATGAAATTAATAAGATGAAACAAAGCAAAACGGGAATGGTATAAGGGATATGGCATGAAATTAATAAAATGAAACAAAGCAAAAGGGATGTGGTATAAGGGATATGGCATGAAATTAATAAAATGCAACAAAACAAAAGGGATGTGGTAGAAGGGATATGGCATGAAATTAATAAGATGCAACAAAGCAAAAGGGGAGTGGGTATAAGGGATATGGCATGAAATTAATAAAATGCAACAAAACAAAAGGGGCGTGGTATAAGGGATATGGCATGAAATTAATAAAATGCAACAAAACAAAAGGGGCGTGGTATAATGGATATGGCATGAAATTAATAAAATGCAACAAAGCAAAAGGGGCATGGTAAAAGGGATATGGCATGAAATTAATAAAATGCAACAAAGCAAAAGGGGCATGGTATAAGGGATATGGCATGAAATTAATAAAATGCAACAAAACAAAAGGGGCGTGGTATAAGGGATATGGCATGAAATTAATAAAATGAAACAAAGCAAAAGGGGCATGGTATAAGGGATATGGCATGAAATAAATAAATGCAACAAAGAAAAAGGGGCATGGTATAAGGGATATGGCATGAAATTAATAAAATGCAACAAAACAAAAGGGGCGTGGTATAAGGGAGATGGCATGAAATTAATAAAATGCAACAAAGCAAAAGGGGAATGGTATAAGGGATATGGCATGAAATTAATAAAATGCAACAAAGCAAAAGGGGCATGGTATAAGGGATATGGCATGACATTAATAAGATGCAACAAAGCAAAAGGGGCATGGTAGATTGGTGTAAGGGATATGGCATGAAATTAATAAAATGCGACAAAACAAAAGGGATGTGGTATAAGGGATATGGCATGAAATTAATAAGATGCAACAAAGCAAAAGGGCATGGTATAAGGGATATGGCATGAAATTAATAAAATGCAACAAAGCAAAAGGGGCGTGGTATAAGGGATATGGCATGAAATTAATAAAATGCAACAAAGCAAAAGGGGCATGGTATAAGGGATATGGCATGAAATTAATAAAATGCAACAGAGCAAAAGGGGCGTGGTATAAGGGATATGGAATGAAATTAATAAGATGCAACAAAGCAAAAGGGATGTGGTATAAGGGATATGGCATGAAATTAATAAAATGCAAAAAAAACAAAAGGGTCATGGTATAAGGGATATGGCATGAAATTGATAAAATGCAACAAATCAAAAGGGGCATGGTATAAGGGATATGGCATGAAATTATTAAGATGCAAAAAAGCAAAAGGGGCATGGTATAAGGGATATGGCATGAAATTATGAAAATGCAAAAAAGCAAAAGGGGCATGGTATAAGGGATATGGCATGAAATTAATAAAATGCAACAAAACAAAAGGGGCATGGTATAAGGGACATGGCATGAAATTATTAAAATGCAACAAAACAAAAGGGGCATGGCATAAGGGATATGGCATGAAATGAATAAGATGCAACAAAGCAAAAGGGGCGTGGTATAAGGGATATGGCATGAAATTAATAAAATGCAACAAAGCAAAAGGGGCATTGTATAAGGGATGTGGCATGAAATTAATAAAATGCAACAAAGCAAAAGGGGCATGGTATTAGGGATATGGCATGAAATTAATAAGATGCAATAAAGCAAAAGGGGCATGGTATAAGGGATATGGCATGAAATTAATAAAATGCAACAAAGCAAAAGGGGCATGGTATAAGGGATATGGCATGAAATTAATAAAATGCAACAAAGCAAAAGGGGCGTGGTATAAGGGATATGGCATGAAATTAATAAAATGTAACAAAGCAAAAGGGGCCTGGTATAAGGGATATGGCACGAAATTAATAAAATGCAACAAAACAAAAGGGACGTGGTATAAGAGATATGGCATGAAATTAATAAAATGCAACAAATCAAAAGGGGCATGGTATAAGGGATATGGCATGAATTAATAAAATGCAACAAATCAAAAGGGGCGTGGTATAAGGGATATGGCATGAAATTAATAAAATGCAACAAAACAAAAGGGATGTGGTATAAGGGATATGGCATGAAATTAATAAGATGCAACAAAGCAAGAGGGGCATGGTATAAGGGATATGGCATGAAATTAATAAAATGCAACAAATCAAAAGGGGCATGGTATAAGGGATATGGCATGAAATTAAGAAAATGCAACAAAACAAAAGGGGCATGGTATAAGGGACATGGCATGAAATTAATAAAATGCAACAAAAGAAAAGGGGCATGGTATAAGGGATATGGCATGAAATTAATAAAATGCAACAAATCAAAAGGGGCGTGGTATAAGGGATATGGCATGAAATTAATAAAATGCAACAAAACAAAAGGGATGTGGTAGAAGGGATATGGCATGAAATTAATAAGATGGAACAAAGCAAAAGGGGAGTGGGTATAAGGGATATGGCATGAAATTAATAAAATGCAACAAAACAAAAGGGGCGTGGTATAAGGGATATGGCATGAAATTAATAAAATGCAACAAAACAAAAGGGGCGTGGTATAATGGATATGGCATGAAATTAATAAAATGCAACAAAGCAAAAGGGGCATGGTATAAGGGATATGGCATGAAATTAATAAAATGCAACAAAGCAAAAGGGGCATGGTATAAGGGATATGGCATGAAATTAATAAGATGCAACAAAGCAAAAGGGGCATGGTATAAGGGATATGGCATGAAATTAATAAAATGCAACAAAGCAAAGGGGCATGGTATAAGGGATATGGCATGAAATTAATAAAATGCAACAAAGCAAAAGGGGCATGGTATAAGGGATATGGCATGAAATTAATAAAATGCAACAAAGCAAAAGGGGCGTGGTATAAGGGATATGGCATGAAATTAATAAGATGCAACAAAGCAAAAGGGATGTGGTATAAGGGATATGGCATGAAATTAATAAAATGCAACAAAACAAAAGGGGCATGGTATAAGGGATATGGCATGAAATTAATAAAATGCAACAAATCAAAAGGGGCATGGTAGAAGGGATATGGCATGAAATTATTAAGATGCAAAAAAGCAAAAGGGGCATGGTATAAGGAATATGGCATGAAATTTAGAAAATGCAACAAAACAAAAGGGGCATGGTATAAGGGACATGGCATGAAATTAATAAAATGCAACAAAAGAAAAGGGGCATGGTATAAGGGATATGGCATGAAATTAATAAAATGCAACAAAGCAAAAGGGGGATTGTATAAGGGATATGGCATGAAATTAATAAAATGCAACAAAACAAAAGGGGCGTGGTATAATGGATATGGCATGAAATTAATAAAATGCAACAAAACAAAAGGGGCGTGGTATAAGGGATATGGCATGAAATTAATAAAATGAAACAAAGCAAAAGGGGCATGGTATAAGGGATATGGCATGAAATTAATAAAATGCAACACAGCAAAAGGGGCATGGTATAAGGGATATGGCATGAAATTAATAAAATGCAACAAAACAAAAGGGGCGTGGTATAAGGGATATGGCATGAAATTAATAAAATGCAACAAAGCAAAAGGGGCATGATATAAGGGATATGGCATGAAATTAATAAAATGCAACATATCAAAAGGGGCATTGTATAAGGGATATGGCATGAAATTATGAAGATGCAATAAAGCAAAAGGGGCATGGTACAAGGGATATTGGATGAAATTAATAAAATGCAACAAAGCAAAAGGGGCATGGTATAAGAGATATGGCATGAAATTAATAAAATGCAACAAAGCAAAAGGGGCATGGTTTAAGGGATATGGCATGAAATTAATAAGATGCAACAAAGCAAAAGGGATGTGGTATAAGGGATATGGCATGAAATTAATAAAATGCAACAAAGCAAAAGGGGCATGGTTTAAGGGATATGGCATGAAATTAATAAAATGCAACAAAGCAAAAGGGGCATGGTATAAGGGATATGGCATGAAATTAATAATATGCAACAAAGCAAAAGGGGTGTGGTATAAGGGATATGGCATGAAATTCATAAGATGCAACAAAGCAAAAGGGATGTGGTATAAGGGATATGGCATGAAATTAATAAAATGCAACAAAACAAAAGGGGCATGGTATAAGGGATATGGCATGAAATTAATAAAATGCAACATATCAAAAGGGGCATTGTATAAGGGATATGGCATGAAATTATGAAGATGCAATAAAGCAAAAGGGGCATGGTATAAGGGACATGGCATGAAATTAATAAAATGCAACAAAACAAAAGGGGCATGGTATAAGGGATATGGCATGAAATTAATAAAATGCAACAAAGCAAAAGGGGCATGGTATAAGAGATATGGCATGAAATTAATAAGATGCAACAAAGCAAAAGGGGCATGGTACAAGGGATATTGGATGAAATTAATAAAATGCAACAAAGCAAAAGGGGCATGGTATAAGAGATATGGCATGAAATTAATAAGATGAAACAAAGCAAAACGGGAATGGTATAAGGGATATGGCATGAAATTAATAAAATGAAACAAAGCAAAAGGGATGTGGTATAAGGGATATGGCATGAAATTAATAAAATGCAACAAAACAAAAGGGATGTGGTAGAAGGGATATGGCATGAAATTAATAAGATGCAACAAAGCAAAAGGGGAGTGGGTATAAGGGATATGGCATGAAATTAATAAAATGCAACAAAACAAAAGGGGCGTGGTATAAGGGATATGGCATGAAATTAATAAAATGCAACAAAACAAAAGGGGCGTGGTATAATGGATATGGCATGAAATTAATAAAATGCAACAAAGCAAAAGGGGCATGGTAAAAGGGATATGGCATGAAATTAATAAAATGCAACAAAGCAAAAGGGGCATGGTATAAGGGATATGGCATGAAATTAATAAAATGCAACAAAACAAAAGGGGCGTGGTATAAGGGATATGGCATGAAATTAATAAAATGAAACAAAGCAAAAGGGGCATGGTATAAGGGATATGGCATGAAATAAATAAATGCAACAAAGCAAAAGGGGCATGGTATAAGGGATATGGCATGAAATTAATAAAATGCAACAAAACAAAAGGGGCGTGGTATAAGGGAGATGGCATGAAATTAATAAAATGCAACAAAGCAAAAGGGGAATGGTATAAGGGATATGGCATGAAATTAATAAAATGCAACAAAGCAAAAGGGGCATGGTATAAGGGATATGGCATGACATTAATAAGATGCAACAAAGCAAAAGGGGCATGGTAGATTGGTGTAAGGGATATGGCATGAAATTAATAAAATGCGACAAAACAAAAGGGATGTGGTATAAGGGATATGGCATGAAATTAATAAGATGCAACAAAGCAAAAGGGCATGGTATAAGGGATATGGCATGAAATTAATAAAATGCAACAAAGCAAAAGGGGCGTGGTATAAGGGATATGGCATGAAATTAATAAAATGCAACAAAGCAAAAGGGGCATGGTATAAGGGATATGGCATGAAATTAATAAAATGCAACAGAGCAAAAGGGGCGTGGTATAAGGGATATGGAATGAAATTAATAAGATGCAACAAAGCAAAAGGGATGTGGTATAAGGGATATGGCATGAAATTAATAAAATGCAAAAAAAACAAAAGGGTCATGGTATAAGGGATATGGCATGAAATTGATAAAATGCAACAAATCAAAAGGGGCATGGTATAATGGATATGGCATGAAATTATTAAGATGCAAAAAAGCAAAAGGGGCATGGTATAAGGGATATGGCATGAAATTATGAAAATGCAAAAAAGCAAAAGGGGCATGGTATAAGGGATATGGCATGAAATTAATAAAATGCAACAAAACAAAAGGGGCATGGTATAAGGGACATGGCATGAAATTATTAAAATGCAACAAAACAAAAGGGGCATGGCATAAGAGATATGGCATGAAATGAATAAGATGCAACAAAGCTAAAGGGGCGTGGTATAAGGGATATGGCATGAAATTAATAAAATGCAACAAAGCAAAAGGGGCATTGTATAAGGGATGTGGCATGAAATTAATAAAATGCAACAAAGCAAAAGGGGCATGGTATTAGGGATATGGCATGAAATTAATAAGATGCAATAAAGCAAAAGGGGCATGGTATAAGGGATATGGCATGAAATTAATAAAATGCAACAAAGCAAAAGGGGCATGGTATAAGGGATATGGCATGAAATTAATAAAATGCAACAAAGCAAAAGGGGCGTGGTATAAGGGATATGGCATGAAATTAATAAAATGTAACAAAGCAAAAGGGGCCTGGTATAAGGGATATGGCACGAAATTAATAAAATGCAACAAAACAAAAGGGACGTGGTATAAGAGATATGGCATGAAATTAATAAAATGCAACAAATCAAAAGGGGCGTGGTATAAGGGATATGGCATGAATTAATAAAATGCAACAAATCAAAAGGGGCGTGGTATAAGGGATATGGCATGAAATTAATAAAATGCAACAAAACAAAAGGGATGTGGTATAAGGGATATGGCATGAAATTAATAAGATGCAACAAAGCAAGAGGGGCATGGTATAAGGGATATGGCATGAAATTAATAAAATGCAACAAATCAAAAGGGGCATGGTATAAGGGATATGGCATGAAATTAAGAAAATGCAACAAAACAAAAGGGGCATGGTATAAGGGACATGGCATGAAATTAATAAAATGCAACAAAAGAAAAGGGGCATGGTATAAGGGATATGGCATGAAATTAATAAAATGCAACAAATCAAAAGGGGCGTGGTATAAGGGATATGGCATGAAATTAATAAAATGCAACAAAACAAAAGGGATGTGGTAGAAGGGATATGGCATGAAATTAATAAGATGGAACAAAGCAAAAGGGGAGTGGGTATAAGGGATATGGCATGAAATTAATAAAATGCAACAAAACAAAAGGGGCGTGGTATAAGGGATATGGCATGAAATTAATAAAATGCAACAAAACAAAAGGGGCGTGGTATAATGGATATGGCATGAAATTAATAAAATGCAACAAAGCAAAAGGGGCATGGTATAAGGGATATGGCATGAAATTAATAAAATGCAACAAAGCAAAAGGGGCATGGTATAAGGGATATGGCATGAAATTAATAAGATGCAACAAAGCAAAAGGGGCATGGTATAAGGGATATGGCATGAAATTAATAAAATGCAACAAAGCAAAGGGGCATGGTATAAGGGATATGGCATGAAATTAATAAAATGCAACAAAGCAAAAGGGGCATGGTATAAGGGATATGGCATGAAATTAATAAAATGCAACAAAGCAAAAGGGGCGTGGTATAAGGGATATGGCATGAAATTAATAAGATGCAACAAAGCAAAAGGGATGTGGTATAAGGGATATGGCATGAAATTAATAAAATGCAACAAAACAAAAGGGGCATGGTATAAGGGATATGGCATGAAATTAATAAAATGCAACAAATGAAAAGGGGCATGGTAGAAGGGATATGGCATGAAATTATTAAGATGCAAAAAAGCAAAAGGGGCATGGTATAAGGGATATGGCATGAAATTTAGAAAATGCAACAAAACAAAAGGGGCATGGTATAAGGGACATGGCATGAAATTAATAAAATGCAACAAAAGAAAAGGGGCATGGTATAAGGGATATGGCATGAAATTAATAAAATGCAACAAAGCAAAAGGGGGATTGTATAAGGGATATGGCATGAAATTAATAAAATGCAACAAAACAAAAGGGGCGTGGTATAATGGATATGGCATGAAATTAATAAAATGCAACAAAACAAAAGGGGCGTGGTATAAGGGATATGGCATGAAATTAATAAAATGAAACAAAGCAAAAGGGGCATGGTATAAGGGATATGGCATGAAATTAATAAAATGCAACAAAACAAAAGGGGCGTGGTATAAGGGATATGGCATGAAATTAATAAAATGCAACAAAGCAAAAGGGGCATGGTATAAGGGATATGGCATGAAATTAATAAAATGCAACAAAGCAAAAGGGGCGTGGTATAAGGGATATGGCATGAAATTAATAAGATGCAACAAAGCAAAGCGATGTGGTATAAGGGATATGGCATGAAATTAATAAAATGCAACAAAACAAAAGGGGCATGGTATAAAGGATATGGCATGAAATTAATAAAATGCAACAAATCAAAAGGGGCATGGTATAAGGGATATGGCATGAAATTATTAAGATGCAAAAAAGCAAAAGGGGCATGGTATAAGGGATATGGCATGAAATTATGAAGATGCAAAAGGGGCATGGTATAAGGGATATGGCATGAAATTAATAAAATGCAACAAAACAAAAGGGGCATGGTATAAGGGACATGGCATGAAATTAATAAAATGCAACAAAACAAAAGGGGCATGGCATAAGGGATATGGCATGAAATGAATAAGATGCAACAAAGCAAAAGGGGCATGGTATAAGGGATATGGCATGAAATTAATAAAATGCAACAAAGCAAAAGGGGCATTGTATAAGGGATGTGGCATGAAATTAATAAGATGCAACAAAGCAAAAGGGGAGTGGGTATAAGGGATATGGCATGAAATTAATAAAATGCAACAAAACAAAAGGGGCGTGGTATAATGGATATGGCATGAAATTAATAAAATGCAACAAAACAAAAGGGGCGTGGTATAAGGGATATGGCATGAAATTAATAAAATGCAACAAAGCAAAAGGGGCATGGTATAAGGGATATGGCATGAAATTAATAAAATGCAACAAAGCAAAAGGGGCGTGGTATAAGGGATATGGCATGAAATTAATAAGATGCAACAAAGCAAAAGCGATGTGGTATAAGGGATATGGCATGAAATTAATAAAATGCAACAAAACAAAAGGGGCATGGTATAAGGGATATGGCATGAAATTAATAAAATGCAACAAATCAAAAGGGGCATGGTATAAGGGATATGGCATGAAATTATTAAGATGCAAAAAAGCAAAAGGGGCATGGTGTAAGGGATATGGCATGAAATTATGAAGATGCAAAAAAGCAAAAGGGGCATGGTATAAGGGATATGGCATGAAATTAATAAAATGCAACAAAACAAAAGGGGCATGGTATAAGGGACATGGCATGAAATTAATAAAATGCAACAAAACAAAAGGGGCATGGCATAAGGGATATGGCATGAAATGAATAAGATGCAACAAAGCAAAAGGGGCATGGTATAAGGGATATGGCATGAAATTAATAAAATGCAACAAAGCAAAAGGGGCATTGTATAAGGGATGTGGCATGAAATTAATAAAATGCAACAAAGCAAAAGGGGCATGGTATAAGGGATATGGCATGAAATTAATAAGATGCAATAAAGCAAAAGGGGCATGGTATGAGGGATATGGAATGAAATTAATAAAATGCAACAAAGCAAAAGGGGCATGGTAGAAGGGATATGGCATGAAATTAATAAAATGCAACAAAGCAAAAGGGGCGTGGTATAAGGGATATGGCATGAAATTAATAAAATGCAACAAAGCAAAAGGGGCCTGGTTTCAGGGATATGGCATGAAATTAATAAAATGCAACAAAACAAAAGGGACGTGGTATAAGAGATATGGCATGAAATTAATAAAATGCAACAAATCAAAAGGGGCGTGGTATAAGGGATATGGCATGAAATTAATAAAATGCAACAAATCAAAAGGGGCGTGGTATAAGGGATATGGCATGAAATTAATAAAATGCAACAAATCAAAAGGGGCGTGGTATTAGGGATATGGCATGAAATTAATAAAATGCAACAAAACGAAAGGGATGTGGTATAAGGGATATGGCATGAAATTAATAAGATGCAACAAATCAAAAGGGGCATGGTATAAGAGATATGGCATGAAATTAATAAAATGCAACAAAGCAAAAGGGGCGTGGTATAAGGGATATGGCATGAAATTAATAAAATGCAACAAAGCAAAAGGGGCATGGTATAAGGGATATGGCATGAAATTAATAAGATGAAACAAAGCAAAAGGGGCATGGTATAAGGGATATGGCATGAAATTAATAAAATGCAACAACACAAAGGGATGTGGTACAAGGAATATGGCATAAAATTAATAAAATGCAACAAATCAAAAGGGGCATGGTATAAGGGATATGGCATGAAATTAATAAAATGCAACAAAACAAAAGGGATGTGGTATAATGGATATGGCATGAAATTAATAAAATGCAACAAAACAAAAGGGGCGTGGTATAAGGGATATGGCATGAAATTAATAAAATGCAACAAAGCAAAAGGGGCATGGTATAAGGGATATGGCATGAAATTAATAAAATGCAACAAAGCAAAAGGGGCGTGGTATAAGGGATATGGCATGAAATTAATAAGATGCAACAAAGCAAAAGCGATGTGGTATAAGGGATATGGCATGAAATTAATAAAATGCAACAAAACAAAAGGGGCATGGTATAAGGGATATGGCATGAAATTAATAAAATGCAACAAATCAAAAGGGGCATGGTATAAGGGATATGGCATGAAATTAATAAAATGCAACAAAGCAAAAGGGGCGTGGTATAAGGGATATGGCATGAAATTAATAAGATGCAACAAAGCAAAAGCGATGTGGTATAAGGGATATGGCATGAAATTAATAAAATGCAACAAAACAAAAGGGGCATGGTATAAGGGATATGGCATGAAATTAATAAAATGCAACAAATCAAAAGGGGCATGGTATAAGGGATATGGCATGAAATTATTAAGATGCAAAAAAGCAAAAGGGGCATGGTGTAAGGGATATGGCATGAAATTATGAAGATGCAAAAAAGCAAAAGGGGCATGGTATAAGGGATATGGCATGAAATTAATAAAATGCAACAAAACAAAAGGGGCATGGTATAAGGGACATGGCATGAAATTAATAAAATGCAACAAAACAAAAGGGGCATGGCATAAGGGATATGGCATGAAATGAATAAGATGCAACAAAGCAAAAGGGGCATGGTATAAGGGATATGGCATGAAATTAATAAAATGCAACAAAGCAAAAGGGGCATTGTATAAGGGATGTGGCATGAAATTAATAAAATGCAACAAAGCAAAAGGGGCATGGTATAAGGGATATGGCATGAAATTAATAAGATGCAATAAAGCAAAAGGGGCATGGTATGAGGGATATGGAATGAAATTAATAAAATGCAACAAAGCAAAAGGGGCATGGTAGAAGGGATATGGCATGAAATTAATAAAATGCAACAAAGCAAAAGGGGCGTGGTATAAGGGATATGGCATGAAATTAATAAAATGCAACAAAGCAAAAGGGGCCTGGTTTCAGGGATATGGCATGAAATTAATAAAATGCAACAAAACAAAAGGGACGTGGTATAAGAGATATGGCATGAAATTAATAAAATGCAACAAATCAAAAGGGGCGTGGTATAAGGGATATGGCATGAAATTAATAAAATGCAACAAATCAAAAGGGGCGTGGTATAAGGGATATGGCATGAAATTAATAAAATGCAACAAATCAAAAGGGGCGTGGTATTAGGGATATGGCATGAAATTAATAAAATGCAACAAAACGAAAGGGATGTGGTATAAGGGATATGGCATGAAATTAATAAGATGCAACAAATCAAAAGGGGCATGGTATAAGAGATATGGCATGAAATTAATAAAATGCAACAAAGCAAAAGGGGCGTGGTATAAGGGATATGGCATGAAATTAATAAAATGCAACAAAGCAAAAGGGGCATGGTATAAGGGATATGGCATGAAATTAATAAGATGAAACAAAGCAAAAGGGGCATGGTATAAGGGATATGGCATGAAATTAATAAAATGCAACAACACAAAGGGATGTGGTACAAGGAATATGGCATAAAATTAATAAAATGCAACAAATCAAAAGGGGCATGGTATAAGGGATATGGCATGAAATTAATAAAATGCAACAAAACAAAAGGGATGTGGTTGAAGGGATATGGCATGAAATTAATAAGATGCAACAAAGCAAAAGGGGAGTGGGTATAAGGGATATGGCATGAAATTAATAAAATGCAACAAAACAAAAGGGGCGTGGTATAAGGGATATGGCATGAAATTAATAAAATGCAACAAAACAAAAGGGGCGTGGTATAATGGATATGGCATGAAATTAATAAAATGCAACAAAACAAAAGGGGAGTGGTATAAGGGATATGGCATGAAATTAATAAAATGAAACAAAGCAAAAGGGGCATGGTATAAGGGATATGGCATGAAATGAATAAAATGCAACAAAGCAAACGGGGCATGGTATAAGGGATTATGGCATGAAATTAATAAAATGCAACAAAACAAAAGGGGCGTGGTATAATGGATATGGCATGAAATTAATAAAATGCAACAAAGCAAAAGGGGCGTGGTATAAGGGATATGGCATGAAATTAATAAGATGCAACAAAGCAAAAGCGGTGTGGTATAAGGGATATGGCATGAAATTAATAAAATGCAACAAAACAAAAGGGGCATGGTATAAGGGATATGGCATGAAATTAATAAAATGCAACAAATCAAAAGGGGCATGGTATAAGGGATATGGCATGAAATTATTAAGATGCAAAAAAGCAAAAGGGGCATGGTATAAGGGATATGGCATGAAATTATGAAGATGCAAAAAAGCAAAAGGGGCATGGTATACGGGATATGGCATGAAATTAATAAAATGCAACAAAACAAAAGGGGCATGGTATAAGGGACATGGCATGAAATTAATAAAATGCAACAAAACAAAAGGGGCATGGCATAAGGGATATGGCATGAAATGAATAAGATGCAACAAATCAAAAGGGGCATGGTATAAGGGATATGGCATGAAATTAATAAAATGCAACAAAGCAAAAGGGGCATTGTATAAGGGATGTGGCATGAAATTAATAAAATGCAACAAAGCAAAAGGGGCATGGTTTAAGGGATATGGCATGAAATTAATAAGATGCAATAAAGCAAAAGGGGCATGGTATAAGGGATATGGAATGAAATTAATAAAATGCAACAAAGCAAAAGGGGCATGGTAGAAGGGATATGGCATGAAATTAATAAAATGCAACAAAGCAAAAGGGGCGTGGTATAAGGGATATGGCATGAAATTAATAAAATGCAACAAAGCAAAAGGGGCCTGGTATAAGGGATATGGCATGAAATTAATAAAATGCAACAAAACAAAAGGGGCGTGGTATAAGGGATATGGCATGAAATTAATAAAATGCAACAAATCAAAAGGGGCGTGGTATAAGGAATATGGCATGAAATTAATAAAATGCAACAAATCAAAAGGGGCGTGGTATAAGGGATATGGCATGAAATTAATAAAATGCAACAAATCAAAAGGGGCATGGTATAAGAGATATGGCATGAAATTAATAAAATGCAACAAAGCAAAAGGGGCATGGTATAAGGGATATGGCATGAAATTAATAAAATGCAACAAAACAAAAGGGGCGTGGTATAAGAGATATGGCATGAAATTAATAAAATGCAACAAAGCAAAAGGGGCATGGTATAAGGGATATGGAATGAAATTAATAAAATGCAACAAAGCAAAAGGGGCGTGGTATAAGGGATATGGCATGAAATTAATAAAATGCAACAAAGCAAAAGGGGCATGGTATAAGGGATATGGCATGAAATTAATAAGATGAAACAAAGCAAAAGGGGCATGGTATAAGGGATATGGCATGAAATTAATAAAATGCAACAACACAAAGGGATGTGGTACAAGGAATATGGCATAAAATTAATAAAATGCAACAAATCAAAAGGGGCATGGTATAAGGGATATGGCATGAAATTAATAAAATGCAACAAAACAAAAGGGATGTGGTTGAAGGGATATGGCATGAAATTAATAAGATGCAACAAAGCGAAAGGGGAGTGGGTATAAGGGATATGGCATGAAATTAATAAAATGCAACAAAACAAAAGGGGCGTGGTATAAGGGATATGGCATGAAATTAATAAAATGCAACAAAACAAAAGGGGCGTGGTATAATGGATATGGCATGAAATTAATAAAATGCAACAAAACAAAAGGGGAGTGGTATAAGGGATATGGCATGAAATTAATAAAATGAAACAAAGCAAAAGGGGCATGGTATAAGGGATATGGCATGAAATGAATAAAATGCAACAAAGCAAACGGGGCATGGTATAAGGGATTATGGCATGAAATTAATAAAATGCAACAAAACAAAAGGGGCGTGGTATAATGGATATGGCATGAAATTAATAAAATGCAACAAAGCAAAAGGGGCGTGGTATAAGGGATATGGCATGAAATTAATAAGATGCAACAAAGCAAAAGTGGTGTGGTATAAGGGATATGGCATGAAATTAATAAAATGCAACAAAACAAAAGGGGCATGGTATAAGGGATATGGCATGAAATTAATAAAATGCAACAAATCAAAAGGGGCATGGTATAAGGGATATGGCATGAAATTATTAAGATGCAAAAAAGCAAAAGGGGCATGGTATAAGGGATATGGCATGAAATTATGAAGATGCAAAAAAGCAAAAGGGGCATGGTATAAGGGATATGGCATGAAATTAATAAAATGCAACAAAACAAAAGGGGAGTGGTATAAGGTATATGGCATGAAATTAATAAAATGAAACAAAGCAAAAGGGGCATGGTATAAGGGATATGGCATGAAATTAATAAAATGCAACAAAGCAAACGGGGCATGGTATAAGGGATTATGGCATGAAATTAATAAAATGCAACAAAACAAAAGGGGCGTGGTATAATGGATATGGCATGAAATTAATAAAATGCAACAAAGCAAAAGGGGCATGGTATAAGGGATATGGCATGAAATTAATAAAATGCAACAAAGCAAAAGGGGTGTGGTATAAGGGATATGGCATGAAATTAATAAAATGCAACAAAACAAAAGGGGCGTGGTATAAGGGATATGGCATGAAATTAATAAAATGCAACAAAGCAAAAGGGGCATGGTATAAGGGATATGGCATGAAATTAATAAAATGCAACAAAGCAAAAGGGGCGTGGTATAAGGGATATGGCATGAAATTAATAAGATGCAACAAAGCAAAAGCGATGTGGTATAAGGGATATGGCATGAAATTAATAAAATGCAACAAAACAAAAGGGGCATGGTATAAGGGATATGGCATGAAATTAAGAAAATGCAACAAAACAAAAGGGGCATGGTATAAGGGACATGGCATGAAATTAATAAAATGCAACAAAACAAAAGGGGCATGGTATAAGGGATATGGCATGAAATTAATAAAATGCAACAAAGCAAAAGGGGGATGGTATAAGGGATATGGCATGAAATAAATAAGATGCAACAAAGCAAAAGGGATGTGGTATAAGGGATATGGCATGAAATTAATAAAATGCAACAAATCAAAAGGGGCATGGTATAACGGATATGGCATGAAATTAATAAAATGCAACAAAACAAAAGGGATGTGGTAGAAGGGATGTGGCATGAAATTAATAAGATGCAACAAAGCAAAAGGGGAGTGGGTATAAGGGATATGGCATGAAATTAATAAAATGCAACAAAACAAAAGGGGCGTGGTATAAGGGATATGGCATGAAATTAATAAAATGCAACAAAACAAAAGGGGCATGGTATAAGGGATATGGCATGAAATTAATAAATGCAACAAAGCAAAAGGGGCATGGTGTAAGGGATATGGCATGAAATTAATAAAATGGAACAAAACAAAAGGGGGTGTGATATCAGGGATATGGCATGAAATTAATAAAATGCAACAAAACAAAAGGGGCATGGTATAAGGGATATGCCATGAAATTAATAAAATGGAACAAAACAAAAGGGGCGTGATATCAGGGATATGCCATGAAATTAATAAAATGCAACAAAGCAAAAGGGGCATGGTATAAGGGATATGGCATGAAATTAATAAAATGCAACAAAGCAAAAGGGGCATGGTATAAGGGATATGGCATGAAATTAAAAAGATGAAACAAAGCAAAAGGGGCATGGTATATTGGTGTAAGGGATATGGCATGAAATTAATAAGATGCAACAAAGCAAAAGGGGCATGGTACAAGGGATATGGCATGAAATTAAAAAGACGCAACAAAGCAAAAGGGGCATGGTATAAGGGATATGGCATGAAATTAATAAGATGAAACAAAGCAAAAGGGGCATGGTATAAGGGATATGGCATGAAATTAATAAAATGCAACAACACAAAAGGGATGTGGTACAAGGGATATGGCATAAAATTAATAAAATGCAACAAATCAAAAGGGGCATGGTATAAGGGATATGGCATGAAATTAATAAAATGCAACAAAACAAAAGGGATGTGGTATGAGGGATATGGCATGAAATTAATAAGATGCACCAAAGCAAAAGGGGCATGGTATAAGGGATATGGCATGAAATTAATAAAGTGAAACAAAGCAAAAGGGGCATGGTATAAGGGATATGGCATGAAATTAATAAAATGCAACAAAGCAAATGGGGCATGGTATAAGGGATGTGGCATGAAATTAATAAAATGCAACAAAGCAAAAGGGGCATGGTATAAGGGATATGGCATGAAATTAATAAAATGCAACAAAGCAAAAGGGGCATGGCATAAGGGATATGGCATGAAATTAAAAAGACGCAACAAAGCAAAAGGGGCATGGTATAAGGGATATGGCATGAAATTAATAAGATGAAACAAAGCAAAAGGGGCATGGTATAAGGGATATGGCATGAAATTAATAAGATGAAACAAAGCAAAAGGGGCATGGTATATTGGTGTAAGGGATATGGCATGAAATTAATAAGATGCAACAAAGCAAAAGGGGCATGGTACAAGGGATATGGCATGAAATTAAAAAGACGCAACAAAGCAAAAGGGGCATGGCATAAGGGATATGGCATGAAATTAAAAAGACGCAACAAAGCAAAAGGGGCATGGTATAAGGGATATGGCATGAAATTAATAAGATGAAACAAAGCAAAAGGGGCATGGTGTAAGGGATATGGCATGAAATTAATAAGATGCAACAAAGCAAAAGGGGCATGGTATATTGGTGTAAGGGATATGGCATGAAATTAATAAGATGCAACAAAGCAAAAGGGGCATGGTACAAGGGATATGGCATGAAATTAAAAAGACGCAACAAAGCAAAAGGGGCATGGTATAAGGGATATGGCATGAAATTAATAAGATGAAACAAAGCAAAAGGGGCATGGTATAAAGGATATGGCATGAAATTAATAAAATGCAACAAAACAAAAGGGATGTGGTTGAAGGGATATGGCATGAAATTAATAAGATGCAACAAAGCAAAAGGGGAGTGGGTATAAGGGATATGGCATGAAATTAATAAAATGCAACAAAACAAAAGGGGCGTGGTATAAGGGATATGGCATGAAATTAATAAAATGCAACAAAACAAAAGGGGCGTGGTATAATGGATATGGCATGAAATTAATAAAATGCAACAAAACAAAAGGGGAGTGGTATAAGGGATATGGCATGAAATTAATAAAATGAAACAAAGCAAAAGGGGCATGGTATAAGGGATATGGCATGAAATTAATAAAATGCAACAAAGCAAATGGGGCATGGTATAAGGGATTATGGCATGAAATTAATAAAATGCAACAAAACAAAAGGGGCGTGGTATAATGGATATGGCATGAAATTAATAAAATGCAACAAAGCAAAAGGGGCATGGTATAAGGGATATGGCATGAAATTAATAAAATGCAACAAAGCAAAAGGGGCGTGGTATAAGGGATATGGCATGAAATTAATAAAATGCAACAAAACAAAAGGGGCGTGGTATAAGGGATATGGCATGAAATTAATAAAATGCAACAAAGCAAAAGGGGCATGGTATAAGGGATATGGCATGAAATTAATAAAATGCAACAAAGCAAAAGGGGCGTGGTATAAGGGATATGGCATGAAATTAATAAGATGCAACAAAGCAAAAGCGATGTGGAAAAAAGGGATATGGCATGAAATTAATAAAATGCAACAAAACAAAAGGGGCATGGTATAAGGGATATGGCATGAAATTAAGAAAATGCAACAAAACAAAAGGGGCATGGTATAAGGGACATGGCATGAAATTAATAAAATGCAACAAAACAAAAGGGGCATGGTATAAGGGATATGGCATGAAATTAATAAAATGCAACAAAGCAAAAGGGGGATGGTATAAGGGATATGGCATGAAATAAACAAGATGCAACAAAGCAAAAGGGATGTGGTATAAGGGATATGGCATGAAATTAATAAAATGCAACAAATCAAAAGGGGCATGGGAAACGGATACGGCATGAAATTAATAAAATGCAACAAAACAAAAGGGATGCGGTAGAAGGGATATGGCATGAAATTAATAAGATGCAACAAAGCAAAAGGGGAGTGGGTATGAGGGATAAGGCATGAAATTAATAAAATGCAACAAAACAAAAGGGGCGTGGTATAAGGGATATGGCATGAAATTAATAAAATGCAACAAAACAAAAGGGGCATGGTTTAAGGGATATGGCATGAAATTAATAAATGCAACAAAGCAAAAGGGGCATGGTATAAGGGATATGGCATGAAATTAATAAAATGCAACAAAACAAAAGGGGCGTGGTATAAGGGATATGGCATGAAATTAATAAAATGCAACAAAGCAAAAGAGGCATGGTATAAGGGATATGGCATTAAATAAATAAAATGCAACAAAACAAAAGGGGCATGGTATAAGGGATATGGCATGAAATTAATAAAATGCAAAAAAACAAAAGGGGCATGGTGTCAGGGATATGGCATGAAATTAATAAAATGGAACAAAACAAAAGGGGCGTGATATCAGGGATATGGCATGAAATTAATAAAATGCAACAAAACAAAAGGGGCATGGTATAAGGGATATGGCATGAAATTAATAAAATGGAACAAAACAAAAGGGGCGTGATATCAGGGATATGGCATGAAATTAATAAAATGCAACAAAGCAAAAGGGGCATGGTATAAGGGATATGGCATGAAATTAATAAAATGCAACAAAGCAAAAGGGGCATGGTATAAGGGATATGGCATGAAATTAATAAGATGAAACAAAGCAAAAGGGGCATGGTATATTGGTGTAAGGGATATGGCATGAAATTAATAAGATGCAACAAAGCAAAAGGGGCATGGTACAAGGGATATGGCATGAAATTAAAAAGACGCAACAAAGCAAAAGGGGCATGGTATAAGGGATATGGCATGAAATTAATAAGATGAAACAAAGCAAAAGGGGCATGGTATAAGGGATATGGCATGAAATCAATAAAATGCAACAACACAAAAGGGATGTGGTACAAGGGATATGGCATAAAATTAATAAAATGCAACAAATCAAAAGGGGCATGGTATAAGGGATATGGCATGAAATTAATAAAATGCAACAAAACAAAAGGGATGTGGTATAAGGGATATGGCATGAAATTAATAAGATGCACCAAAGCAAATGGGGCATGGTATAAGGGATATGGCATGAACTTAATAAAGTGAAACAAAGCAAAAGGGGCATGGTATAAGGGATATGGCATGAAATTAATAAAATGCAACAAAGCAAATGGGGCATGGTATAAGGGATGTGGCATGAAATTAATAAAATGCAACAAAGCAAAAGGGGCATGGTATAAGGGATATGGCATGAAATTAATAAAATGCAACAAAGCAAAAGGGGCATGGTATAAGGGATATGGCATGAAATTAATAAAATGCAACAAAGCAAAAGGGGCATGGTGTAAGGGATATGGCATGAAATTAATAAGATGCAACAAAGCAAAAGGGGCATGGTATATTGGTGTAAGGGATATGGCATGAAATTAATAAGATGCAACAAAGCAAAAGGGGCATGGTACAAGGGATATGGCATGAAATTAAAAAGACGCAACAAAGCAAAAGGGGCATGGTATAAGGGATATGGCATGAAATTAATAAGATGAAACAAAGCAAAAGGGGCATGGTATAAGGGATATGGCATGAAATTAATAAAATGCAACAACACAAAAGGGATGTGGTACAAGGAATATGGCATAAAATTAATAAAATGCAACAAATCAAAAGGGGCATGGTATAAGGGATATGGCATGAAATTAATAAAATGCAACAAAACAAAAGGGATGTGGTTGAAGGGATACGGCATGAAATTAATAAGATGCAACAAAGCAAAAGGGGAGTGGGTATAAGGGATATGGCATGAAATTAATAAAATGCAACAAAACAAAAGGGGCGTGGTATAAGGGATATGGCATGAAATTAATAAAATGCAACAAAGCAAAAGGGGCATGGTATAAGGGATATGGCATGAAATTAATAAAATGCAACAAAGCAAAAGGGGCGTGGTATAAGGGATATGGCATGAAATTAATAAAATACAACAAAACAAAAGGGGCGTGGTATAAGGGATATGGCATGAAATTAATAAAATGCAACAAAGCAAAAGGGGCATGGTATAAGGGATATGGCATGAAATTAATAAAATGCAACAAAGCAAAAGGGGCGTGGTATAAGGGATATGGCATGAAATTAATAAGATGCAACAAAGCAAAAGCGATGTGGTATAAGGGATATGGCATGAAATTAATAAAATGCAACAAAACAAAAGGGGCATGGTATAAGGGATATGGCATGAAATTAAGAAAATGCAACAAAACAAAAGGGGCATGGTATAAGGGACATGGCATGAAATTAATAAAATGCAACAAAACAAAAGGGGCATGGTATAAGGGATATGGCATGAAATTAATAAAATGCAACAAAGCAAAAGGGGGATGGTATAAGGGATATGGCATGAAATAAATAAGATGCAACAAAGCAAAAGGGATGTGGTATAAGGGATATGGCATGAAATTAATAAAATGCAACAAATCAAAAGGGGCATGGTATAACGGATATGGCATGAAATTAATAAAATGCAACAAAACAAAAGGGATGTGGTAGAAGGGATATGGCATGAAATTAATAAGATGCAACAAAGCAAAAGGGGCGTGGTATAAGGGATATGGCATGAAATTAATAAAATGCAACAAAACAAAAGGGGCGTGGTATAAGGGATATGGCATGAAATTAAAAAGACGCAACAAAGCAAAAGGGGCATGGTATAAGGGATATGGCATGAAATTAATAAGATGAAACAAAGCAAAAGGGGCATGGTATAAGGGATATGGCATGAAATTAATAAAATGCAACAACACAAAAGGGATGTGGTACAAGGGATATGGCATAAAATTAATAAAATGCAACAAATCAAAAGGGGCATGGTATAAGGGATATGGCATGAAATTAATAAAATGCAACAAAACAAAAGGGATGTGGTATATGGGATATGGCATGAAATTAATAAGATGCACCAAAGCAAAAGGGGCATGGTATAAGGGATATGGCATGAAATTAATAAAGTGAAACAAAGCAAAAGGGGCATGGTATAAGGGATATGGCATGAAATTAATAAAATGCAACAAAGCAAATGGGGCATGGTATAAGGGATGTGGCATGAAATTAATAAAATGCAACAAAGCAAAAGGGGCATGGTATAAGGGATATGGCATGAAATTAATAAAATGCAACAAAGCAAAAGGGGCATGGTATAAGGGATATGGCATGAAATTAATAAAATGCAACAAAGCAAAAGGGGCATGGTGTAAGGGATATGGCATGAAATTAATAAGATGCAACAAAGCAAAAGGGGCATGGTATATTGGTGTAAGGGATATGGCATGAAATTAATAAGATGCAACAAAGCAAAAGGGGCATGGTACAAGGGATATGGCATGAAATTAAAAAGACGCAACAAAGCAAAAGGGGCATGGTATAAGGGATATGGCATGAAATTAATAAGATGAAACAAAGCAAAAGGGGCATGGTATAAGGGATATGGCATGAAATTAATAAAATGCAACAAAACAAAAGGGATGTGGTTGAAGGGATATGGCATGAAATTAATAAGATGCAACAAAGCAAAAGGGGAGTGGGTATAAGGGATATGGCATGAAATTAATAAAATGCAACAAAACAAAAGGGGCGTGGTATAAGGGATATGGCATGAAATTAATAAAATGCAACAAAACAAAAGGGGCGTGGTATAAGGGATATGGCATGAAATTAATAAAATGCAACAAAACAAAAGGGGCGTGGTATAAGGGATATGGCATGAAATTAATAAAATGCAACAAAACAAAAGGGGCATGGTATAAGGGACATGGCATGAAATTAATAAAATGCAACAAAACAAAAGGGGCATGGTATAAGGGATATGGCATGAAATTAATAAAATGCAACAAAACAAAAGGGGCGTGGTATAAGGGATATGGCATGAAATTAATAAAATGCAACAAAACAAAAGGGGCGTGGTATAAGGGATATGGCATGAAATTAATAAAATGCAACAAAACAAAAGGGGCGTGGTATAAGGGATATGGCATGAAATTAATAAAATGCAACAAAGCAAAAGAGGCATGGTTTAAGGGATATGGCATTAAATTAATAAAATGCAACAAAACAAAAGGGGCATGGTATAAGGGATATGGCATGAAATTAATAAAATGGAACAAAACAAAAGGGGCGTGATATCAGGGATATGGCATGAAATTAATAAAATGCAACAAAACAAAAGGGGCATGGGAAAGGGATATGGCATGAAATTAATAAAATGCAACAAAACAAAAGGGATGTGGTATAAGGGATATGGCATGAAATTAATAAGATGCAACAAAGCAAAAGGGGCATGGTATAAGGGATATGGCATGAAATTAATAAAATGAAACAAAACAAAAGGGGCGTGGTATAATGGATATGGCATGAAATTAATAAAATGCAACAAAGCAAAAGGGGCATGGTATAAGGGATATGGCATGAAATTAATAAAATGCAACAAAGCAAAAGGGGCATGGTATAAGGGATATGGCATGAAATTAATAAGATGCAACAAAGCAAAAGCGATGTGGTATAAGGGATATGGCATGAAATTAATAAAATGCAACAAAACAAAAGGGGCATGGTATAAGGGATATGGCATGAAATTAATAAAATGCAACAAATCAAAAGGGGCATGGTATAAGGGGTATGGCATGAAATTATTAAGATGCAAAAAAGCAAAAGGGGCATGGTGTAAGGGATATGGCATGAAATTAAGAAAATGCAACAAAACAAAAGGGGCATGGTATAAGGGACATGGCATGAAATTAATAAAATGCAACAAAGCAAAAGGGGCATGGTATAAAGGATATGGCATGAAATTAATAAAATGCAACAAAACAAAAGGGGCGTGGTATAAGGGATATGGCATGAAATTAATAAAATGAAACAAAGCAAAAGGGGCATGGTATATTGGTGTAAGGGTTATGGCATGAAATTAATAAAATGCAACAAAGCAAAAGGGGGATGGTATAAGGGATATGGCATGAAATAAATAAAATGCAACAAAACAAAAGGGGCATGGTATAAGGGATATGGCATGAAATTAATAAAATGCAACAAATCAAAAGGGATGTGGTAGAAGGGATATGGCATGAAATTAATAAGATGCAACAAAGCAAAAGGGGAGTGGGTATAAGGGATATGGCATGAAATTAATAAAATGCAACAAAACAAAAGGGGCGTGGTATAAGGGATATGGCATGAAATTAATAAAATGCAACAAAGCAAAAGAGGCATGGTTTAAGGGATATGGCATTAAATTAATAAAATGCAACAAAACAAAAGGGGCATGGTATAAGGGATATGGCATGAAATTAATAAAATGAAACAAAGCAAAAGGGGCATGGTATAAGGGATATGGCATGAAATTAATAAAATGCAACAAAGCAAAAGGGGCATGGTATAAGGGATATGGCATGAAATTAATAAGATGCAACAAAGCAAAATGGGCATGGTATATTGGTGTAAGGGTTATGGCATGAAATTAATAAAATGCAACAAAGCAAAAGGGGGATGGTATAAGGGATATGGCATGAAATAAATAAGATGCAACAAAGCAAAAGGGATGTGGTATAAGGGATATGGCATGAAATTAATAAAATGCAACAAATCAAAAGGGATGTGGTAGAAGGGATATGGCATGAAATTAATAAGATGCAACAAAGCAAAAGGGGAGTGGGTATAAGGGATATGGCATGAAATTAATAAAATGCAACAAAACAAAAGGGGAGTGGGTATAAGGGATATGGCATGAAATTAATAAAATGCAACAAAACAAAAGGGATGTGGTAGAAGGGATATGGCATGAAATTAATAAGATGCAACAAAGCAAAAGGGGAGTGGGTATAAGGGATATGGCATGAAATTAATAAAATGCAACAAAACAAAAGGGGCGTGGTATAACGGATATGGCATGAAATTAATAAAATGCAACAAAACAAAAGGGATGTGGTAGAAGGGATATGGCATGAAATTAATAAGATGCAACAAAGCAAAAGGGGAGTGGGTATAAGGGATATGGCATGAAATTAATAAAATGCAACAAAACAAAAGGGGCGTGGTATAAGGGATATGGCATGAAATTAATAAAATGCAACAAAACAAAAGGGGCATGGTATAAGGGATATGGCATGAAATTAATAAAATGCAACAAAACAAAAGGGGCGTGGTATAAGGGATATGGCATGAAATTAATAAAATGCAACAAAGCAAAAGAGGCATGGTTTAAGGGATATGGCATTAAATTAATAAAATGCAACAAAACAAAAGGGGCGTGGTATAAGGGATATGGCATGAAATTAATAAAATGCAACAAAACAAAAGGGGCGTGGTATAAGGGATATGGCATGAAATTAATAAAATGCAACAAAGCAAAAGAGGCATGGTTTAAGGGATATGGCATTAAATTAATAAAATGCAACAAAACAAAAGGGGCATGGTATAAGGGATATGGCATGAAATTAATAAAATGGAACAAAACAAAAGGGGCGTGATATCAGGGATATGGCATGAAATTAATAAAATGCAACAAAACAAAAGGGGCATGGGAAAGGGATATGGCATGAAATTAATAAAATGCAACAAAACAAAAGGGATGTGGTATAAGGGATATGGCATGAAATTAATAAGATGCAACAAAGCAAAAGGGGCATGGTATAAGGGATATGGCATGAAATTAATAAAATGAAACAAAACAAAAGGGGCGTGGTATAATGGATATGGCATGAAATTAATAAAATGCAACAAAGCAAAAGGGGCATGGTATAAGGGATATGGCATGAAATTAATAAAATGCAACAAAGCAAAAGGGGCATGGTATAAGGGATATGGCATGAAATTAATAAGATGCAACAAAGCAAAAGCGATGTGGTATAAGGGATATGGCATGAAATTAATAAAATGCAACAAAACAAAAGGGGCATGGTATAAGGGATATGGCATGAAATTAATAAAATGCAACAAATCAAAAGGGGCATGGTATAAGGGATATGGCATGAAATTATTAAGATGCAAAAAAGCAAAAGGGGCATGGTGTAAGGGATATGGCATGAAATTAAGAAAATGCAACAAAACAAAAGGGGCATGGTATAAGGGACATGGCATGAAATTAATAAAATGCAACAAAACAAAAGGGGCATGGTATAAGGGATATGGCATGAAATTAATAAAATGCAACAAAGCAAACGGGGCATGGTATAAGGGATTATGGCATGAAATTAATAAAATGCAACAAAACAAAAGGGGCGTGGTATAATGGATATGGCATGAAATTAATAAAATGCAACAAAGCAAAAGGGGCATGGTATAAGGGATATGGCATGAAATTAATAAAATGCAACAAAACAAAAGGGGCGTGGTATAAGGGATATGGCATGAAATTAATAAAATGAAACAAAGCAAAAGGGGCATGGTATAAGGGATATGGCATGAAATTAATAAAATGCAACAAAGCAAAAGGGGCATGGTATAAGGGATATGGCATGAAATTAATAAGATGCAACAAAGCAAAAGGGGCATGGTATATTGGTGTAAGGGATATGGCATGAAATTAATAAGATGCAACAAAGCAAAAGGGGCATGGTACAAGGGATATGGCATGAAATTAAAAAGACGCAACAAACCAAAAGGGGCATGCTACAAGGGATATGGCATGAAATTAAAAAGATGCAACAAAGCAAAAGGGGCGTGGTATAAGGGATATGGCATGAAATTAATAAGATGCAACAAAGCAAAAGGGGCATGGTATATTGGTGTAAGGGATATGGCATGAAATTAATAAGATGCAACAAAGCAAAAGGGGCATGGTATAAGGGATATGGCATGAAATTAATAAAATGCAACAAAGCAAAAGGGGCATGGTATAAGGGATATGGCATGAAATTAATAAGATGCAACAAAGCAAAAGGGGCATGGTATATTGGTGTAAGGGATATGGCATGAAATTAATAAGATGCAACAAAGCAAAAGGGGCATGGTATAAGGGATATGGCATGAAATTAATAAAATGCAACAAAGCAAAAGGGGCATGGTATAAGGGATATGGCATGAAATTAATAAGATGCAACAAAGCAAAAGGGGCATGGTATATTGGTGTAAGGGATATGGCATGAAATTAATAAGATGCAACAAAGCAAAAGGGGCATGGTACAAGGGATATGGCATGAAATTAAAAAGACGCAACAAAGCAAAAGGGGCATGCTACAAGGGATATGGCATGAAATTAAAAAGATGCAACAAAGCAAAAGGGGCATGGTATAAGGGATATGGCATGAAATTAATAAGATGAAACAAAGCAAAAGGGGCATGGTATAAGGGATATGGCATGAAATTAATAAAATGCAACAACACAAAAGGGATGTGGTCCAAGGAATATGGCATAAAATTAATAAAATGCAACAAATCAAAAGGGGTATGGTATAAGGGATATGGCATGAAATTAATAAAATGCAACAAAACAAAAGGGATGTGGTTGAAGGGATATGGCATGAAATTAATAAGATGCAACAAAGCAAAAGGGGAGTGGGTATAAGGGATATGGCATGAAATTAATAAAATGCAACAAAGCAAAAGGGGGATGGAAAAAGGGATATGGCATGAAATAAATAAGATGCAACAAAGCAAAAGGGATGTGGTATAAGGGATATGGCATGAAATTAATAAAATGCAACAAATCAAAAGGGGCATGGTATAACGGATATGGCATGAAATTAATAAAATGCAACAAAACAAAAGGGGCATGGTATAAGGGATATGGCATGAAATTAATAAATGCAACAAAGCAAAAGGGGCATGGTATAAGGGATATGGCATGAAATTAATAAAATGCAACAAAACAAAAGGGGCGTGGTATAAGGGATATGGCATGAAATTAATAAAATGCAACAAAACAAAAGGGGAGTGGGTATAAGGGATATGGCATGAAATTAATAAAATGCAACAAAACAAAAGGGGTGTGGTATAAGGGATATGGCATGAAATTAATAAAATGCAATAAAACAAAAGGGGCATGGTTTAAGGGATATGGCATGAAATTAATAAATGCAACAAAGCAAAAGGGGCATGGTATAAGGGATATGGCATGAAATTAATAAAATGCAACAAAACAAAAGGGGCGTGGTATAAGGGATATGGCATGAAATTAATAAAATGCAACAAAACAAAAGGGGCGTGGTATAAGGGATATGGCATGAAATTAATAAAATGCAACAAAGCAAAAGAGGCATGTTATAAGGGATATGGCATTAAATTAATAAAATGCAACAAAACAAAAGGGGCATGGTATAAGGGATATGGCATGAAATTAATAAAATGCAACAAAACAAAAGGGGCATGGTGTAAGGGATATGGCATGAAATTAATAAAATGGAACAAAACAAAAGGGGCGTGATATCAGGGATATGGCATGAAATTAATAAAATGCAACAAAACAAAAGGGGCATGGTATAAGAGATATGGCATGAAATTAATAAAATGCAACAAAGCAAAAGGGGCATGGTATAAGGGATATGGCATGAAATTAATAAAATGCAACAAAGCAAAAGGGGCATGGTATAAGGGATATGGCATGAAATTAATAAAATGCAACAAAACAAAAGGGGCGTGGTATAAGGGATATGGCATGAAATTAATAAAATGCAACAAAACAAAAGGGGAGTGGGTATAAGGGATATGGCATGAAATTAATAAAATGCAACAAAACAAAAGGGGTGTGGTATAAGGGATATGGCATGAAATTAATAAAATGCAATAAAACAAAAGGGGCATGGTTTAAGGGATATGGCATGAAATTAATAAATGCAACAAAGCAAAAGGGGCATGGTATAAGGGATATGGCATGAAATTAATAAAATGCAACAAAGCAAAAGGGGCGTGGTATAAGGGATATGGCATGAAATTAATAAAATGCAACAAAACAAAAGGGGCGTGGTATAAGGGATATGGCATGAAATTAATAAAATGCAACAAAGCAAAAGAGGCATGGTATAAGGGATATGGCATTAAATTAATAAAATGCAACAAAACAAAAGGGGCATGGTATAAGGGATATGGCATGAAATTAATAAAATGCAACAAAACAAAAGGGGCATGGTGTAAGGGATATGGCATGAAATTAATAAAATGGAACAAAACAAAAGGGGCGTGATATCAGGGATATGGCATGAAATTAATAAAATGCAACAAAACAAAAGGGGCATGGTATAAGGGATATGGCATGAAATTAATAAGATGAAACAAAGCAAAAGGGGCATGGTATAAGGGATATGGCATGAAATTAATAAAATGCAACAACACAAAAGGGATGTGGTACAAGGGATATGGCATAAAATTAATAAAATGCAACAAATCAAAAGGGGCATGGTATAAGGGATATGGCATGAAATTAATAAAATGCAACAAAACAAAAGGGATGTGGTATAAGGGATATGGCATGAAATTAATAAGATGCACCAAAGCAAAAGGGGCATGGTATAAGGGATATGGCATGAAATTAATAAAGTGAAACAAAGCAAAAGGGGCATGGTATAAGGGATATGGCATGAAATTAATAAAATGCAACAAAGCAAATGGGGCATGGTATAAGGGATGTGGCATGAAATTAATAAAACGCAACAAAGCAAAAGGGGCATGGTATAAGGGATATGGCATGAAATTAATAAAATGCAACAAAGCAAAAGGGGCATGGTATAAGGGATATGGCATGAAATTAATAAAATGCAACAAAGCAAAAGGGGCATGGTGTAAGGGATATGGCATGAAATTAATAAGATGCAACAAAGCAAAAGGGGCATGGTATATTGGTGTAAGGGATATGGCATGAAATTAATAAGATGCAACAAAGCAAAAGGGGCATGGTACAAGGGATATGGCATGAAATTAAAAAGACGCAACAAAGCAAAAGGGGCATGGTATAAGGGATATGGCATGAAATTAATAAGATGAAACAAAGCAAAAGGGGCATGGTATAAGGGATATGGCATGAAATTAATAAAATGCAACAAAACAAAAGGGATGTGGTTGAAGGGATATGGCATGAAATTAATAAGATGCAACAAAGCAAAAGGGGAGTGGGTATAAGGGATATGGCATGAAATTAATAAAATGCAACAAAACAAAAGGGGCGTGGTATAAGGGATATGGCATGAAATTAATAAAATGCAACAAAACAAAAGGGGCGTGGTATAAGGGATATGGCATGAAATTAATAAAATGCAACAAAACAAAAGGGGCGTGGTATAAGGGATATGGCATGAAATTAATAAAATGCAACAAAGCAAAAGAGGCATGGTTTAAGGGATATGGCATTAAATTAATAAAATGCAACAAAACAAAAGGGGCATGGTATAAGGGATATGGCATGAAATTAATAAAATGGAACAAAACAAAAGGGGCGTGATATCAGGGATATGGCATGAAATTAATAAAATGCAACAAAACAAAAGGGGCATGGGAAAGGGATATGGCATGAAATTAATAAAATGCAACAAAACAAAAGGGATGTGGTATAAGGGATATGGCATGAAATTAATAAGATGCAACAAAGCAAAAGGGGCATGGTATAAGGGATATGGCATGAAATTAATAAAATGAAACAAAACAAAAGGGGCGTGGTATAATGGATATGGCATGAAATTAATAAAATGCAACAAAGCAAAAGGGGCATGGTATAAGGGATATGGCATGAAATTAATAAAATGCAACAAAGCAAAAGGGGCATGGTATAAGGGATATGGCATGAAATTAATAAGATGCAACAAAGCAAAAGCGATGTGGTATAAGGGATATGGCATGAAATTAATAAAATGCAACAAAACAAAAGGGGCATGGTATAAGGGATATGGCATGAAATTAATAAAATGCAACAAATCAAAAGGGGCATGGTATAAGGGATATGGCATGAAATTATTAAGATGCAAAAAAGCAAAAGGGGCATGGTGTAAGGGATATGGCATGAAATTAAGAAAATGCAACAAAACAAAAGGGGCATGGTATAAGGGACATGGCATGAAATTAATAAAATGCAACAAAACAAAAGGGGCATGGTATAAGGGATATGGCATGAAATTAATAAAATGCAACAAAACAAAAGGGGCATGGTATAAGGGATATGGCATGAAATTAATAAAATGCAACAAAGCAAAAGGGGCATGGTATAAAGGATATGGCATGAAATTAATAAAATGCAACAAAACAAAAGGGGCGTGGTATAAGGGATATGGCATGAAATTAATAAAATGAAACAAAGCAAAAGGGGCATGGTATAAGGGATATGGCATGAAATTAATAAAATGCAACAAAGCAAAAGGGGCATGGTATAAGGGATATGGCATGAAATTAATAAGATGCAACAAAGCAAAAGGGGCATGGTATATTGGTGTAAGGGTTATGGCATGAAATTAATAAAATGCAACAAAGCAAAAGGGGGATGGTATAAGGGATATGGCATGAAATAAATAAGATGCAACAAAGCAAAAGGGATGTGGTATAAGGGATATGGCATGAAATTAATAAAATGCAACAAATCAAAAGGGATGTGGTAGAAGGGATATGGCATGAAATTAATAAGATGCAACAAAGCAAAAGGGGAGTGGGTATAAGGGATATGGCATGAAATTAATAAAATGCAACAAAACAAAAGGGGAGTGGGTATAAGGGATATGGCATGAAATTAATAAAATGCAACAAAACAAAAGGGGCGTGGTATAACGGATATGGCATGAAATTAATAAAATGCAACAAAACAAAAGGGATGTGGTAGAAGGGATATGGCATGAAATTAATAAGATGCAACAAAGCAAAAGGGGAGTGGGTATAAGGGATATGGCATGAAATTAATAAAATGCAACAAAACAAAAGGGGCGTGGTATAAGGGATATGGCATGAAATTAATAAAATGCAACAAAACAAAAGGGGCATGGTATAAGGGATATGGCATGAAATTAATAAAATGCAACAAAGCAAAAGAGGCATGGTTTAAGGGATATGGCATTAAATTAATAAAATGCAACAAAACAAAAGGGGCGTGGTATAAGGGATATGGCATGAAATTAATAAAATGCAACAAAACAAAAGGGGCGTGGTATAAGGGATATGGCATGAAATTAATAAAATGCAACAAAGCAAAAGAGGCATGGTTTAAGGGATATGGCATTAAATTAATAAAATGCAACAAAACAAAAGGGGCATGGTATAAGGGATATGGCATGAAATTAATAAAATGGAACAAAACAAAAGGGGCGTGATATCAGGGATATGGCATGAAATTAATAAAATGCAACAAAACAAAAGGGGCATGGGAAAGGGATATGGCATGAAATTAATAAAATGCAACAAAACAAAAGGGATGTGGTATAAGGGATATGGCATGAAATTAATAAGATGCAACAAAGCAAAAGGGGCATGGTATAAGGGATATGGCATGAAATTAATAAAATGAAACAAAACAAAAGGGGCGTGGTATAATGGATATGGCATGAAATTAATAAAATGCAACAAAGCAAAAGGGGCATGGTATAAGGGATATGGCATGAAATTAATAAAATGCAACAAAGCAAAAGGGGCATGGTATAAGGGATATGGCATGAAATTAATAAGATGCAACAAAGCAAAAGCGATGTGGTATAAGGGATATGGCATGAAATTAATAAAATGCAACAAAACAAAAGGGGCATGGTATAAGGGATATGGCATGAAATTAATAAAATGCAACAAATCAAAAGGGGCATGGTATAAGGGATATGGCATGAAATTATTAAGATGCAAAAAAGCAAAAGGGGCATGGTGTAAGGGATATGGCATGAAATTAAGAAAATGCAACAAAACAAAAGGGGCATGGTATAAGGGACATGGCATGAAATTAATAAAATGCAACAAAACAAAAGGGGCATGGTATAAGGGATATGGCATGAAATTAATAAAATGCAACAAAGCAAACGGGGCATGGTATAAGGGATTATGGCATGAAATTAATAAAATGCAACAAAACAAAAGGGGCGTGGTATAATGGATATGGCATGAAATTAATAAAATGCAACAAAGCAAAAGGGGCATGGTATAAGGGATATGGCATGAAATTAATAAAATGCAACAAAACAAAAGGGGCGTGGTATAAGGGATATGGCATGAAATTAATAAAATGAAACAAAGCAAAAGGGGCATGGTATAAGGGATATGGCATGAAATTAATAAAATGCAACAAAGCAAAAGGGGCATGGTATAAGGGATATGGCATGAAATTAATAAGATGCAACAAAGCAAAAGGGGCATGGTATATTGGTGTAAGGGATATGGCATGAAATTAATAAGATGCAACAAAGCAAAAGGGGCATGGTACAAGGGATATGGCATGAAATTAAAAAGACGCAACAAACCAAAAGGGGCATGCTACAAGGGATATGGCATGAAATTAAAAAGATGCAACAAAGCAAAAGGGGCGTGGTATAAGGGATATGGCATGAAATTAATAAGATGCAACAAAGCAAAAGGGGCATGGTATATTGGTGTAAGGGATATGGCATGAAATTAATAAGATGCAACAAAGCAAAAGGTAATGGTATAAGGGATATGGCATGAAATTAATAAAATGCAACAAAGCAAAAGGGGCATGGTATAAGGGATATGGCATGAAATTAATAAGATGCAACAAAGCAAAAGGGGCATGGTATATTGGTGTAAGGGATATGGCATGAAATTAATAAGATGCAACAAAGCAAAAGGGGCATGGTACAAGGGATATGGCATGAAATTAAAAAGACGCAACAAAGCAAAAGGGGCATGCTACAAGGGATATGGCATGAAATTAAAAAGATGCAACAAAGCAAAAGGGGCATGGTATAAGGGATATGGCATGAAATTAATAAGATGAAACAAAGCAAAAGGGGCATGGTATAAGGGATATGGCATGAAATTAATAAAATGCAACAACACAAAAGGGATGTGGTCCAAGGAATATGGCATAAAATTAATAAAATGCAACAAATCAAAAGGGGTATGGTATAAGGGATATGGCATGAAATTAATAAAATGCAACAAAACAAAAGGGATGTGGTTGAAGGGATATGGCATGAAATTAATAAGATGCAACAAAGCAAAAGGGGAGTGGGTATAAGGGATATGGCATGAAATTAATAAAATGCAACAAAGCAAAAGGGGGATGGAAAAAGGGATATGGCATGAAATAAATAAGATGCAACAAAGCAAAAGGGATGTGGTATAAGGGATATGGCATGAAATTAATAAAATGCAACAAATCAAAAGGGGCATGGTATAACGGATATGGCATGAAATTAATAAAATGCAACAAAACAAAAGGGGCATGGTATAAGGGATATGGCATGAAATTAATAAATGCAACAAAGCAAAAGGGGCATGGTATAAGGGATATGGCATGAAATTAATAAAATGCAACAAAACAAAAGGGGCGTGGTATAAGGGATATGGCATGAAATTAATAAAATGCAACAAAACAAAAGGGGAGTGGGTATAAGGGATATGGCATGAAATTAATAAAATGCAACAAAACAAAAGGGGTGTGGTATAAGGGATATGGCATGAAATTAATAAAATGCAATAAAACAAAAGGGGCATGGTTTAAGGGATATGGCATGAAATTAATAAATGCAACAAAGCAAAAGGGGCATGGTATAAGGGATATGGCATGAAATTAATAAAATGCAACAAAACAAAAGGGGCGTGGTATTAGGGATATGGCATGAAATTAATAAAATGCAACAAAACAAAAGGGGCGTGGTATAAGGGATATGGCATGAAATTAATAAAATGCAACAAAGCAAAAGAGGCATGGTATAAGGGATATGGCATTAAATTAATAAAATGCAACAAAACAAAAGGGGCATGGTATAAGGGATATGGCATGAAATTAATAAAATGCAACAAAACAAAAGGGGCATGGTGTAAGGGATATGGCATGAAATTAATAAAATGGAACAAAACAAAAGGGGCGTGATATCAGGGATATGGCATGAAATTAATAAAATGCAACAAAACAAAAGGGGCATGGTATAAGAGATATGGCATGAAATTAATAAAATGCAACAAAGCAAAAGGGGCATGGTATAAGGGATATGGCATGAAATTAATAAAATGCAACAAAGCAAAAGGGGCATGGTATAAGGGATATGGCATGAAATTAATAAGATGAAACAAATCAAAAGGGGCATGGTATATTGGTGTAAGGGAAATGGCATGAAATTAATAAGATGCAACAAAGCAAAAGGGGCATGGTACAAGGGATATGGCATGAAATTAAAAAGACGCAACAAAGCAAAAGGGGCATGGTATAAGGGATATGGCATGAAATTAGTAAGATGAAACAAAGCAAAAGGGGCATGGTATAAGGGATATGGCATGAAATTAATAAAATGCAACAACACAAAAGGGATGTGGTACAAGGGATATGGCATAAAATTAATAAAATGCAACAAATCAAAAGGGGCATGGTATAAGGGATATGGCATGAAATTAATAAAATGCAACAAAACAAAAGGGATGTGGTATAAGGGATATGGCATGAAATTAATAAGATGCACCAAAGCAAAAGGGGCATGGTATAAGGGATATGGCATGAAATTAATAAAGTGAAACAAAGCAAAAGGGGCATGGTATAAGGGATATGGCATGAAATTAATATAATGCAACAAAGCAAATGGGGCATGGTATAAGGGATATGGCATGAAATTAATAAAGTGAAACAAAGCAAAAGGGGCATGGTATAAGGGATATGGCATGAAATTAATAAAATGCAACAACACAAAAGGGATGTGGTACAAGGGATATGGCATAAAATTAATAAAATGCAACAAATCAAAAGGGGCATGGTATAAGGGATATGGCATGAAATTAATAAGATGCACCAAAGCAAAAGGGGCATGGTATAAGGGATATGGCATGAAATTAATAAAGTGAAACAAAGCAAAAGGGGCGTGGTATAAGGGATATGGCATGAAATTAATAAAATGCAACAAAGCAAAAGGGGCATGGTATAAGGGATATGGCATGAAATTAATAAAATGCAACAAAGCAAAAGGGGCATGGTATAAGGGATATGGCATGAAATTAATAAAATGCAACAAAGCAAAAGGGACATGGTGTAAGGGATATGGCATGAAATTAATAAGATGCAACAAAGCAAAAGGGGCATGGTATATTGGTGTAAGGGATATGGCATGAAATTAATAAGATGCAACAAAGCAAAAGGGGCATGGTACAAGGGATATGGCATGAAATTAAAAAGACGCAACAAAGCAAAAGGGGCATGGTATAAGGGATATGGCATGAAATTAATAAGATGAAACAAAGCAAAAGGGGCATGGTATAAGGGATATGGCATGAAATTAATAAAATGCAACAACACAAAAGGGATGTGGTTGAAGGGATATGGCATGAAATTAATAAGATGCAACAAAGCAAAAGGGGAGTGGGTATAAGGGATATGGCATGAAATTAATAAAATGCAACAAAACAAAAGGGGCGTGGTATAAGGGATATGGCATGAAATTAATAAAATACAACAAAGCAAAAGGGGCGTGGTATAAGGGATATGGCATGAAATTAATAAGATGCAACAAAGCAAAAGCGATGTGGTATAAGGGATATGGCATGAAATTAATAAAATGCAACAAAACAAAAGGGGCATGGTATAAGGGATATGGCATGAAATTAATAAAATGCAACAAATCAAAAGGGGCATGGTATAAGGGATATGGCATGAAATTATTAAGATGCAAAAAAGCAAAAGGGGCATGGTGTAAGGGATATGGCATGAAATTAAGAAAATGCAACAAAACAAAAGGGGCATGGTATAAGGGACATGGCATGAAATTAATAAAATGCAACAAAACAAAAGGGGCATGGTATAAGGGATATGGCATGAAATGAATAAAATGCAACAAAGCAAACGGGGCATGGTATAAGGGATTATGGCATGAAATTAATAAAATGCAACAAAACAAAAGGGGCGTGGTATAATGGATATGGCATGAAATTAATAAAATGCAACAAAGCAAAAGGGGCATGGTATAAGGGATATGGCATGAAATTAATAAAATGCAACAAAACAAAAGGGGCGTGGTATAAGGGATATGGCATGAAATTAATAAAATGAAACAAAGCAAAAGGGGCATGGTATAAGGGATATGGCATGAAATTAATAAAATGCAACAAAGCAAAAGGGGCATGGTATAAGGGATATGGCATGAAATTAACAAGATGCAACAAAGCAAAAGGGGCATGGTACAAGGGATATGGCATGAAATTAATAAGATGAAACAAAGCAAAAGGGGCATGGTATAAGGGATATGGCATGAAATTAATAAAATGCAACAACACAAAAGGGATGTGGTCCAAGGAATATGGCATAAAATTAATAAAATGCAACAAATCAAAAGGGGTATGGTATAAGGGATATGGCATGAAATTAATAAAATGCAACAAAACAAAAGGGATGTGGTTGAAGGGATATGGCATGAAATTAATAAGATGCAACAAAGCAAAAGGGGAGTGGGTATAAGGGATATGGCATGAAATTAATAAAATGCAACAAAGCAAAAGCGGAATGGAAAAAGGGATATGGCATGAAATAAATAAGATGCAACAAAGCAAAAGGGATGTGGTATAAGGGACATGGTATGAAATTAATAAAATGCAACAAATCAAAAGGGGCATGGTATAACGGATATGGCATGAAATTAATAAAATGCAACAAATCAAAAGGGGCATGGTATAACGGATATGGCATGAAATTAATAAAATGCAACAAAACAAAAGGGGCATGGTATAAGGGATATGGCATGAAATTAATAAATGCAACAAAGCAAAAGGGGCATGGTATAAGGGATATGGCATGAAATTAATAAAATGCAACAAAACAAAAGGGGAGTGGGTATAAGGGATATGGCATGAAATTAAGAAAATGCAACAAAACAAAAGGGGCGTGGTATAAGGGATATGGCATGAAATTAATAAAATGCAACAAAGCAAAAGGGGCATGGTATAAGGGATATGGCATGAAATTAATAAAATGCAACAAAACAAAAGGGGCATGGTATAAGGGATATGGCATGAAATTAATAAAATGCAACAAAACAAAAGGGGCGTGGTATAAGGGATATGGCATGAAATTAATAAAATGCAACAAAACAAAAGGGGCGTGGTATAAGGGATATGGCATGAAATTAATAAAATGCAACAAAGCAAAAGAGGCATGGTATAAGGGATATGGCATTAAATTAATAAAATGCAACAAAGCAAAAGTGGCATGGTATAAGGGATATGGCATGAAATTAATAAAATGCAACAAAACAAAAGGGGCATGGTGTAAGGGATATGGCATGAAATTAATAAAATGGAACAAAACAAAAGGGGCGTGATATCAGGGATATGGCATGAAATTAATAATATGCAACAAAACAAAAGGGCCATGGTATAAGGGATATGGCATGAAATTAATAAAATGCAACAAAGCAAAAGGGGCATGGTATAAGGGATATGGCATGAAATTAATAAAATGCAACAAAGCAAAAGGGGCATGGTGTAAGGGATATGGCATGAAATTAATAAGATGCAACAAAGCAAAAGGGGCATGGTACAAGGGATATGGCATGAAATTAAAAAGATGCAACAAAGCAAAAGGGGCATGGTATAAGGGATATGGCATGAAATTAATAAGCTGAAACAAAGCAAAAGGGGCATGGTATAAGGGATATGGCATGAAATTAATAAAATGCAACAACACAAAAGGGATGTGGTACAAGGGATATGGCATAAAATTAATAAAATGCAACAAATCAAAAGGGGCATGGTATAAGGGATATGGCATGAAATTAATAAAATGCAACAAAACAAAAGGGATGTGGTATAAGGGATATGGCATGAAATTAATAAGATGCAACAAAGCAAAAGGGGCATGGTATAAGGGATATGGCATGAAATTAATAAAGTGAAACAAAGCAAAAGGGGCATGGTATAAGGGATATGGCATGAAATTAATAAAATGCAACAAAGCAAATGGGGCATGGTATAAGGGATGTGGCATGAAATTAATAAAATGCAACAAAGCAAAAGGGGCATGGTATAAGGGATATGGCATGAAATTAATAAAATGCAACAAAGCAAAAGGGGCATGGTATAAGGGATATGGCATGAAATTAATAAAATGCAACAAAGCAAAAGGGGCATGGTGTAAGGGATATGGCATGAAATTAATAAGATGCAACAAAGCAAAAGGGGCATGGTATATTGGTGTAAGGGATATGGCATGAAATTAATAAGATGAAACAAAGCAAAAGGGGCATGGTATAAGGGATATGGCATGAAATTAATAAAATGCAACAACACAAAAGGGATGTGGTACAAGGAATATGGCATAAAATTAATAAAATGCAACAAATCAAAAGGGGCATGGTATAAGGGATATGGCATGAAATTAATAAAATGCAACAAAACAAAAGGGATGTGGTTGAAGGGATATGGCATGAAATTAATAAGATGCAACAAAGCAAAAGGGGAGTGGGTATAAGGGATATGGCATGAAAGTAATAAAATGCAACAAAACAAAAGGGGCGTGGTATAAGGGATATGGCATGAAATTAAAAAAATGCAACAAAACAAAAGGGGCGTGGTATAATGGATATGGCATGAAATTAATAAAATGCAACAAAACAAAAGGGGAGTGGTATAAGGGATATGGCATGAAATTAATAAAATGAAACAAAGCAAAAGCGGCATGGTATAAGGGATATGGCATGAAATTAATAAAATGCAACAAAGCAAATGGGGCATGGTATAAAGGATTATGGCATGAAATTAATAAAATGCAACAAAACAAAATGGGCGTGGTATAATGGATATGGCATGAAATTAATAAAATGCAACAAAGCAAAAGGGGCATGGTATAAGGGATATGGCATGAAATTAATAAAATGCAACAAAACAAAAGGGGCGTGGTATAAGGGATATGGCATGAAATTAATAAAATGAAACAAAGCAAAAGGGGCATGGTATAAGGGATATGGCATGAAATTAATAAAATGCAACAAAGCAAAAGGGGCATGGTATAAGGGATATGGCATGAAATTAACAAGATGCAACAAAGCAAAAGGGGCATGGTACAAGGGATATGGCATGAAATTAATAAGATGAAACAAAGCAAAAGGGGCATGGTATAAGGGATATGGCATGAAATTAATAAAATGCAACAACACAAAAGGGATGTGGTCCAAGGAATATGGCATAAAATTAATAAAATGCAACAAATCAAAAGGGGTATGGTATAAGGGATATGGCATGAAATTAATAAAATGCAACAAAACAAAAGGGATGTGGTTGAAGGGATATGGCATGAAATTAATAAGATGCAACAAAGCAAAAGGGGAGTGGGTATAAGGGATATGGCATGAAATTAATAAAATGCAACAAAGCAAAAGCGGAATGGAAAAAGGGATATGGCATGAAATAAATAAGATGCAACAAAGCAAAAGGGATGTGGTATAAGGGACATGGTATGAAATTAATAAAATGCAACAAATCAAAAGGGGCATGGTATAACGGATATGGCATGAAATTAATAAAATGCAACAAATCAAAAGGGGCATGGTATAACGGATATGGCATGAAATTAATAAAATGCAACAAAACAAAAGGGGCATGGTATAAGGGATATGGCATGAAATTAATAAATGCAACAAAGCAAAAGGGGCATGGTATAAGGGATATGGCATGAAATTAATAAAATGCAACAAAACAAAAGGGGAGTGGGTATAAGGGATATGGCATGAAATTAAGAAAATGCAACAAAACAAAAGGGGCGTGGTATAAGGGATATGGCATGAAATTAATAAAATGCAACAAAGCAAAAGGGGCATGGTATAAGGGATATGGCATGAAATTAATAAAATGCAACAAAACAAAAGGGGCATGGTATAAGGGATATGGCATGAAATTAATAAAATGCAACAAAACAAAAGGGGCGTGGTATAAGGGATATGGCATGAAATTAATAAAATGCAACAAAACAAAAGGGGCGTGGTATAAGGGATATGGCATGAAATTAATAAAATGCAACAAAGCAAAAGAGGCATGGTATAAGGGATATGGCATTAAATTAATAAAATGCAACAAAGCAAAAGTGGCATGGTATAAGGGATATGGCATGAAATTAATAAAATGCAACAAAACAAAAGGGGCATGGTGTAAGGGATATGGCATGAAATTAATAAAATGGAACAAAACAAAAGGGGCGTGATATCAGGGATATGGCATGAAATTAATAATATGCAACAAAACAAAAGGGCCATGGTATAAGGGATATGGCATGAAATTAATAAAATGCAACAAAGCAAAAGGGGCATGGTATAAGGGATATGGCATGAAATTAATAAAATGCAACAAAGCAAAAGGGGCATGGTGTAAGGGATATGGCATGAAATTAATAAGATGCAACAAAGCAAAAGGGGCATGGTACAAGGGATATGGCATGAAATTAAAAAGATGCAACAAAGCAAAAGGGGCATGGTATAAGGGATATGGCATGAAATTAATAAAATGAAACAAAGCAAAAGGGGCATGGTATAACGGATATGGCATGAAATTAATAAAATGCAACAAAACAAAAGGGGCGTGGTATAAGGGATGTGGCATGAAATTAATAAAATGCAACAAATCAAAATGGGGATGGTAGAAGGGATATGGCATGAAATAAATAAGATGCAACAAAACAAAAGGGGCATGGTATAAGGGATATGGCATGAAATTAATAAAATGCAACAAAGCAAAAGGGGGATGGTATAAGGGATATGGCATGAAATAAATATGATGCAACAAAGCAAAAGGGGCATGGTATAAGAGATATGGCATGAAATTAAGAAAATGCAACAAAACAAAATGGGCATGGTATAAGGGATATGGCATTAAATTAATAAAATGCAACAAATCAAAAGGGGCTTGGTATAAGAAATATGGCATGAAATTAAGAAAAATGCAACAAATCAAAATGGGCGTGGTATAAGGGATATGGCATGAAATTAATAAAATGCAACAAATCAAAAGGGGTGTGGGTATAACGGATATGGCATGAAATTTATAAAATGCAACAAATCAAAAAGGGCTTGGTATAAGGGATATGGCATGAAATTAATAAAATGCAACAAAACAAAAGGTATGTGGTATAAGGGATATGGCATGAAATTAATAAGATGCAACAAAGCAAAAGGGGCATGGTATAAGGGATATGGCATGAAATTAATAAAATGCAACAAAACAAAAGGGATGTGGTATAAGGGATATGGCATGAAATTAATAAGATGCAACAAAGCAAAAGGGACATGGTATATTGGTGTAAGGGATATGGCATGAAATTAATAAGATGCAACAAACCAAAAGGGGCTTGGTATAAGAGATATGGCATGAAATTAAGAAAATGCAACAAAACAAAAGGGGCATGGTATAAGGGATATGGCATTAAATTAATAAAATGCAACAAATCAAAAGGGGCTTGGTATAAGAAATATGGCATGAAATTAAGAAAATGCAACAAATCAAAATGGGCGTGGTATAAGGGATATGGCATGAAATTAATAAAATGCAACAAATCAAAAGGGGTGTGGGTATAACGGATATGGCATGAAATTTATAAAATGCAACAAATCAAAAGGGGCTTGGTATAAGGGATATGGCATGAAATTAATAAAATGCAACAAAACAAAAGGGATGTGGTATAAGGGATATGGCATGAAATTAATAAGATGCAACAAAGCGAAAGGGGCATGGTATAAGGGATATGGCATGAAATTAATAAAATGCAACAAAACAAAAGGGATGTGGTACAAGGGATATGGCATGAAATTAATAAGATGCAACAAAGCAAAAGGGACATGGTATATTGGTGTAAGGGATATGGCATGAAATTAATAAGATGCAACAAAGCAAAAGGGGCATGGTACAAGGGATATGGCATGAAATTAAAAAGACGCAACAAAGCAAAAGGGGCATGGTATAAGGGATATGGCATGAAATTAATAAGATGAAACAAAGCAAAAGGGGCATGGTATAAGGGATATGGCATGAAATTAATAAAATGCAACAAAACAAAAGGGGTGTGGTATAAGGGATATGGCATGAAATTAATAAAATGCAACAAAGCAAAAGAGGCATGGTATAAGGGATATGGCATTAAATTAATAAAATGCAACAAAACAAAAGGGGCATGGTATAAGGGATATGGCATGAAATTAATAAAATGCAACAAAACAAAAGGGGCATGGGAAAGGGATATGGCATGAAATTAATAAAATGCAACAAAACAAAAGGGATGTGGTATAAGGGATATGGCATGAAATTAATAAGATGCAACAAAGCAAAAGGGGCATGGTATAAGGGATATGGCATGAAATTAATAAAATGAAACAAAGCAAAAGGGGCATGGTATAAGGGATATGGCATGAAATTAATAAAATGCAACAAAGCAAATGGGGCATGGTATAAGGGATGTGGCATGAAATTAATAAAATGCAACAAAGCAAAAGGGGCATGGTATAAGGGATATGGAATGAAATTAATAAAATGCAACAAAGCAAAAGGGGCATGGTGTAAGGGATATGGCATGAAATTAATAAGATGCAACAAAGCAAAAGGGACATGGTATATTGGTGTAAGGGATATGGCATGAAATTAATAAGATGCAACAAAGCAAAAGGGGCATGGTACAAGGGATATGGCATGAAATTAAAAAGACGCAACAAAGCAAAAGGGGCATGGTATAAGGGATATGGCATGAAATTAATAAGATGAAACAAAGCAAAAGGGGCATGGTATAAGGGATATGGCATGAAATTAATAAAATGCAACAACACAAAAGGGATGTGGTACAAGGAATATGGCATAAAATTAATAAAATGCAACAAATCAAAAGGGGCATGGTATAAGGGATATGGCATGAAATTAATAAAATGCAACAAAACAAAAGGGATGTGGTTGAAGGGATATGGCATGAAATTAATAAAATGCAACAAAGCAAAAGGGGAGTGGGTATAAGGGATATGGCATGCAATTAATAAAATGCAACAAAACAAAAGGGGCGTGGTATAATGGATATGGCATGAAATTAATAAAATGCAACAAAACAAAAGGGGCATGGTATAAGGGATATGGCATGAAATTAATAAAATGAAACAAAGCAAAAGGGGCATGGTATAAGGGATTATGGCATGAAATTAATAAAATGCAACAAAACAAAAGGGTCGTGGTATAAGGGATATGGCATGAAATTAATAAAATGCAACAAAACAAAAGGGGCATGGGAAAGGGATATGGCATGAAATTAATAAAATGCAACAAAACAAAAGGGATGTGGTATAAGGGATATGGCATGAAATTAATAAGATGCAACAAAGCAAAAGGGGCATGGTATAAGGGATATGGCATGAAATTAATAAAATGAAACAAAGCAAAAGGGGCATGGTATAAGGGATATGGCATGAAATTAATAAAATGCAACAAAGCAAATGGGGCATGGTATAAGGGATGTGGCATGAAATTAATAAAATGCAACAAAGCAAAAGGGGCATGGTATAAGGGATATGGCATGAAATAATAAAATGCAACAAAGCAAAAGGGGCATGGTATAAGGGATATGGAATGAAATTAATAAAATGCAACAAAGCAAAAGGGGCATGGTGTAAGGGATATGGCATGAAATTAATAAGATGCAACAAAGCAAAAGGGACATGGTATATTGGTGTAAGGGATATGGCATGAAATTAATAAGATGCAACAAAGCAAAAGGGGCATGGTACAAGGGATATGGCATGAAATTAAAAAGACGCAACAAAGCAAAAGGGGCATGGTATAAGGGATATGGCATGAAATTAATAAGATGAAACAAAGCAAAAGGGGCATGGTATAAGGGATATGGCATGAAATTAATAAAATGCAACAACACAAAAGGGATGTGGTACAAGGAATATGGCATAAAATTAATAAAATGCAACAAAGCAAAAGGGGCATGGTATAAGGGATATGGCATGAAATTAATAAGATGCAACAAAGCAAAAGGGGCATGGTACAAGGGATATGGCATGAAATTAAAAAGACGCAACAAAGCAAAAGGGGCATGGTATAAGGGATATGGCATATGGCATGAAATTAATAAGATGAAACAAAGCAAAAGGGGCATGGTATAAGGGATATGGCATGAAATTAATAAAATGCAACAACACAAAAGGGATGTGGTCCAAGGAATATGGCATAAAATTAATAAAATGCAACAAATCAAAAGGGGCATGGTATAAGGGATGTGGCATGAAATTAATAAAATGCAACAAATCAAAATGGGGATGGTATAAGGGATATGGCATGAAATAAATAAGATGCAACAAAACAAAAGGGGCATGGTATAAGGGATATGGCATGAAATTAATAAAATGCAACAAAGCAAAAGGGGGATGGTATAAGGGATATGGCATGAAATAAATATGATGCAACAAAGCAAAAGGGGCATGGTATAAGAGATATGGCATGAAATTAAGAAAATGCAACAAAACAAAATGGGCATGGTATAAGGGATATGGCATTAAATTAATAAAATGCAACAAATCAAAAGGGGCTTGGTATAAGGGATATGGCATGAAATTAATAAAATGCAACAAATCAAAAGGGGTGTGGGTATAACGGATGTGGCATGAAATTTATAAAATGCAACAAATCAAAAGGGGCTTGGTATAAGGGATATGGCATGAAATTAATAAAATGCAACAAAACAAAAGGGATGTGGTATAAGGGATATGGCATGAAATTAATAAGATGCAACAAAGCAAAAGGGGCATGGTATAAGGGATATGGCATGAAATTAATAAAATGCAACAAAACAAAAGGGATGTGGTATAAGGGATATGGCATGAAATTAATAAGATGCAACAAAGCAAAAGGGACATGGTATATTGGTGTAAGGGATATGGCATGAAATTAATAAGATGCAACAAAGCAAAAGGGGCATGGTACAAGGGATATGGCATGAAATTAAAAAGACGCAACAAAGCAAAAGGGGCATGGTATAAGGGATATGGCATGAAATTAATAAGATGAAACAAAGCAAAAGGGGCATGGTATAAGGGATATGGCATGAAATTAATAAAATGCAACAACACAAAAGGGATGTGGTACAAGGAATATGGCATAAAATTAATAAAATGCAACAAAGCAAAAGGGGCATGGTATAAGGGATATGGCATGAAATTAAAAAGACGCAACAAAGCAAAAGGGGCATGGTATAAGGGATATGGCATATGGCATGAAATTAATAAGATGAAACAAAGCAAAAGGGGCATGGTATAAGGGATATGGCATGAAATTAATAAAATGCAACAACACAAAAGGGATGTGGTCCAAGGAATATGGCATAAAATTAATAAAATGCAACAAATCAAAAGGGGCGTGGTATAAGGGATATGGCATGAAATTAATAAAATGCAACAAAACAAAAGGGATGTGGTTGAAGGGATATGGCATGAAATTAATAAGATGCAACAAAGCAAAAGGGGAGTGGGTATAAGGGATATGGCATGAAATTAATAAAATGCAACAAAGCAAAAGGGGGATGGAAAAAGGGATATGGCATGAAATAAATAAGATGCAACAAAGCAAAAGGGATGTGGTATAAGGGATATGGCATGAAATTAATAAAATGCAACAAAGCAAAAGGGGAGTGGGAAAAGGGATATGGCATGAAATTAATAAAATGCAACAAAGCAAAAGGGGCGTGGTATAAGGGATATGGCATGAAATTAATAAGATGCAACAAAGCAAAAGCGATGTGGTATAAGGGATATGGCATGAAATTAATAAAATGCAACAAAACAAAAGGGGCATGGTATAAGGGATATGGCATGAAATTAATAAAATGCAACAAATCAAAAGGGGCATGGTATAAGGGATATGGCATGAAATTAATAAGATGAAACAAAGCAAAAGGGGCATGGTATAAGGGATATGGCATGAAATTAATAAAATGCAACAAAACAAAAGGGGCGTGGTATAAGGGATATGGCATGAAATTAATAAAATGCAACAAAACAAAAGGGGCATGGTATAAGGGATATGGCATGAAATTAATAAATGCAACAAAGCAAAAGGGGCATGGTATAAGGGATATGGCATGAAATTAATAAAATGCAACAAAACAAAAGGGGCGTGGTATAAGGGATATGGCATGAAATTAATAAAATGCAACAAAGCAAAAGAGGCATGGTATAAGGGATATGGCATTAAATTAATAAAATGCAACAAAACAAAAGGGGCATGGTATAAGGGATATGGCATGAAATTAATAAAATGGAACAAAACAAAAGGGGCGTGATATCAGGGATATGGCATGAAATTAATAAAATTCAACAAAACAAAAGGGGCATGGGAAAGGGATATGGCATGAAATTAATAAAATGCAACAAAACAAAAGGGATGTGGTATAAGGGATATGGCATGAAATTAATAAGATGCAACAAAGCAAAAGGGGCATGGTATAAGGGATATGGCATGAAATTAATAAAATGAAACAAAGCAAAAGGGGCATGGTATAAGGGATATGGAATGAAATTAATAAAATGCAACAAAGCAAAAGGGGCATGGTGTAAGGGATATGGCATGAAATTAATAAGATGCAACAAAGCAAAAGGGACATGGTATATTGGTGTAAGGGATATGGAATGAAATTAATAAGATGCAACAAAGCAAAAGGGGCATGGTACAAGGGATATGGCATGAAATTAAAAAGACGCAACAAAGCAAAAGGGGCATGGTATAAAGGATATGGCATGAAATTAATAAGATGAAACAAAGCAAAAGGGGCATGGTATAAGGGATATGGCATGAAATTAATAAAATGCAACAACACAAAAGGGATGTGGTACAAGGAATATGGCATAAAATTAATAAAATGCAACAAATCAAAAGGGGCATGGTATAAGGGATATGGCATGAAATTAATAAAATGCAACAAAACAAAAGGGATGTGGTTGAAGGGATATGGCATGAAATTAATAAGATGCAACAAAGCAAAAGGGGAGTGGGTATAAGGGATATGGCATGAAATTAATAAAATGCAACAAAACAAAAGGGGCGTGGTATAATGGATATGGCATGAAATTAATAAAATGCAACAAAGCAAAAGGGGCATGGTGTAAGGGATATGGCATGAAATTAATAAGATGCAACAAAGCAAAAGGGACATGGTATATTGGTGTAAGGGATATGGAATGAAATTAATAAGATGCAACAAAGCAAAAGGGGCATGGTACAAGGGATATGGCATGAAATTAAAAAGACGCAACAAAGCAAAAGGGGCATGGTATAAAGGATATGGCATGAAATTAATAAGATGAAACAAAGCAAAAGGGGCATGGTATAAGGGATATGGCATGAAATTAATAAAATGCAACAACACAAAAGGGATGTGGTACAAGGAATATGGCATAAAATTAATAAAATGCAACAAATCAAAAGGGGCATGGTATAAGGGATATGGCATGAAATTAATAAAATGCAACAAAACAAAAGGGATGTGGTTGAAGGGATATGGCATGAAATTAATAAGATGCAACAAAGCAAAAGGGGAGTGGGTATAAGGGATATGGCATGAAATTAATAAAATGCAACAAAACAAAAGGGGCGTGGTATAATGGATATGGCATGAAATTAATAAAATGCAACAAAGCAAAAGGGGCATGGTATAAGGGATATGGCATGAAATTAATAAAATGCAACAAAGCAAAAGGGGCATGGTATAAGGGATATGGCATGAAATTAATAAAATGCAACAAAACAAAAGGGGCGTGGTATAAGGGATATGGCATGAAATTAATAAGATGCAACAAAGCAAAAGGGGCATGGTATAAGGGATATGGCATGAAATTAATAAAATGCAACAAAACAAAAGGGATGTGGTATAAGGGATATGGCATGAAATTAATAAGATGCAACAAAGCAAAAGGGACATGGTATATTGGTGTAAGGGATATGGCATGAAATTAATAAGATGCAACAAACCAAAAGGGGCTTGGTATAAGAGATATGGCATGAAATTAAGAAAATGCAACAAAACAAAAGGGGCATGGTATAAGGGATATGGCATTAAATTAATAAAATGCAACAAATCAAAAGGGGCTTGGTATAAGAAATATGGCATGAAATTAAGAAAATGCAACAAATCAAAATGGGCGTGGTATAAGGGATATGGCATGAAATTAATAAAATGCAACAAATCAAAAGGGGTGTGGGTATAACGGATATGGCATGAAATTTATAAAATGCAACAAATCAAAAGGGGCTTGGTATAAGGGATATGGCATGAAATTAATAAAATGCAACAAAACAAAAGGGATGTGGTATAAGGGATATGGCATGAAATTAATAAGATGCAACAAAGCGAAAGGGGCATGGTATAAGGGATATGGCATGAAATTAATAAAATGCAACAAAACAAAAGGGATGTGGTACAAGGGATATGGCATGAAATTAATAAGATGCAACAAAGCAAAAGGGACATGGTATATTGGTGTAAGGGATATGGCATGAAATTAATAAGATGCAACAAAGCAAAAGGGGCATGGTACAAGGGATATGGCATGAAATTAAAAAGACGCAACAAAGCAAAAGGGGCATGGTATAAGGGATATGGCATGAAATTAATAAGATGAAACAAAGCAAAAGGGGCATGGTATAAGGGATATGGCATGAAATTAATAAAATGCAACAAAACAAAAGGGGTGTGGTATAAGGGATATGGCATGAAATTAATAAAATGCAACAAAGCAAAAGAGGCATGGTATAAGGGATATGGCATTAAATTAATAAAATGCAACAAAACAAAAGGGGCATGGTATAAGGGATATGGCATGAAATTAATAAAATGCAACAAAACAAAAGGGGCATGGGAAAGGGATATGGCATGAAATTAATAAAATGCAACAAAACAAAAGGGATGTGGTATAAGGGATATGGCATGAAATTAATAAGATGCAACAAAGCAAAAGGGGCATGGTATAAGGGATATGGCATGAAATTAATAAAATGAAACAAAGCAAAAGGGGCATGGTATAAGGGATATGGCATGAAATTAATAAAATGCAACAAAGCAAATGGGGCATGGTATAAGGGATGTGGCATGAAATTAATAAAATGCAACAAAGCAAAAGGGGCATGGTATAAGGGATATGGAATGAAATTAATAAAATGCAACAAAGCAAAAGGGGCATGGTGTAAGGGATATGGCATGAAATTAATAAGATGCAACAAAGCAAAAGGGACATGGTATATTGGTGTAAGGGATATGGCATGAAATTAATAAGATGCAACAAAGCAAAAGGGGCATGGTACAAGGGATATGGCATGAAATTAAAAAGACGCAACAAAGCAAAAGGGGCATGGTATAAGGGATATGGCATGAAATTAATAAGATGAAACAAAGCAAAAGGGGCATGGTATAAGGGATATGGCATGAAATTAATAAAATGCAACAACACAAAAGGGATGTGGTACAAGGAATATGGCATAAAATTAATAAAATGCAACAAATCAAAAGGGGCATGGTATAAGGGATATGGCATGAAATTAATAAAATGCAACAAAACAAAAGGGATGTGGTTGAAGGGATATGGCATGAAATTAATAAAATGCAACAAAGCAAAAGGGGAGTGGGTATAAGGGATATGGCATGCAATTAATAAAATGCAACAAAACAAAAGGGGCGTGGTATAATGGATATGGCATGAAATTAATAAAATGCAACAAAACAAAAGGGGCATGGTATAAGGGATATGGCATGAAATTAATAAAATGAAACAAAGCAAAAGGGGCATGGTATAAGGGATTATGGCATGAAATTAATAAAATGCAACAAAACAAAAGGGTCGTGGTATAAGGGATATGGCATGAAATTAATAAAATGCAACAAAACAAAAGGGGCATGGGAAAGGGATATGGCATGAAATTAATAAAATGCAACAAAACAAAAGGGATGTGGTATAAGGGATATGGCATGAAATTAATAAGATGCAACAAAGCAAAAGGGGCATGGTATAAGGGATATGGCATGAAATTAATAAAATGAAACAAAGCAAAAGGGGCATGGTATAAGGGATATGGCATGAAATTAATAAAATGCAACAAAGCAAATGGGGCATGGTATAAGGGATGTGGCATGAAATTAATAAAATGCAACAAAGCAAAAGGGGCATGGTATAAGGGATATGGCATGAAATAATAAAATGCAACAAAGCAAAAGGGGCATGGTATAAGGGATATGGAATGAAATTAATAAAATGCAACAAAGCAAAAGGGGCATGGTGTAAGGGATATGGCATGAAATTAATAAGATGCAACAAAGCAAAAGGGACATGGTATATTGGTGTAAGGGATATGGCATGAAATTAATAAGATGCAACAAAGCAAAAGGGGCATGGTACAAGGGATATGGCATGAAATTAAAAAGACGCAACAAAGCAAAAGGGGCATGGTATAAGGGATATGGCATGAAATTAATAAGATGAAACAAAGCAAAAGGGGCATGGTATAAGGGATATGGCATGAAATTAATAAAATGCAACAACACAAAAGGGATGTGGTACAAGGAATATGGCATAAAATTAATAAAATGCAACAAAGCAAAAGGGGCATGGTATAAGGGATATGGCATGAAATTAATAAGATGCAACAAAGCAAAAGGGGCATGGTACAAGGGATATGGCATGAAATTAAAAAGACGCAACAAAGCAAAAGGGGCATGGTATAAGGGATATGGCATATGGCATGAAATTAATAAGATGAAACAAAGCAAAAGGGGCATGGTATAAGGGATATGGCATGAAATTAATAAAATGCAACAACACAAAAGGGATGTGGTCCAAGGAATATGGCATAAAATTAATAAAATGCAACAAATCAAAAGGGGCATGGTATAAGGGATGTGGCATGAAATTAATAAAATGCAACAAATCAAAATGGGGATGGTATAAGGGATATGGCATGAAATAAATAAGATGCAACAAAACAAAAGGGGCATGGTATAAGGGATATGGCATGAAATTAATAAAATGCAACAAAGCAAAAGGGGGATGGTATAAGGGATATGGCATGAAATAAATATGATGCAACAAAGCAAAAGGGGCATGGTATAAGAGATATGGCATGAAATTAAGAAAATGCAACAAAACAAAATGGGCATGGTATAAGGGATATGGCATTAAATTAATAAAATGCAACAAATCAAAAGGGGCTTGGTATAAGGGATATGGCATGAAATTAATAAAATGCAACAAATCAAAAGGGGTGTGGGTATAACGGATGTGGCATGAAATTTATAAAATGCAACAAATCAAAAGGGGCTTGGTATAAGGGATATGGCATGAAATTAATAAAATGCAACAAAACAAAAGGGATGTGGTATAAGGGATATGGCATGAAATTAATAAGATGCAACAAAGCAAAAGGGGCATGGTATAAGGGATATGGCATGAAATTAATAAAATGCAACAAAACAAAAGGGATGTGGTATAAGGGATATGGCATGAAATTAATAAGATGCAACAAAGCAAAAGGGACATGGTATATTGGTGTAAGGGATATGGCATGAAATTAATAAGATGCAACAAAGCAAAAGGGGCATGGTACAAGGGATATGGCATGAAATTAAAAAGACGCAACAAAGCAAAAGGGGCATGGTATAAGGGATATGGCATGAAATTAATAAGATGAAACAAAGCAAAAGGGGCATGGTATAAGGGATATGGCATGAAATTAATAAAATGCAACAACACAAAAGGGATGTGGTACAAGGAATATGGCATAAAATTAATAAAATGCAACAAAGCAAAAGGGGCATGGTATAAGGGATATGGCATGAAATTAAAAAGACGCAACAAAGCAAAAGGGGCATGGTATAAGGGATATGGCATATGGCATGAAATTAATAAGATGAAACAAAGCAAAAGGGGCATGGTATAAGGGATATGGCATGAAATTAATAAAATGCAACAACACAAAAGGGATGTGGTCCAAGGAATATGGCATAAAATTAATAAAATGCAACAAATCAAAAGGGGCGTGGTATAAGGGATATGGCATGAAATTAATAAAATGCAACAAAACAAAAGGGATGTGGTTGAAGGGATATGGCATGAAATTAATAAGATGCAACAAAGCAAAAGGGGAGTGGGTATAAGGGATATGGCATGAAATTAATAAAATGCAACAAAGCAAAAGGGGGATGGAAAAAGGGATATGGCATGAAATAAATAAGATGCAACAAAGCAAAAGGGATGTGGTATAAGGGATATGGCATGAAATTAATAAAATGCAACAAAGCAAAAGGGGAGTGGGAAAAGGGATATGGCATGAAATTAATAAAATGCAACAAAGCAAAAGGGGCGTGGTATAAGGGATATGGCATGAAATTAATAAGATGCAACAAAGCAAAAGCGATGTGGTATAAGGGATATGGCATGAAATTAATAAAATGCAACAAAACAAAAGGGGCATGGTATAAGGGATATGGCATGAAATTAATAAAATGCAACAAATCAAAAGGGGCATGGTATAAGGGATATGGCATGAAATTAATAAGATGAAACAAAGCAAAAGGGGCATGGTATAAGGGATATGGCATGAAATTAATAAAATGCAACAAAACAAAAGGGGCGTGGTATAAGGGATATGGCATGAAATTAATAAAATGCAACAAAACAAAAGGGGCATGGTATAAGGGATATGGCATGAAATTAATAAATGCAACAAAGCAAAAGGGGCATGGTATAAGGGATATGGCATGAAATTAATAAAATGCAACAAAACAAAAGGGGCGTGGTATAAGGGATATGGCATGAAATTAATAAAATGCAACAAAGCAAAAGAGGCATGGTATAAGGGATATGGCATTAAATTAATAAAATGCAACAAAACAAAAGGGGCATGGTATAAGGGATATGGCATGAAATTAATAAAATGGAACAAAACAAAAGGGGCGTGATATCAGGGATATGGCATGAAATTAATAAAATTCAACAAAACAAAAGGGGCATGGGAAAGGGATATGGCATGAAATTAATAAAATGCAACAAAACAAAAGGGATGTGGTATAAGGGATATGGCATGAAATTAATAAGATGCAACAAAGCAAAAGGGGCATGGTATAAGGGATATGGCATGAAATTAATAAAATGAAACAAAGCAAAAGGGGCATGGTATAAGGGATATGGAATGAAATTAATAAAATGCAACAAAGCAAAAGGGGCATGGTGTAAGGGATATGGCATGAAATTAATAAGATGCAACAAAGCAAAAGGGACATGGTATATTGGTGTAAGGGATATGGAATGAAATTAATAAGATGCAACAAAGCAAAAGGGGCATGGTACAAGGGATATGGCATGAAATTAAAAAGACGCAACAAAGCAAAAGGGGCATGGTATAAAGGATATGGCATGAAATTAATAAGATGAAACAAAGCAAAAGGGGCATGGTATAAGGGATATGGCATGAAATTAATAAAATGCAACAACACAAAAGGGATGTGGTACAAGGAATATGGCATAAAATTAATAAAATGCAACAAATCAAAAGGGGCATGGTATAAGGGATATGGCATGAAATTAATAAAATGCAACAAAACAAAAGGGATGTGGTTGAAGGGATATGGCATGAAATTAATAAGATGCAACAAAGCAAAAGGGGAGTGGGTATAAGGGATATGGCATGAAATTAATAAAATGCAACAAAACAAAAGGGGCGTGGTATAATGGATATGGCATGAAATTAATAAAATGCAACAAAGCAAAAGGGGCATGGTGTAAGGGATATGGCATGAAATTAATAAGATGCAACAAAGCAAAAGGGACATGGTATATTGGTGTAAGGGATATGGAATGAAATTAATAAGATGCAACAAAGCAAAAGGGGCATGGTACAAGGGATATGGCATGAAATTAAAAAGACGCAACAAAGCAAAAGGGGCATGGTATAAAGGATATGGCATGAAATTAATAAGATGAAACAAAGCAAAAGGGGCATGGTATAAGGGATATGGCATGAAATTAATAAAATGCAACAACACAAAAGGGATGTGGTACAAGGAATATGGCATAAAATTAATAAAATGCAACAAATCAAAAGGGGCATGGTATAAGGGATATGGCATGAAATTAATAAAATGCAACAAAACAAAAGGGATGTGGTTGAAGGGATATGGCATGAAATTAATAAGATGCAACAAAGCAAAAGGGGAGTGGGTATAAGGGATATGGCATGAAATTAATAAAATGCAACAAAACAAAAGGGGCGTGGTATAATGGATATGGCATGAAATTAATAAAATGCAACAAAGCAAAAGGGGCATGGTATAAGGGATATGGCATGAAATTAATAAAATGCAACAAAGCAAAAGGGGCATGGTATAAGGGATATGGCATGAAATTAATAAAATGCAACAAAACAAAAGGGGCGTGGTATAAGGGATATGGCATGAAATTAATAAAATGCAACAAAGCAAAAGGGGCATGGTATAAGGGATATGGCATGAAATTAATAAAATGCAACAAAGCAAAAGGGGCGTGGTATAAGGGATATGGCATGAAATTAATAAGATGCAACAAAGCAAAAGCGATGTGGTATAAGGGATATGGCATGAAATTAATAAAATGCAACAAAACAAAAGGGGCATGGTATAAGGGATATGGCATGAAATTAATAAAATGCAACAAATCAAAAGGGGCATGGTATAAGGGATATGGCATGAAATTATTAAGATGCAAAAAAGCAAAAGGGGCATGGTGTAAGGGATATGGCATGAAATTAAGAAAATGCAACAAAACAAAAGGGGCATGGTATAAGGGACATGGCATGAAATTAATAAAATGCAACAAAACAAAAGGGGCATGGTATAAGGGATATGGCATGAAATTAATAAAATGCAACAAAACAAAAGGGGCGTGGTATAAGGGATATGGCATGAAATTAATAAAATGCAACAAAGCAAAAGGGGAGTGGTATAAGGGATATGGCATGAAATTAATAAGATGCAACAAAGCAAAAGCGATGTGGTATAAGGGATATGGCATGAAATTAATAAAATGCAACAAAACAAAAGGGGCATGGTATAAGGGATATGGCATGAAATTAATAAAATGCAACAAATCAAAAGGGGCATGGTATAAGGGATATGGCATGAATTTAATAAGATGAAACAAAGCAAAAGGGGCATGGTATAAGGGATATGGCATGAAATTAATAAAATGCAACAAAACAAAAGGGGCGTGGTATAAGGGATATGGCATGAAATTAATAAAATGCAACAAAACAAAAGGGGCATGGTATAAGGGATATGGCATGAAATTAATAAATGCAACAAAGCAAAAGGGGCATGGTATAAGGGATATGGCATGAAATTAATAAAATGCAACAAAACAAAAGGGGCGTGGTATAAGGGATATGGCATGAAATTAATAAAATGCAACAAAGCAAAAGAGGCATGGTATAAGGGATATGGCATTAAATTAATAAAATGCAACAAAACAAAAGGGGCATGGTATAAGGGATATGGCATGAAATTAATAAAATGGAACAAAACAAAAGGGGCGTGATATCAGGGATATGGCATGAAATTAATAAAATTCAACAAAACAAAAGGGGCATGGGAAAGGGATATGGCATGAAATTAATAAAATGCAACAAAACAAAAGGGATGTGGTATAAGGGATATGGCATGAAATTAATAAGATGCAACAAAGCAAAAGGGGCATGGTATAAGGGATATGGCATGAAATTAATAAAATGAAACAAAGCAAAAGGGGCATGGTATAAGGGATATGGAATGAAATTAATAAAATGCAACAAAGCAAAAGGGGCATGGTGTAAGGGATATGGCATGAAATTAATAAGATGCAACAAAGCAAAAGGGACATGGTATATTGGTGTAAGGGATATGGAATGAAATTAATAAGATGCAACAAAACAAAAGGGGCATGGTATAAGGGATATGGCATGAAATTAATAAAATGCAACAAAGCAAAAGGGGGATGGTATAAGGGATATGGTATGAAATAAATAAGATGCAACAAAGCAAAAGGGGCATGGTATAAGGGATATGGCATTAAATTAATAAAATGCAACAAATCAAAAGGGGCTTGGTATAAGAGATATGGCATGAAATTAAGAAAATGCAACAAATCAAAAGGGGCGTGGTATAAGGGATATGGCATGAAATTAATAAAATGCAACAAATCAAAAGGGGTGTGGGTATAACGGATATGGCATGAAATTAATAAAATGCAACAAATCAAAAGAGGCGTGGTATAAGGGATATGGCATGAAATTAATAAAATGCAACAAAACAAAAGGGATGTGGTATAAGGGATATGGCATGAAATTAATAAGATGCAACAAAGCAAAAGGGGCATGGTATAAGGGATGTGGCATGAAATTAATAAAATGCAACAAAACAATAGAGGCGTGGTATAAGGGATATGGCATGAAATTAATAAAATACAACAAAACAAAAGGGGAATGGTATAAGGGATATGGCATGTAATTAATAAAATGCAACAAAGCAAACGGGGCATGGTATAAGGGATTATGGCATGAAATTAATAAAATGCAACAAAACAAAAGGGGCGTGGTATAAGGGATATGGCATGAAATTAATAAAATGCAACAAAACAAAGGGGGCATGGGAAAGGGATATGGCATGAAATTAATAAAATGCAACAAAACAAAAGGGATGTGGTATAAGGGATATGGCATGAAATTAATAAGATGCAACAAAGCAAAAGGGGCATGGTATAAGGGATATGGCATGAAATTAATAAAATGAAACAAAGCAAAAGGGGCATGGTATAAGGGATATGGCATGAAATTAATAAAATGCAACAAAGCAAATGGGGCATGGTATAAGGGATGTGGCATGAAATTAATAAAATGCAACAAAGCAAAAGGGGCATGGTATAAGGGATATGGCATGAAATTAATAAAATGCAACAAAGCAAAAGGGGCATGGTATAAGGGATATGGAATGAAATTAATAAAATGCAACAAAGCAAAAGGGGCATGGTGTAAGGGATATGGCATGAAATTAATAAGATGCAACAAAGCAAAAGGGACATGGTATATTGGTGTAAGGGATATGGCATGAAATTAATAAGATGCAACAAAGCAAAAGGGGCATGGTACAAGGGATATGGCATGAAATTAAAAAGACGCAACAAAGCAAAAGGGGCATGGTATAAGGGATATGGCATGAAATTAATAAGATGAAACAAAGCAAAAGGGGCATGGTATAAGGGATATGGCATGAAATTAATAAAATGCAACAACACAAAAGGGATGTGGTACAAGGAATATGGCATAAAATTAATAAAATGCAACAAATCAAAAGGGGCATGGTATATTGGTGTAAGGGATATGGCATGAAATTAATAAGATGCAACAAAGCAAAAGGGGCATGGTGTAAGGGATATGGCATGAAATTATTAAGATGCAAAAAAGCAAAAGGGGCATGGTGTAAGGGATATGGCATGAAATTAAGAAAATGCAACAAAACAAAAGGGGCATGGGATAAGGGACATGGCATGAAATTAATAAAATGCAACAAAACAAAAGGGGCATGGTATAAGGGATATGGCATGAAATTAATAAAATGCAACAAAGCAAACGGGGCATGGTATAAGGGATTATGGCATGAAATTAATAAAATGCAACAAAACAAAAGGGGCGTGGTATAATGGATATGGCATGAAATTAATAAAATGCAACAAAACAAAAGGGATGTGGTATAAGGGATATGGCATGAAATTAATAAAATGCAAAAAAGCAAAAGGGGCATGGTATAAGGGATATGGCATGAAATTAAGAAAATGCAACAAAGCAAAAGGGGCATGGTGTAAGGGATATGGCATGAAATTAATAAAATGCAACAAAGCAAACGGGGCATGGTATAAGGGATTATGGCATGAAATTAATAAAATGCAACAAAACAAAAGGGGCGTGGTATAATGGATATGGCATGAAATTAATAAAATGCAACAAAGCAAAAGGGGCATGGTATAAGGGATATGGCATGAAATTAATAAAATGCAACAAAGCAAAAGGGGCATGGTATAAGGGATATGGCATGAAATTAATAAAATGCAACAAAACAAAAGGGGCGTGGTATAAGGGATATGGCATGAAATTAATAAAATGCAACAAAGCAAAAGGGGCATGGTATAAGGGATATGGCATGAAATTAATAAAATGCAACAAAGCAAAAGGGGCATGGTATAAGGGATATGGCATGAAATTAATAAAATGCAACAAAGCAAAAGGGGCATGGTATAAGGGATATGGCATGAAATTAATAAAATGCAACAAAACAAAAGGGGCGTGGTATAAGGGATATGGCATGAAATTAATAAAATGCAACAAAGCAAAAGGGGAGTGGGAAAAGGGATATGGCATGAAATTAATAAAATGCAACAAAGCAAAAGGGGCGTGGTATAAGGGATATGGCATGAAATTAATAAGATGCAACAAAGCAAAAGCGATGTGGTATAAGGGATATGGCATGAAATTAATAAAATGCAACAAAACAAAAGGGGCATGGTATAAGGGATATGGCATGAAATTAATAAAATGCAACAAATCAAAAGGGGCATGGTATAAGGGATATGGCATGAAATTAATAAGATGAAACAAAGCAAAAGGGGCATGGTATAAGGGATATGGCATGAAATTAATAAAATGCAACAAAACAAAAGGGGCGTGGTATAAGGGATATGGCATGAAATTAATAAAATGCAACAAAACAAAAGGGGCATGGTATAAGGGATATGGCATGAAATTAATAAATGCAACAAAGCAAAAGGGGCATGGTATAAGGGATATGGCATGAAATTAATAAAATGTAACAAAACAAAAGGGGTGTGGTATAAGGGATATGGCATGAAATTAATAAAATGCAACAAAGCAAAAGAGGCATGGTATAAGGGATATGGCATTAAATTAATAAAATGCAACAAAACAAAAGGGGCATGGTATAAGGGATATGGCATGAAATTAATAAAATGCAACAAAACAAAGGGGGCATGGGAAAGGGATATGGCATGAAATTAATAAAATGCAACAAAACAAAAGGGATGTGGTATAAGGGATATGGCATGAAATTAATAAGATGCAACAAAGCAAAAGGGGCATGGTATAAGGGATATGGCATGAAATTAATAAAATGAAACAAAGCAAAAGGGGCATGGTATAAGGGATATGGCATGAAATTAATAAAATGCAACAAAGCAAATGGGGCATGGTATAAGGGATGTGGCATGAAATTAATAAAATGCAACAAAGCAAAAGGGGCATGGTATAAGGGATATGGCATGAAATTAATAAAATGCAACAAAGCAAAAGGGGCATGGTATAAGGGATATGGAATGAAATTAATAAAATGCAACAAAGCAAAAGGGGCATGGTGTAAGGGATATGGCATGAAATTAATAAGATGCAACAAAGCAAAAGGGACATGGTATATTGGTGTAAGGGATATGGCATGAAATTAATAAGATGCAACAAAGCAAAAGGGGCATGGTACAAGGGATATGGCATGAAATTAAAAAGACGCAACAAAGCAAAAGGGGCATGGTATAAGGGATATGGCATGAAATTAATAAGATGAAACAAAGCAAAAGGGGCATGGTATAAGGGATATGGCATGAAATTAATAAAATGCAACAACACAAAAGGGATGTGGTACAAGGAATATGGCATAAAATTAATAAAATGCAACAAATCAAAAGGGGCATGGTATATTGGTGTAAGGGATATGGCATGAAATTAATAAGATGCAACAAAGCAAAAGGGGCATGGTGTAAGGGATATGGCATGAAATTATTAAGATGCAAAAAAGCAAAAGGGGCATGGTGTAAGGGATATGGCATGAAATTAAGAAAATGCAACAAAACAAAAGGGGCATGGTATAAGGGACATGGCATGAAATTAATAAAATGCAACAAAACAAAAGGGGCATGGTATAAGGGATATGGCATGAAATTAATAAAATGCAACAAAGCAAACGGGGCATGGTATAAGGGATTATGGCATGAAATTAATAAAATGCAACAAAACAAAAGGGGCGTGGTATAATGGATATGGCATGAAATTAATAAAATGCAACAAAACAAAAGGGATGTGGTATAAGGGATATGGCATGAAATTAATAAAATGCAAAAAAGCAAAAGGGGCATGGTATAAGGGATATGGCATGAAATTAAGAAAATGCAACAAAGCAAAAGGGGCATGGTGTAAGGGATATGGCATGAAATTAATAAAATGCAACAAAGCAAACGGGGCATGGTATAAGGGATTATGGCATGAAATTAATAAAATGCAACAAAACAAAAGGGGCGTGGTATAATGGATATGGCATGAAATTAATAAAATGCAACAAAGCAAAAGGGGCATGGTATAAGGGATATGGCATGAAATTAATAAAATGCAACAAAGCAAAAGGGGCATGGTATAAGGGATATGGCATGAAATTAATAAAATGCAACAAAACAAAAGGGGCGTGGTATAAGGGATATGGCATGAAATTAATAAAATGCAACAAAGCAAAAGGGGCATGGTATAAGGGATATGGCATGAAATTAATAAAATGCAACAAAGCAAAAGGGGCATGGTATAAGGGATATGGCATGAAATTAATAAAATGCAACAAAGCAAAAGGGGCATGGTATAAGGGATATGGCATGAAATTAATAAAATGCAACAAAACAAAAGGGGCGTGGTATAAGGGATATGGCATGAAATTAATAAAATGCAACAAAGCAAAAGGGGAGTGGGAAAAGGGATATGGCATGAAATTAATAAAATGCAACAAAGCAAAAGGGGCGTGTTATAAGGGATATGGCATGAAATTAATAAGATGCAACAAAGCAAAAGCGATGTGGTATAAGGGATATGGCATGAAATTAATAAAATGCAACAAAACAAAAGGGGCATGGTATAAGGGATATGGCATGAAATTAATAAAATGCAACAAATCAAAAGGGGCATGGTATAAGGGATATGGCATGAAATTAATAAGATGCAACAAAGCAAAAGGGGCATGGTGTAAGGGATATGGCATGAAATTATTAAGATGCAAAAAAGCAAAAGGGGCATGGTGTAAGGGATATGGCATGAAATTAAGAAAATGCAACAAAACAAAAGGGGCATGGTATAAGGGACATGGCATGAAATTAATAAAATGCAACAAAACAAAAGGGGCATGGTATAAGGGATATGGCATGAAATTAATAAAATGCAACAAAGCAAACGGGGCATGGTATAAGGGATTATGGCATGAAATTAATAAAATGCAACAAAACAAAAGGGGCGTGGTATAATGGATATGGCATGAAATTAATAAAATGCAACAAAACAAAAGGGATGTGGTATAAGGGATATGGCATGAAATTAATAAAATGCAACAAAGCAAAAGGGGCATGGTGTAAGGGATATGGCATGAAATTAATAAGATGCAACAAAGCAAAAGGGACATGGTATATTGGTGTAAGGGATATGGCATGAAATTAATAAGATGCAACAAAGCAAAAGGGGCATGGTACAAGGGATATGGCATGAAATTAAAAAGACGCAACAAAGCAAAAGGGGCATGGTATAAGGGATATGGCATGAAATTAATAAGATGAAACAAAGCAAAAGGGGCATGGTATAAGGGATATGGCATGAAATTAATAAAATGCAACAACACAAAAGGGATGTGGTACAAGGAATATGGCATAAAATTAATAAAATGCAACAAATCAAAAGGGGCATGGTATAAGGGATATGGCATGAAATTAATAAAATGCAACAAAACAAAAGGGATGTGGTTGAAGGGATATGGCATGAAATTAATAAAATGCAACAAAGCAAAAGGGGAGTGGGTATAAGGGATATGGCATGCAATTAATAAAATGCAACAAAACAAAAGGGGCGTGGTATAATGGATATGGCATGAAATTAATAAAATGCAACAAAACAAAAGGGGCATGGTATAAGGGATATGGCATGAAATTAATAAAATGAAACAAAGCAAAAGGGGCATGGTATAAGGGATTATGGCATGAAATTAATAAAATGCAACAAAACAAAAGGGTCGTGGTATAAGGGATATGGCATGAAATTAATAAAATGCAACAAAACAAAAGGGGCATGGGAAAGGGATATGGCATGAAATTAATAAAATGCAACAAAACAAAAGGGATGTGGTATAAGGGATATGGCATGAAATTAATAAGATGCAACAAAGCAAAAGGGGCATGGTATAAGGGATATGGCATGAAATTAATAAAATGAAACAAAGCAAAAGGGGCATGGTATAAGGGATATGGCATGAAATTAATAAAATGCAACAAAGCAAATGGGGCATGGTATAAGGGATGTGGCATGAAATTAATAAAATGCAACAAAGCAAAAGGGGCATGGTATAAGGGATATGGCATGAAATAATAAAATGCAACAAAGCAAAAGGGGCATGGTATAAGGGATATGGAATGAAATTAATAAAATGCAACAAAGCAAAAGGGGCATGGTGTAAGGGATATGGCATGAAATTAATAAGATGCAACAAAGCAAAAGGGACATGGTATATTGGTGTAAGGGATATGGCATGAAATTAATAAGATGCAACAAAGCAAAAGGGGCATGGTACAAGGGATATGGCATGAAATTAAAAAGACGCAACAAAGCAAAAGGGGCATGGTATAAGGGATATGGCATGAAATTAATAAGATGAAACAAAGCAAAAGGGGCATGGTATAAGGGATATGGCATGAAATTAATAAAATGCAACAACACAAAAGGGATGTGGTACAAGGAATATGGCATAAAATTAATAAAATGCAACAAAGCAAAAGGGGCATGGTATAAGGGATATGGCATGAAATTAATAAGATGCAACAAAGCAAAAGGGGCATGGTACAAGGGATATGGCATGAAATTAAAAAGACGCAACAAAGCAAAAGGGGCATGGTATAAGGGATATGGCATATGGCATGAAATTAATAAGATGAAACAAAGCAAAAGGGGCATGGTATAAGGGATATGGCATGAAATTAATAAAATGCAACAACACAAAAGGGATGTGGTCCAAGGAATATGGCATAAAATTAATAAAATGCAACAAATCAAAAGGGGCATGGTATAAGGGATGTGGCATGAAATTAATAAAATGCAACAAATCAAAATGGGGATGGTATAAGGGATATGGCATGAAATAAATAAGATGCAACAAAACAAAAGGGGCATGGTATAAGGGATATGGCATGAAATTAATAAAATGCAACAAAGCAAAAGGGGGATGGTATAAGGGATATGGCATGAAATAAATATGATGCAACAAAGCAAAAGGGGCATGGTATAAGAGATATGGCATGAAATTAAGAAAATGCAACAAAACAAAATGGGCATGGTATAAGGGATATGGCATTAAATTAATAAAATGCAACAAATCAAAAGGGGCTTGGTATAAGGGATATGGCATGAAATTAATAAAATGCAACAAATCAAAAGGGGTGTGGGTATAACGGATGTGGCATGAAATTTATAAAATGCAACAAATCAAAAGGGGCTTGGTATAAGGGATATGGCATGAAATTAATAAAATGCAACAAAACAAAAGGGATGTGGTATAAGGGATATGGCATGAAATTAATAAGATGCAACAAAGCAAAAGGGGCATGGTATAAGGGATATGGCATGAAATTAATAAAATGCAACAAAACAAAAGGGATGTGGTATAAGGGATATGGCATGAAATTAATAAGATGCAACAAAGCAAAAGGGACATGGTATATTGGTGTAAGGGATATGGCATGAAATTAATAAGATGCAACAAAGCAAAAGGGGCATGGTACAAGGGATATGGCATGAAATTAAAAAGACGCAACAAAGCAAAAGGGGCATGGTATAAGGGATATGGCATGAAATTAATAAGATGAAACAAAGCAAAAGGGGCATGGTATAAGGGATATGGCATGAAATTAATAAAATGCAACAACACAAAAGGGATGTGGTACAAGGAATATGGCATAAAATTAATAAAATGCAACAAAGCAAAAGGGGCATGGTATAAGGGATATGGCATGAAATTAAAAAGACGCAACAAAGCAAAAGGGGCATGGTATAAGGGATATGGCATATGGCATGAAATTAATAAGATGAAACAAAGCAAAAGGGGCATGGTATAAGGGATATGGCATGAAATTAATAAAATGCAACAACACAAAAGGGATGTGGTCCAAGGAATATGGCATAAAATTAATAAAATGCAACAAATCAAAAGGGGCGTGGTATAAGGGATATGGCATGAAATTAATAAAATGCAACAAAACAAAAGGGATGTGGTTGAAGGGATATGGCATGAAATTAATAAGATGCAACAAAGCAAAAGGGGAGTGGGTATAAGGGATATGGCATGAAATTAATAAAATGCAACAAAGCAAAAGGGGGATGGAAAAAGGGATATGGCATGAAATAAATAAGATGCAACAAAGCAAAAGGGATGTGGTATAAGGGATATGGCATGAAATTAATAAAATGCAACAAAGCAAAAGGGGAGTGGGAAAAGGGATATGGCATGAAATTAATAAAATGCAACAAAGCAAAAGGGGCGTGGTATAAGGGATATGGCATGAAATTAATAAGATGCAACAAAGCAAAAGCGATGTGGTATAAGGGATATGGCATGAAATTAATAAAATGCAACAAAACAAAAGGGGCATGGTATAAGGGATATGGCATGAAATTAATAAAATGCAACAAATCAAAAGGGGCATGGTATAAGGGATATGGCATGAAATTAATAAGATGAAACAAAGCAAAAGGGGCATGGTATAAGGGATATGGCATGAAATTAATAAAATGCAACAAAACAAAAGGGGCGTGGTATAAGGGATATGGCATGAAATTAATAAAATGCAACAAAACAAAAGGGGCATGGTATAAGGGATATGGCATGAAATTAATAAATGCAACAAAGCAAAAGGGGCATGGTATAAGGGATATGGCATGAAATTAATAAAATGCAACAAAACAAAAGGGGCGTGGTATAAGGGATATGGCATGAAATTAATAAAATGCAACAAAGCAAAAGAGGCATGGTATAAGGGATATGGCATTAAATTAATAAAATGCAACAAAACAAAAGGGGCATGGTATAAGGGATATGGCATGAAATTAATAAAATGGAACAAAACAAAAGGGGCGTGATATCAGGGATATGGCATGAAATTAATAAAATTCAACAAAACAAAAGGGGCATGGGAAAGGGATATGGCATGAAATTAATAAAATGCAACAAAACAAAAGGGATGTGGTATAAGGGATATGGCATGAAATTAATAAGATGCAACAAAGCAAAAGGGGCATGGTATAAGGGATATGGCATGAAATTAATAAAATGAAACAAAGCAAAAGGGGCATGGTATAAGGGATATGGAATGAAATTAATAAAATGCAACAAAGCAAAAGGGGCATGGTGTAAGGGATATGGCATGAAATTAATAAGATGCAACAAAGCAAAAGGGACATGGTATATTGGTGTAAGGGATATGGAATGAAATTAATAAGATGCAACAAAGCAAAAGGGGCATGGTACAAGGGATATGGCATGAAATTAAAAAGACGCAACAAAGCAAAAGGGGCATGGTATAAAGGATATGGCATGAAATTAATAAGATGAAACAAAGCAAAAGGGGCATGGTATAAGGGATATGGCATGAAATTAATAAAATGCAACAACACAAAAGGGATGTGGTACAAGGAATATGGCATAAAATTAATAAAATGCAACAAATCAAAAGGGGCATGGTATAAGGGATATGGCATGAAATTAATAAAATGCAACAAAACAAAAGGGATGTGGTTGAAGGGATATGGCATGAAATTAATAAGATGCAACAAAGCAAAAGGGGAGTGGGTATAAGGGATATGGCATGAAATTAATAAAATGCAACAAAACAAAAGGGGCGTGGTATAATGGATATGGCATGAAATTAATAAAATGCAACAAAGCAAAAGGGGCATGGTGTAAGGGATATGGCATGAAATTAATAAGATGCAACAAAGCAAAAGGGACATGGTATATTGGTGTAAGGGATATGGAATGAAATTAATAAGATGCAACAAAGCAAAAGGGGCATGGTACAAGGGATATGGCATGAAATTAAAAAGACGCAACAAAGCAAAAGGGGCATGGTATAAAGGATATGGCATGAAATTAATAAGATGAAACAAAGCAAAAGGGGCATGGTATAAGGGATATGGCATGAAATTAATAAAATGCAACAACACAAAAGGGATGTGGTACAAGGAATATGGCATAAAATTAATAAAATGCAACAAATCAAAAGGGGCATGGTATAAGGGATATGGCATGAAATTAATAAAATGCAACAAAACAAAAGGGATGTGGTTGAAGGGATATGGCATGAAATTAATAAGATGCAACAAAGCAAAAGGGGAGTGGGTATAAGGGATATGGCATGAAATTAATAAAATGCAACAAAACAAAAGGGGCGTGGTATAATGGATATGGCATGAAATTAATAAAATGCAACAAAGCAAAAGGGGCATGGTATAAGGGATATGGCATGAAATTAATAAAATGCAACAAAGCAAAAGGGGCATGGTATAAGGGATATGGCATGAAATTAATAAAATGCAACAAAACAAAAGGGGCGTGGTATAAGGGATATGGCATGAAATTAATAAAATGCAACAAAGCAAAAGGGGCATGGTATAAGGGATATGGCATGAAATTAATAAAATGCAACAAAGCAAAAGGGGCGTGGTATAAGGGATATGGCATGAAATTAATAAGATGCAACAAAGCAAAAGCGATGTGGTATAAGGGATATGGCATGAAATTAATAAAATGCAACAAAACAAAAGGGGCATGGTATAAGGGATATGGCATGAAATTAATAAAATGCAACAAATCAAAAGGGGCATGGTATAAGGGATATGGCATGAAATTATTAAGATGCAAAAAAGCAAAAGGGGCATGGTGTAAGGGATATGGCATGAAATTAAGAAAATGCAACAAAACAAAAGGGGCATGGTATAAGGGACATGGCATGAAATTAATAAAATGCAACAAAACAAAAGGGGCATGGTATAAGGGATATGGCATGAAATTAATAAAATGCAACAAAACAAAAGGGGCGTGGTATAAGGGATATGGCATGAAATTAATAAAATGCAACAAAGCAAAAGGGGAGTGGGAAAAGGGATATGGCATGAAATTAATAAAATGCAACAAAGCAAAAGGGGCGTGGTATAAGGGATATGGCATGAAATTAATAAGATGCAACAAAGCAAAAGCGATGTGGTATAAGGGATATGGCATGAAATTAATAAAATGCAACAAAACAAAAGGGGCATGGTATAAGGGATATGGCATGAAATTAATAAAATGCAACAAATCAAAAGGGGCATGGTATAAGGGATATGGCATGAATTTAATAAGATGAAACAAAGCAAAAGGGGCATGGTATAAGGGATATGGCATGAAATTAATAAAATGCAACAAAACAAAAGGGGCGTGGTATAAGGGATATGGCATGAAATTAATAAAATGCAACAAAACAAAAGGGGCATGGTATAAGGGATATGGCATGAAATTAATAAATGCAACAAAGCAAAAGGGGCATGGTATAAGGGATATGGCATGAAATTAATAAAATGCAACAAAACAAAAGGGGCGTGGTATAAGGGATATGGCATGAAATTAATAAAATGCAACAAAGCAAAAGAGGCATGGTATAAGGGATATGGCATTAAATTAATAAAATGCAACAAAACAAAAGGGGCATGGTATAAGGGATATGGCATGAAATTAATAAAATGGAACAAAACAAAAGGGGCGTGATATCAGGGATATGGCATGAAATTAATAAAATTCAACAAAACAAAAGGGGCATGGGAAAGGGATATGGCATGAAATTAATAAAATGCAACAAAACAAAAGGGATGTGGTATAAGGGATATGGCATGAAATTAATAAGATGCAACAAAGCAAAAGGGGCATGGTATAAGGGATATGGCATGAAATTAATAAAATGAAACAAAGCAAAAGGGGCATGGTATAAGGGATATGGAATGAAATTAATAAAATGCAACAAAGCAAAAGGGGCATGGTGTAAGGGATATGGCATGAAATTAATAAGATGCAACAAAGCAAAAGGGACATGGTATATTGGTGTAAGGGATATGGAATGAAATTAATAAGATGCAACAAAACAAAAGGGGCATGGTATAAGGGATATGGCATGAAATTAATAAAATGCAACAAAGCAAAAGGGGGATGGTATAAGGGATATGGTATGAAATAAATAAGATGCAACAAAGCAAAAGGGGCATGGTATAAGGGATATGGCATTAAATTAATAAAATGCAACAAATCAAAAGGGGCTTGGTATAAGAGATATGGCATGAAATTAAGAAAATGCAACAAATCAAAAGGGGCGTGGTATAAGGGATATGGCATGAAATTAATAAAATGCAACAAATCAAAAGGGGTGTGGGTATAACGGATATGGCATGAAATTAATAAAATGCAACAAATCAAAAGAGGCGTGGTATAAGGGATATGGCATGAAATTAATAAAATGCAACAAAACAAAAGGGATGTGGTATAAGGGATATGGCATGAAATTAATAAGATGCAACAAAGCAAAAGGGGCATGGTATAAGGGATGTGGCATGAAATTAATAAAATGCAACAAAACAATAGAGGCGTGGTATAAGGGATATGGCATGAAATTAATAAAATACAACAAAACAAAAGGGGAATGGTATAAGGGATATGGCATGTAATTAATAAAATGCAACAAAGCAAACGGGGCATGGTATAAGGGATTATGGCATGAAATTAATAAAATGCAACAAAACAAAAGGGGCGTGGTATAAGGGATATGGCATGAAATTAATAAAATGCAACAAAACAAAGGGGGCATGGGAAAGGGATATGGCATGAAATTAATAAAATGCAACAAAACAAAAGGGATGTGGTATAAGGGATATGGCATGAAATTAATAAGATGCAACAAAGCAAAAGGGGCATGGTATAAGGGATATGGCATGAAATTAATAAAATGAAACAAAGCAAAAGGGGCATGGTATAAGGGATATGGCATGAAATTAATAAAATGCAACAAAGCAAATGGGGCATGGTATAAGGGATGTGGCATGAAATTAATAAAATGCAACAAAGCAAAAGGGGCATGGTATAAGGGATATGGCATGAAATTAATAAAATGCAACAAAGCAAAAGGGGCATGGTATAAGGGATATGGAATGAAATTAATAAAATGCAACAAAGCAAAAGGGGCATGGTGTAAGGGATATGGCATGAAATTAATAAGATGCAACAAAGCAAAAGGGACATGGTATATTGGTGTAAGGGATATGGCATGAAATTAATAAGATGCAACAAAGCAAAAGGGGCATGGTACAAGGGATATGGCATGAAATTAAAAAGACGCAACAAAGCAAAAGGGGCATGGTATAAGGGATATGGCATGAAATTAATAAGATGAAACAAAGCAAAAGGGGCATGGTATAAGGGATATGGCATGAAATTAATAAAATGCAACAACACAAAAGGGATGTGGTACAAGGAATATGGCATAAAATTAATAAAATGCAACAAATCAAAAGGGGCATGGTATATTGGTGTAAGGGATATGGCATGAAATTAATAAGATGCAACAAAGCAAAAGGGGCATGGTGTAAGGGATATGGCATGAAATTATTAAGATGCAAAAAAGCAAAAGGGGCATGGTGTAAGGGATATGGCATGAAATTAAGAAAATGCAACAAAACAAAAGGGGCATGGGATAAGGGACATGGCATGAAATTAATAAAATGCAACAAAACAAAAGGGGCATGGTATAAGGGATATGGCATGAAATTAATAAAATGCAACAAAGCAAACGGGGCATGGTATAAGGGATTATGGCATGAAATTAATAAAATGCAACAAAACAAAAGGGGCGTGGTATAATGGATATGGCATGAAATTAATAAAATGCAACAAAACAAAAGGGATGTGGTATAAGGGATATGGCATGAAATTAATAAAATGCAAAAAAGCAAAAGGGGCATGGTATAAGGGATATGGCATGAAATTAAGAAAATGCAACAAAGCAAAAGGGGCATGGTGTAAGGGATATGGCATGAAATTAATAAAATGCAACAAAGCAAACGGGGCATGGTATAAGGGATTATGGCATGAAATTAATAAAATGCAACAAAACAAAAGGGGCGTGGTATAATGGATATGGCATGAAATTAATAAAATGCAACAAAGCAAAAGGGGCATGGTATAAGGGATATGGCATGAAATTAATAAAATGCAACAAAGCAAAAGGGGCATGGTATAAGGGATATGGCATGAAATTAATAAAATGCAACAAAACAAAAGGGGCGTGGTATAAGGGATATGGCATGAAATTAATAAAATGCAACAAAGCAAAAGGGGCATGGTATAAGGGATATGGCATGAAATTAATAAAATGCAACAAAGCAAAAGGGGCATGGTATAAGGGATATGGCATGAAATTAATAAAATGCAACAAAGCAAAAGGGGCATGGTATAAGGGATATGGCATGAAATTAATAAAATGCAACAAAACAAAAGGGGCGTGGTATAAGGGATATGGCATGAAATTAATAAAATGCAACAAAGCAAAAGGGGAGTGGGAAAAGGGATATGGCATGAAATTAATAAAATGCAACAAAGCAAAAGGGGCGTGGTATAAGGGATATGGCATGAAATTAATAAGATGCAACAAAGCAAAAGCGATGTGGTATAAGGGATATGGCATGAAATTAATAAAATGCAACAAAACAAAAGGGGCATGGTATAAGGGATATGGCATGAAATTAATAAAATGCAACAAATCAAAAGGGGCATGGTATAAGGGATATGGCATGAAATTAATAAGATGAAACAAAGCAAAAGGGGCATGGTATAAGGGATATGGCATGAAATTAATAAAATGCAACAAAACAAAAGGGGCGTGGTATAAGGGATATGGCATGAAATTAATAAAATGCAACAAAACAAAAGGGGCATGGTATAAGGGATATGGCATGAAATTAATAAATGCAACAAAGCAAAAGGGGCATGGTATAAGGGATATGGCATGAAATTAATAAAATGTAACAAAACAAAAGGGGTGTGGTATAAGGGATATGGCATGAAATTAATAAAATGCAACAAAGCAAAAGAGGCATGGTATAAGGGATATGGCATTAAATTAATAAAATGCAACAAAACAAAAGGGGCATGGTATAAGGGATATGGCATGAAATTAATAAAATGCAACAAAACAAAGGGGGCATGGGAAAGGGATATGGCATGAAATTAATAAAATGCAACAAAACAAAAGGGATGTGGTATAAGGGATATGGCATGAAATTAATAAGATGCAACAAAGCAAAAGGGGCATGGTATAAGGGATATGGCATGAAATTAATAAAATGAAACAAAGCAAAAGGGGCATGGTATAAGGGATATGGCATGAAATTAATAAAATGCAACAAAGCAAATGGGGCATGGTATAAGGGATGTGGCATGAAATTAATAAAATGCAACAAAGCAAAAGGGGCATGGTATAAGGGATATGGCATGAAATTAATAAAATGCAACAAAGCAAAAGGGGCATGGTATAAGGGATATGGAATGAAATTAATAAAATGCAACAAAGCAAAAGGGGCATGGTGTAAGGGATATGGCATGAAATTAATAAGATGCAACAAAGCAAAAGGGACATGGTATATTGGTGTAAGGGATATGGCATGAAATTAATAAGATGCAACAAAGCAAAAGGGGCATGGTACAAGGGATATGGCATGAAATTAAAAAGACGCAACAAAGCAAAAGGGGCATGGTATAAGGGATATGGCATGAAATTAATAAGATGAAACAAAGCAAAAGGGGCATGGTATAAGGGATATGGCATGAAATTAATAAAATGCAACAACACAAAAGGGATGTGGTACAAGGAATATGGCATAAAATTAATAAAATGCAACAAATCAAAAGGGGCATGGTATATTGGTGTAAGGGATATGGCATGAAATTAATAAGATGCAACAAAGCAAAAGGGGCATGGTGTAAGGGATATGGCATGAAATTATTAAGATGCAAAAAAGCAAAAGGGGCATGGTGTAAGGGATATGGCATGAAATTAAGAAAATGCAACAAAACAAAAGGGGCATGGTATAAGGGACATGGCATGAAATTAATAAAATGCAACAAAACAAAAGGGGCATGGTATAAGGGATATGGCATGAAATTAATAAAATGCAACAAAGCAAACGGGGCATGGTATAAGGGATTATGGCATGAAATTAATAAAATGCAACAAAACAAAAGGGGCGTGGTATAATGGATATGGCATGAAATTAATAAAATGCAACAAAACAAAAGGGATGTGGTATAAGGGATATGGCATGAAATTAATAAAATGCAAAAAAGCAAAAGGGGCATGGTATAAGGGATATGGCATGAAATTAAGAAAATGCAACAAAGCAAAAGGGGCATGGTGTAAGGGATATGGCATGAAATTAATAAAATGCAACAAAGCAAACGGGGCATGGTATAAGGGATTATGGCATGAAATTAATAAAATGCAACAAAACAAAAGGGGCGTGGTATAATGGATATGGCATGAAATTAATAAAATGCAACAAAGCAAAAGGGGCATGGTATAAGGGATATGGCATGAAATTAATAAAATGCAACAAAGCAAAAGGGGCATGGTATAAGGGATATGGCATGAAATTAATAAAATGCAACAAAACAAAAGGGGCGTGGTATAAGGGATATGGCATGAAATTAATAAAATGCAACAAAGCAAAAGGGGCATGGTATAAGGGATATGGCATGAAATTAATAAAATGCAACAAAGCAAAAGGGGCATGGTATAAGGGATATGGCATGAAATTAATAAAATGCAACAAAGCAAAAGGGGCATGGTATAAGGGATATGGCATGAAATTAATAAAATGCAACAAAACAAAAGGGGCGTGGTATAAGGGATATGGCATGAAATTAATAAAATGCAACAAAGCAAAAGGGGAGTGGGAAAAGGGATATGGCATGAAATTAATAAAATGCAACAAAGCAAAAGGGGCGTGTTATAAGGGATATGGCATGAAATTAATAAGATGCAACAAAGCAAAAGCGATGTGGTATAAGGGATATGGCATGAAATTAATAAAATGCAACAAAACAAAAGGGGCATGGTATAAGGGATATGGCATGAAATTAATAAAATGCAACAAATCAAAAGGGGCATGGTATAAGGGATATGGCATGAAATTAATAAGATGCAACAAAGCAAAAGGGGCATGGTGTAAGGGATATGGCATGAAATTATTAAGATGCAAAAAAGCAAAAGGGGCATGGTGTAAGGGATATGGCATGAAATTAAGAAAATGCAACAAAACAAAAGGGGCATGGTATAAGGGACATGGCATGAAATTAATAAAATGCAACAAAACAAAAGGGGCATGGTATAAGGGATATGGCATGAAATTAATAAAATGCAACAAAGCAAACGGGGCATGGTATAAGGGATTATGGCATGAAATTAATAAAATGCAACAAAACAAAAGGGGCGTGGTATAATGGATATGGCATGAAATTAATAAAATGCAACAAAACAAAAGGGATGTGGTATAAGGGATATGGCATGAAATTAATAAAATGCAAAAAAGCAAAAGGGGCATGGTATAAGGGATATGGCATGAAATTAAGAAAATGCAACAAAGCAAAAGGGGCATGGTGTAAGGGATATGGCATGAAATTAATAAAATGCAACAAAGCAAACGGGGCATGGTATAAGGGATTATGGCATGAAATTAATAAAATGCAACAAAACAAAAGGGGCGTGGTATAATGGATATGGCATGAAATTAATAAAATGCAACAAAGCAAAAGGGGCATGGTATAAGGGATATGGCATGAAATTAATAAAATGCAACAAAGCAAAAGGGGCATGGTATAAGGGATATGGCATGAAATTAATAAAATGCAACAAAACAAAAGGGGCGTGGTATAAGGGATATGGCATGAAATTAATAAAATGCAACAAAGCAAAAGGGGCATGGTATAAGGGATATGGCATGAAATTAATAAAATGCAACAAAGCAAAAGGGGCATGGTATAAGGGATATGGCATGAAATTAATAAAATGCAACAAAGCAAAAGGGGCATGGTATAAGGGATATGGCATGAAATTAATAAAATGCAACAAAACAAAAGGGGCGTGGTATAAGGGATATGGCATGAAATTAATAAAATGCAACAAAGCAAAAGGGGAGTGGGAAAAGGGATATGGCATGAAATTAATAAAATGCAACAAAGCAAAAGGGGCGTGTTATAAGGGATATGGCATGAAATTAATAAGATGCAACAAAGCAAAAGCGATGTGGTATAAGGGATATGGCATGAAATTAATAAAATGCAACAAAACAAAAGGGGCATGGTATAAGGGATATGGCATGAAATTAATAAGATGAAACAAAGCAAAAGGGGCATGGTATAAGGGATATGGCATGAAATTAATAAAATGCAACAAAACAAAAGGGGCGTGGTATAAGGGATATGGCATGAAATTAATAAAATGCAACAAAACAAAAGGGGCATGGTATAAGGGATATGGCATGAAATTAATAAATGCAACAAAGCAAAAGGGGCATGGTATAAGGGATATGGCATGAAATTAATAAAATGCAACAAAACAAAAGGGGCGTGGTATAAGGGATATGGCATGAAATTAATAAAATGCAACAAAGCAAAAGAGGCATGGTATAAGGGATATGGCATTAAATTAATAAAATGCAACAAAACAAAAGGGGCATGGTATAAGGGATATGGCATGAAATTAATAAAATGGAACAAAACAAAAGGGGCGTGATATCAGGGATATGGCATGAAATTAATAAAATTCAACAAAACAAAAGGGGCATGGGAAAGGGATATGGCATGAAATTAATAAAATGCAACAAAACAAAAGGGATGTGGTATAAGGGATATGGCATGAAATTAATAAGATGCAACAAAGCAAAAGGGGCATGGTATAAGGGATATGGCATGAAATTAATAAAATGAAACAAAGCAAAAGGGGCATGGTATAAGGGATATGGAATGAAATTAATAAAATGCAACAAAGCAAAAGGGGCATGGTGTAAGGGATATGGCATGAAATTAATAAGATGCAACAAAGCAAAAGGGACATGGTATATTGGTGTAAGGGATATGGAATGAAATTAATAAGATGCAACAAAGCAAAAGGGGCATGGTACAAGGGATATGGCATGAAATTAAAAAGACGCAACAAAGCAAAAGGGGCATGGTATAAAGGATATGGCATGAAATTAATAAGATGAAACAAAGCAAAAGGGGCATGGTATAAGGGATATGGCATGAAATTAATAAAATGCAACAACACAAAAGGGATGTGGTACAAGGAATATGGCATAAAATTAATAAAATGCAACAAATCAAAAGGGGCATGGTATAAGGGATATGGCATGAAATTAATAAAATGCAACAAAACAAAAGGGATGTGGTTGAAGGGATATGGCATGAAATTAATAAGATGCAACAAAGCAAAAGGGGAGTGGGTATAAGGGATATGGCATGAAATTAATAAAATGCAACAAAACAAAAGGGGCGTGGTATAATGGATATGGCATGAAATTAATAAAATGCAACAAAGCAAAAGGGGCATGGTATAAGGGATATGGCATGAAATTAATAAAATGCAACAAAGCAAAAGGGGCATGGTATAAGGGATATGGCATGAAATTAATAAAATGCAACAAAACAAAAGGGGCGTGGTATAAGGGATATGGCATGAAATTAATAAAATGCAACAAAGCAAAAGGGGCATGGTATAAGGGATATGGCATGAAATTAATAAAATGCAACAAAGCAAAAGGGGCGTGGTATAAGGGATATGGCATGAAATTAATAAGATGCAACAAAGCAAAAGCGATGTGGTATAAGGGATATGGCATGAAATTAATAAAATGCAACAAAACAAAAGGGGCATGGTATAAGGGATATGGCATGAAATTAATAAAATGCAACAAATCAAAAGGGGCATGGTATAAGGGATATGGCATGAAATTATTAAGATGCAAAAAAGCAAAAGGGGCATGGTGTAAGGGATATGGCATGAAATTAAGAAAATGCAACAAAACAAAAGGGGCATGGTATAAGGGACATGGCATGAAATTAATAAAATGCAACAAAACAAAAGGGGCATGGTATAAGGGATATGGCATGAAATTAATAAAATGCAACAAAACAAAAGGGGCGTGGTATAAGGGATATGGCATGAAATTAATAAAATGCAACAAAGCAAAAGGGGAGTGGGAAAAGGGATATGGCATGAAATTAATAAAATGCAACAAAGCAAAAGGGGCGTGGTATAAGGGATATGGCATGAAATTAATAAGATGCAACAAAGCAAAAGCGATGTGGTATAAGGGATATGGCATGAAATTAATAAAATGCAACAAAACAAAAGGGGCATGGTATAAGGGATATGGCATGAAATTAATAAAATGCAACAAATCAAAAGGGGCATGGTATAAGGGATATGGCATGAAATTAATAAGATGAAACAAAGCAAAAGGGGCATGGTATAAGGGATATGGCATGAAATTAATAAAATGCAACAAAACAAAAGGGGCGTGGTATAAGGGATATGGCATGAAATTAATAAAATGCAACAAAACAAAAGGGGCATGGTATAAGGGATATGGCATGAAATTAATAAATGCAACAAAGCAAAAGGGGCATGGTATAAGGGATATGGCATGAAATTAATAAAATGCAACAAAACAAAAGGGGCGTGGTATAAGGGATATGGCATGAAATTAATAAAATGCAACAAAGCAAAAGAGGCATGGTATAAGGGATATGGCATTAAATTAATAAAATGCAACAAAACAAAAGGGGCATGGTATAAGGGATATGGCATGAAATTAATAAAATGGAACAAAACAAAAGGGGCGTGATATCAGGGATATGGCATGAAATTAATAAAATTCAACAAAACAAAAGGGGCATGGGAAAGGGATATGGCATGAAATTAATAAAATGCAACAAAACAAAAGGGATGTGGTATAAGGGATATGGCATGAAATTAATAAGATGCAACAAAGCAAAAGGGGCATGGTATAAGGGATATGGCATGAAATTAATAAAATGAAACAAAGCAAAAGGGGCATGGTATAAGGGATATGGAATGAAATTAATAAAATGCAACAAAGCAAAAGGGGCATGGTGTAAGGGATATGGCATGAAATTAATAAGATGCAACAAAGCAAAAGGGACATGGTATATTGGTGTAAGGGATATGGAATGAAATTAATAAGATGCAACAAAGCAAAAGGGGCATGGTACAAGGGATATGGCATGAAATTAAAAAGACGCAACAAAGCAAAAGGGGCATGGTATAAAGGATATGGCATGAAATTAATAAGATGAAACAAAGCAAAAGGGGCATGGTATAAGGGATATGGCATGAAATTAATAAAATGCAACAACACAAAAGGGATGTGGTACAAGGAATATGGCATAAAATTAATAAAATGCAACAAATCAAAAGGGGCATGGTATAAGGGATATGGCATGAAATTAATAAAATGCAACAAAACAAAAGGGATGTGGTTGAAGGGATATGGCATGAAATTAATAAGATGCAACAAAGCAAAAGGGGAGTGGGTATAAGGGATATGGCATGAAATTAATAAAATGCAACAAAACAAAAGGGGCGTGGTATAATGGATATGGCATGAAATTAATAAAATGCAACAAAGCAAAAGGGGCATGGTGTAAGGGATATGGCATGAAATTAATAAGATGCAACAAAGCAAAAGGGACATGGTATATTGGTGTAAGGGATATGGAATGAAATTAATAAGATGCAACAAAGCAAAAGGGGCATGGTACAAGGGATATGGCATGAAATTAAAAAGACGCAACAAAGCAAAAGGGGCATGGTATAAAGGATATGGCATGAAATTAATAAGATGAAACAAAGCAAAAGGGGCATGGTATAAGGGATATGGCATGAAATTAATAAAATGCAACAACACAAAAGGGATGTGGTACAAGGAATATGGCATAAAATTAATAAAATGCAACAAATCAAAAGGGGCATGGTATAAGGGATATGGCATGAAATTAATAAAATGCAACAAAACAAAAGGGATGTGGTTGAAGGGATATGGCATGAAATTAATAAGATGCAACAAAGCAAAAGGGGAGTGGGTATAAGGGATATGGCATGAAATTAATAAAATGCAACAAAACAAAAGGGGCGTGGTATAATGGATATGGCATGAAATTAATAAAATGCAACAAAGCAAAAGGGGCATGGTATAAGGGATATGGCATGAAATTAATAAAATGCAACAAAGCAAAAGGGGCATGGTATAAGGGATATGGCATGAAATTAATAAAATGCAACAAAACAAAAGGGGCGTGGTATAAGGGATATGGCATGAAATTAATAAAATGCAACAAAGCAAAAGGGGCATGGTATAAGGGATATGGCATGAAATTAATAAAATGCAACAAAGCAAAAGGGGCGTGGTATAAGGGATATGGCATGAAATTAATAAGATGCAACAAAGCAAAAGCGATGTGGTATAAGGGATATGGCATGAAATTAATAAAATGCAACAAAACAAAAGGGGCATGGTATAAGGGATATGGCATGAAATTAATAAAATGCAACAAATCAAAAGGGGCATGGTATAAGGGATATGGCATGAAATTATTAAGATGCAAAAAAGCAAAAGGGGCATGGTGTAAGGGATATGGCATGAAATTAAGAAAATGCAACAAAACAAAAGGGGCATGGTATAAGGGACATGGCATGAAATTAATAAAATGCAACAAAACAAAAGGGGCATGGTATAAGGGATATGGCATGAAATTAATAAAATGCAACAAAACAAAAGGGGCGTGGTATAAGGGATATGGCATGAAATTAATAAAATGCAACAAAGCAAAAGGGGAGTGGGAAAAGGGATATGGCATGAAATTAATAAAATGCAACAAAGCAAAAGGGGCGTGGTATAAGGGATATGGCATGAAATTAATAAGATGCAACAAAGCAAAAGCGATGTGGTATAAGGGATATGGCATGAAATTAATAAAATGCAACAAAACAAAAGGGGCATGGTATAAGGGATATGGCATGAAATTAATAAAATGCAACAAATCAAAAGGGGCATGGTATAAGGGATATGGCATGAAATTAATAAGATGAAACAAAGCAAAAGGGGCATGGTATAAGGGATATGGCATGAAATTAATAAAATGCAACAAAACAAAAGGGGCATGGTATAAGGGATATGGCATGAAATTAATAAATGCAACAAAGCAAAAGGGGCATGGTATAAGGGATATGGCATGAAATTAATAAAATGCAACAAAACAAAAGGGGCGTGGTATAAGGGATATGGCATGAAATTAATAAAATGCAACAAAGCAAAAGAGGCATGGTATAAGGGATATGGCATTAAATTAATAAAATGCAACAAAACAAAAGGGGCATGGTATAAGGGATATGGCATGAAATTAATAAAATGGAACAAAACAAAAGGGGCGTGATATCAGGGATATGGCATGAAATTAATAAAATTCAACAAAACAAAAGGGGCATGGGAAAGGGATATGGCATGAAATTAATAAAATGCAACAAAACAAAAGGGATGTGGTATAAGGGATATGGCATGAAATTAATAAGATGCAACAAAGCAAAAGGGGCATGGTATAAGGGATATGGCATGAAATTAATAAAATGAAACAAAGCAAAAGGGGCATGGTATAAGGGATATGGAATGAAATTAATAAAATGCAACAAAGCAAAAGGGGCATGGTGTAAGGGATATGGCATGAAATTAATAAGATGCAACAAAGCAAAAGGGACATGGTATATTGGTGTAAGGGATATGGAATGAAATTAATAAGATGCAACAAAGCAAAAGGGGCATGGTACAAGGGATATGGCATGAAATTAAAAAGACGCAACAAAGCAAAAGGGGCATGGTATAAAGGATATGGCATGAAATTAATAAGATGAAACAAAGCAAAAGGGGCATGGTATAAGGGATATGGCATGAAATTAATAAAATGCAACAACACAAAAGGGATGTGGTACAAGGAATATGGCATAAAATTAATAAAATGCAACAAATCAAAAGGGGCATGGTATAAGGGATATGGCATGAAATTAATAAAATGCAACAAAACAAAAGGGATGTGGTTGAAGGGATATGGCATGAAATTAATAAGATGCAACAAAGCAAAAGGGGAGTGGGTATAAGGGATATGGCATGAAATTAATAAAATGCAACAAAACAAAAGGGGCGTGGTATAATGGATATGGCATGAAATTAATAAAATGCAACAAAGCAAAAGGGGCATGGTATAAGGGATATGGCATGAAATTAATAAAATGCAACAAAGCAAAAGGGGCATGGTATAAGGGATATGGCATGAAATTAATAAAATGCAACAAAACAAAAGGGGCGTGGTATAAGGGATATGGCATGAAATTAATAAAATGCAACAAAGCAAAAGGGGCATGGTATAAGGGATATGGCATGAAATTAATAAAATGCAACAAAGCAAAAGGGGCGTGGTATAAGGGATATGGCATGAAATTAATAAGATGCAACAAAGCAAAAGCGATGTGGTATAAGGGATATGGCATGAAATTAATAAAATGCAACAAAACAAAAGGGGCATGGTATAAGGGATATGGCATGAAATTAATAAAATGCAACAAATCAAAAGGGGCATGGTATAAGGGATATGGCATGAAATTATTAAGATGCAAAAAAGCAAAAGGGGCATGGTGTAAGGGATATGGCATGAAATTAAGAAAATGCAACAAAACAAAAGGGGCATGGTATAAGGGACATGGCATGAAATTAATAAAATGCAACAAAACAAAAGGGGCATGGTATAAGGGATATGGCATGAAATTAATAAAATGCAACAAAGCAAACGGGGCATGGCATAAGGGATTATGGCATGAAATTAATAAAATGCAACAAAACAAAAGGGGCGTGGTATAATGGATATGGCATGAAATTAATAAAATGCAACAAAGCAAAAGGGGCATGGTATAAGGGATATGGCATGAAATTAATAAAATGCAACAAAACAAAAGGGGCGTGGTATAAGGGATATGGCATGAAATTAATAAAATGAAACAAAGCAAAAGGGGCATGGTATAAGGGATATGGCATGAAATTAATAAAATGCAACAAAGCAAACGGGGCATGGTATAAGGGATTATGGCATGAAATTAATAAAATGCAACAAAACAAAAGGGGCGTGGTATAATGGATATGGCATGAAATTAATAAAATGCAACAAAGCAAAAGGGGCATGGTATAAGGGATATGGCATGAAATTAATAAAATGCAACAAAGCAAAAGGGGCATGGTATAAGGGATATGGCATGAAATTAAAAAGACGCAACAAAGCAAAAGGGGCATGGTATAAGGGATATGGCATATGGCATGAAATTAATAAGATGAAACAAAGCAAAAGGGGCATGGTATAAGGGATATGGCATGAAATTAATAAAATGCAACAACACAAAAGGGATGTGGTCCAAGGAATATGGCATAAAATTAATAAAATGCAACAAATCAAAAGGGGCATGGTATAAGGGATATGGCATGAAATTAATAAAATGCAACAAAACAAAAGGGATGTGGTTGAAGGGATATGGCATGAAATTAATAAGATGCAACAAAGCAAAAGGGGAGTGGGTATAAGGGATATGGCATGAAATTAATAAAATGCAACAAAGCAAAAGGGGGATGGAAAAAGGGATATGGCATGAAATAAATAAGATGCAACAAAGCAGAAGGGATGTGGTATAAGGGATATGGCATGAAATTTATAAAATGCAACAAAACAAAAGGGGCGTGGTATAAGGTATATGGCATGAAATTAATAAAATGAAACAAAGCAAAAGGGGCGTGGTATAAGGGATGTGGCATGAAATTAATAAAATGCAACAAATCAAAATGGGGATGGTATAAGGGATATGGCATGAAATAAATAAGATGCAACAAAACAAAAGGGGCATGGTATAAGGGATATGGCATGAAATAAATAAGATGCAACAAAACAAAAGGGGCATGGTATAAGGGATATGGCATGAAATTAATAAAATGCAACAAAGCAAAAGGGGGATGGTATAAGGGATATGGCATGAAATAAATAAGATGCAACAAATCAAAATGGGGATGGTATAAGGGATATGGCATGAAATAAATAAGATGCAACAAAACAAAAGGGGCATGGTATAAGGGATATGGCATGAAATTAATAAAATGCAACAAAGCAAAAGGGGGATGGTATAAGGGATATGGTATGAAATAAATAAGATGCAACAAAGCAAAAGGGGCATGGTATAAGGGATATGGCATTAAATTAATAAAATGCAACAAATCAAAAGGGGCTTGGTATAAGAGATATGGCATGAAATTAAGAAAATGCAACAAATCAAAAGGGGCGTGGTATAAGGGATATGGCATGAAATTAATAAAATGCAACAAATCAAAAGGGGTGTGGGTATAACGGATATGGCATGAAATTAATAAAATGCAACAAATCAAAAGAGGCGTGGTATAAGGGATATGGCATGAAATTAATAAAATGCAACAAAACAAAAGGGATGTGGTATAAGGGATATGGCATGAAATTAATAAGATGCAACAAAGCAAAAGGGGCATGGTATAAGGGATGTGGCATGAAATTAATAAAATGCAACAAAACAATAGAGGCGTGGTATAAGGGATATGGCATAAAATTAATAAAATACAACAAAACAAAAGGGGAATGGTATAAGGGATATGGCATGTAATTAATAAAATGCAACAAAGCAAACGGGGCATGGTATAAGGGATTATGGCATGAAATTAATAAAATGCAACAAAACAAAAGGGGCGTGGTATAAGGGATATGGCATGAAATTAATAAAATGCAACAAAACAAAGGGGGCATGGGAAAGGGATATGGCATGAAATTAATAAAATGCAACAAAACAAAAGGGATGTGGTATAAGGGATATGGCATGAAATTAATAAGATGCAACAAAGCAAAAGGGGCATGGTATAAGGGATATGGCATGAAATTAATAAAATGAAACAAAGCAAAAGGGGCATGGTATAAGGGATATGGCATGAAATTAATAAAATGCAACAAAGCAAATGGGGCATGGTATAAGGGATGTGGCATGAAATTAATAAAATGCAACAAAGCAAAAGGGGCATGGTATAAGGGATATGGCATGAAATTAATAAAATGCAACAAAGCAAAAGGGGCATGGTATAAGGGATATGGAATGAAATTAATAAAATGCAACAAAGCAAAAGGGGCATGGTGTAAGGGATATGGCATGAAATTAATAAGATGCAACAAAGCAAAAGGGACATGGTATATTGGTGTAAGGGATATGGCATGAAATTAATAAGATGCAACAAAGCAAAAGGGGCATGGTACAAGGGATATGGCATGAAATTAAAAAGACGCAACAAAGCAAAAGGGGCATGGTATAAGGGATATGGCATGAAATTAATAAGATGAAACAAAGCAAAAGGGGCATGGTATAAGGGATATGGCATGAAATTAATAAAATGCAACAACACAAAAGGGATGTGGTACAAGGAATATGGCATAAAATTAATAAAATGCAACAAATCAAAAGGGGCATGGTATATTGGTGTAAGGGATATGGCATGAAATTAATAAGATGCAACAAAGCAAAAGGGGCATGGTGTAAGGGATATGGCATGAAATTATTAAGATGCAAAAAAGCAAAAGGGGCATGGTGTAAGGGATATGGCATGAAATTAAGAAAATGCAACAAAACAAAAGGGGCATGGTATAAGGGACATGGCATGAAATTAATAAAATGCAACAAAACAAAAGGGGCATGGTATAAGGGATATGGCATGAAATTAATAAAATGCAACAAAGCAAACGGGGCATGGTATAAGGGATTATGGCATGAAATTAATAAAATGCAACAAAACAAAAGGGGCGTGGTATAATGGATATGGCATGAAATTAATAAAATGCAACAAAACAAAAGGGATGTGGTACAAGGGATATGGCATGAAATTAATAAAATGCAAAAAAGCAAAAGGGGCATGGTATAAGGGATATGGCATGAAATTAAGAAAATGCAACAAAGCAAAAGGGGCATGGTGTAAGGGATATGGCATGAAATTAATAAAATGCAACAAAGCAAACGGGGCATGGTATAAGGGATTATGGCATGAAATTAATAAAATGCAACAAAACAAAAGGGGCGTGGTATAATGGATATGGCATGAAATTAATAAAATGCAACAAAGCAAAAGGGGCATGGTATAAGGGATATGGCATGAAATTAATAAAATGCAACAAAGCAAAAGGGGCGTGGTATAAGGGATATGGCATGAAATTAATAAAATGCAACAAAGCAAAAGGGGAGTGGGAAAAGGGATATGGCATGAAATTAATAAAATGCAACAAAGCAAAAGGGGCGTGGTATAAGGGATATGGCATGAAATTAATAAGATGCAACAAAGCAAAAGCGATGTGGTATAAGGGATATGGCATGAAATTAATAAAATGCAACAAAACAAAAGGGGCATGGTATAAGGGATATGGCATGAAATTAATAAAATGCAACAAATCAAAAGGGGCATGGTATAAGGGATATGGCATGAAATTAATAAGATGAAACAAAGCAAAAGGGGCATGGTATAAGGGATATGGCATGAAATTAATAAAATGCAACAAAACAAAAGGGGCGTGGTATAAGGGATATGGCATGAAATTAATAAAATGCAACAAAACAAAAGGGGCATGGTATAAGGGATATGGCATGAAATTAATAAATGCAACAAAGCAAAAGGGGCATGGTATAAGGGATATGGCATGAAATTAATAAAATGCAACAAAACAAAAGGGGCGTGGTATAAGGGATATGGCATGAAATTAATAAAATGCAACAAAGCAAAAGAGGCATGGTATAAGGGATATGGCATTAAATTAATAAAATGCAACAAAACAAAAGGGGCATGGTATAAGGGATATGGCATGAAATTAATAAAATGGAACAAAACAAAAGGGGCGTGATATCAGGGATATGGCATGAAATTAATAAAATTCAACAAAACAAAAGGGGCATGGGAAAGGGATATGGCATGAAATTAATAAAATGCAACAAAACAAAAGGGATGTGGTATAAGGGATATGGCATGAAATTAATAAGATGCAACAAAGCAAAAGGGGCATGGTATAAGGGATATGGCATGAAATTAATAAAATGAAACAAAGCAAAAGGGGCATGGTATAAGGGATATGGAATGAAATTAATAAAATGCAACAAAGCAAAAGGGGCATGGTGTAAGGGATATGGCATGAAATTAATAAGATGCAACAAAGCAAAAGGGACATGGTATATTGGTGTAAGGGATATGGAATGAAATTAATAAGATGCAACAAAGCAAAAGGGGCATGGTACAAGGGATATGGCATGAAATTAAAAAGACGCAACAAAGCAAAAGGGGCATGGTATAAAGGATATGGCATGAAATTAATAAGATGAAACAAAGCAAAAGGGGCATGGTATAAGGGATATGGCATGAAATTAATAAAATGCAACAACACAAAAGGGATGTGGTACAAGGAATATGGCATAAAATTAATAAAATGCAACAAATCAAAAGGGGCATGGTATAAGGGATATGGCATGAAATTAATAAAATGCAACAAAACAAAAGGGATGTGGTTGAAGGGATATGGCATGAAATTAATAAGATGCAACAAAGCAAAAGGGGAGTGGGTATAAGGGATATGGCATGAAATTAATAAAATGCAACAAAACAAAAGGGGCGTGGTATAATGGATATGGCATGAAATTAATAAAATGCAACAAAGCAAAAGGGGCATGGTATAAGGGATATGGCATGAAATTAATAAAATGCAACAAAGCAAAAGGGGCATGGTATAAGGGATATGGCATGAAATTAATAAAATGCAACAAAACAAAAGGGGCGTGGTATAAGGGATATGGCATGAAATTAATAAAATGCAACAAAGCAAAAGGGGCATGGTATAAGGGATATGGCATGAAATTAATAAAATGCAACAAAGCAAAAGGGGCGTGGTATAAGGGATATGGCATGAAATTAATAAGATGCAACAAAGCAAAAGCGATGTGGTATAAGGGATATGGCATGAAATTAATAAAATGCAACAAAACAAAAGGGGCATGGTATAAGGGATATGGCATGAAATTAATAAAATGCAACAAATCAAAAGGGGCATGGTATAAGGGATATGGCATGAAATTATTAAGATGCAAAAAAGCAAAAGGGGCATGGTGTAAGGGATATGGCATGAAATTAAGAAAATGCAACAAAACAAAAGGGGCATGGTATAAGGGACATGGCATGAAATTAATAAAATGCAACAAAACAAAAGGGGCATGGTATAAGGGATATGGCATGAAATTAATAAAATGCAACAAAGCAAACGGGGCATGGTATAAGGGATTATGGCATGAAATTAATAAAATGCAACAAAACAAAAGGGGCGTGGTATAATGGATATGGCATGAAATTAATAAAATGCAACAAAGCAAAAGGGGCATGGTATAAGGGATATGGCATGAAATTAATAAAATGCAACAAAACAAAAGGGGCGTGGTATAAGGGATATGGCATGAAATTAATAAAATGAAACAAAGCAAAAGGGGCATGGTATAAGGGATATGGCATGAAATTAATAAAATGCAACAAAGCAAACGGGGCATGGTATAAGGGATTATGGCATGAAATTAATAAAATGCAACAAAACAAAAGGGGCGTGGTATAATGGATATGGCATGAAATTAATAAAATGCAACAAAGCAAAAGGGGCATGGTATAAGGGATATGGCATGAAATTAATAAAATGCAACAAAGCAAAAGGGGCATGGTATAAGGGATATGGCATGAAATTAAAAAGACGCAACAAAGCAAAAGGGGCATGGTATAAGGGATATGGCATATGGCATGAAATTAATAAGATGAAACAAAGCAAAAGGGGCATGGTATAAGGGATATGGCATGAAATTAATAAAATGCAACAACACAAAAGGGATGTGGTCCAAGGAATATGGCATAAAATTAATAAAATGCAACAAATCAAAAGGGGCATGGTATAAGGGATATGGCATGAAATTAATAAAATGCAACAAAACAAAAGGGATGTGGTTGAAGGGATATGGCATGAAATTAATAAGATGCAACAAAGCAAAAGGGGAGTGGGTATAAGGGATATGGCATGAAATTAATAAAATGCAACAAAGCAAAAGGGGGATGGAAAAAGGGATATGGCATGAAATAAATAAGATGCAACAAAGCAGAAGGGATGTGGTATAAGGGATATGGCATGAAATTTATAAAATGCAACAAAACAAAAGGGGCGTGGTATAAGGTATATGGCATGAAATTAATAAAATGAAACAAAGCAAAAGGGGCGTGGTATAAGGGATGTGGCATGAAATTAATAAAATGCAACAAATCAAAATGGGGATGGTATAAGGGATATGGCATGAAATAAATAAGATGCAACAAAACAAAAGGGGCATGGTATAAGGGATATGGCATGAAATAAATAAGATGCAACAAAACAAAAGGGGCATGGTATAAGGGATATGGCATGAAATTAATAAAATGCAACAAAGCAAAAGGGGGATGGTATAAGGGATATGGCATGAAATAAATAAGATGCAACAAATCAAAATGGGGATGGTATAAGGGATATGGCATGAAATAAATAAGATGCAACAAAACAAAAGGGGCATGGTATAAGGGATATGGCATGAAATTAATAAAATGCAACAAAGCAAAAGGGGGATGGTATAAGGGATATGGTATGAAATAAATAAGATGCAACAAAGCAAAAGGGGCATGGTATAAGGGATATGGCATTAAATTAATAAAATGCAACAAATCAAAAGGGGCTTGGTATAAGAGATATGGCATGAAATTAAGAAAATGCAACAAATCAAAAGGGGCGTGGTATAAGGGATATGGCATGAAATTAATAAAATGCAACAAATCAAAAGGGGTGTGGGTATAACGGATATGGCATGAAATTAATAAAATGCAACAAATCAAAAGAGGCGTGGTATAAGGGATATGGCATGAAATTAATAAAATGCAACAAAACAAAAGGGATGTGGTATAAGGGATATGGCATGAAATTAATAAGATGCAACAAAGCAAAAGGGGCATGGTATAAGGGATGTGGCATGAAATTAATAAAATGCAACAAAACAATAGAGGCGTGGTATAAGGGATATGGCATGAAATTAATAAAATACAACAAAACAAAAGGGGAATGGTATAAGGGATATGGCATGTAATTAATAAAATGCAACAAAGCAAACGGGGCATGGTATAAGGGATTATGGCATGAAATTAATAAAATGCAACAAAACAAAAGGGGCGTGGTATAAGGGATATGGCATGAAATTAATAAAATGCAACAAAACAAAGGGGGCATGGGAAAGGGATATGGCATGAAATTAATAAAATGCAACAAAACAAAAGGGATGTGGTATAAGGGATATGGCATGAAATTAATAAGATGCAACAAAGCAAAAGGGGCATGGTATAAGGGATATGGCATGAAATTAATAAAATGAAACAAAGCAAAAGGGGCATGGTATAAGGGATATGGCATGAAATTAATAAAATGCAACAAAGCAAATGGGGCATGGTATAAGGGATGTGGCATGAAATTAATAAAATGCAACAAAGCAAAAGGGGCATGGTATAAGGGATATGGCATGAAATTAATAAAATGCAACAAAGCAAAAGGGGCATGGTATAAGGGATATGGAATGAAATTAATAAAATGCAACAAAGCAAAAGGGGCATGGTGTAAGGGATATGGCATGAAATTAATAAGATGCAACAAAGCAAAAGGGACATGGTATATTGGTGTAAGGGATATGGCATGAAATTAATAAGATGCAACAAAGCAAAAGGGGCATGGTACAAGGGATATGGCATGAAATTAAAAAGACGCAACAAAGCAAAAGGGGCATGGTATAAGGGATATGGCATGAAATTAATAAGATGAAACAAAGCAAAAGGGGCATGGTATAAGGGATATGGCATGAAATTAATAAAATGCAACAACACAAAAGGGATGTGGTACAAGGAATATGGCATAAAATTAATAAAATGCAACAAATCAAAAGGGGCATGGTATATTGGTGTAAGGGATATGGCATGAAATTAATAAGATGCAACAAAGCAAAAGGGGCATGGTGTAAGGGATATGGCATGAAATTATTAAGATGCAAAAAAGCAAAAGGGGCATGGTGTAAGGGATATGGCATGAAATTAAGAAAATGCAACAAAACAAAAGGGGCATGGTATAAGGGACATGGCATGAAATTAATAAAATGCAACAAAACAAAAGGGGCATGGTATAAGGGATATGGCATGAAATTAATAAAATGCAACAAAGCAAACGGGGCATGGTATAAGGGATTATGGCATGAAATTAATAAAATGCAACAAAACAAAAGGGGCGTGGTATAATGGATATGGCATGAAATTAATAAAATGCAACAAAACAAAAGGGATGTGGTACAAGGGATATGGCATGAAATTAATAAAATGCAAAAAAGCAAAAGGGGCATGGTATAAGGGATATGGCATGAAATTAAGAAAATGCAACAAAGCAAAAGGGGCATGGTGTAAGGGATATGGCATGAAATTAATAAAATGCAACAAAGCAAACGGGGCATGGTATAAGGGATTATGGCATGAAATTAATAAAATGCAACAAAACAAAAGGGGCGTGGTATAATGGATATGGCATGAAATTAATAAAATGCAACAAAGCAAAAGGGGCATGGTATAAGGGATATGGCATGAAATTAATAAAATGCAACAAAGCAAAAGGGGCATGGTATAAGGGATATGGCATGAAATTAATAAAATGCAACAAAACAAAAGGGGCGTGGTATAAGGGATATGGCATGAAATTAATAAAATGCAACAAAGCAAAAGGGGCATGGTATAAGGGATATGGCATGAAATTAATAAAATGCAACAAAGCAAAAGGGGCATGGTATAAGGGATATGGCATGAAATTAATAAAATGCAACAAAGCAAAAGGGGCATGGTATAAGGGATATGGCATGAAATTAATAAAATGCAACAAAACAAAAGGGGCGTGGTATAAGGGATATGGCATGAAATTAATAAAATGCAACAAAGCAAAAGGGGAGTGGGAAAAGGGATATGGCATGAAATTAATAAAATGCAACAAAGCAAAAGGGGCGTGGTATAAGGGATATGGCATGAAATTAATAAGATGCAACAAAGCAAAAGCGATGTGGTATAAGGGATATGGCATGAAATTAATAAAATGCAACAAAACAAAAGGGGCATGGTATAAGGGATATGGCATGAAATTAATAAAATGCAACAAATCAAAAGGGGCATGGTATAAGGGATATGGCATGAAATTAATAAGATGAAACAAAGCAAAAGGGGCATGGTATAAGGGATATGGCATGAAATTAATAAAATGCAACAAAACAAAAGGGGCGTGGTATAAGGGATATGGCATGAAATTAATAAAATGCAACAAAACAAAAGGGGCATGGTATAAGGGATATGGCATGAAATTAATAAATGCAACAAAGCAAAAGGGGCATGGTATAAGGGATATGGCATGAAATTAATAAAATGCAACAAAACAAAAGGGGCGTGGTATAAGGGATATGGCATGAAATTAATAAAATGCAACAAAGCAAAAGAGGCATGGTATAAGGGATATGGCATTAAATTAATAAAATGCAACAAAACAAAAGGGGCATGGTATAAGGGATATGGCATGAAATTAATAAAATGGAACAAAACAAAAGGGGCGTGATATCAGGGATATGGCATGAAATTAATAAAATTCAACAAAACAAAAGGGGCATGGGAAAGGGATATGGCATGAAATTAATAAAATGCAACAAAACAAAAGGGATGTGGTATAAGGGATATGGCATGAAATTAATAAGATGCAACAAAGCAAAAGGGGCATGGTATAAGGGATATGGCATGAAATTAATAAAATGAAACAAAGCAAAAGGGGCATGGTATAAGGGATATGGAATGAAATTAATAAAATGCAACAAAGCAAAAGGGGCATGGTGTAAGGGATATGGCATGAAATTAATAAGATGCAACAAAGCAAAAGGGACATGGTATATTGGTGTAAGGGATATGGAATGAAATTAATAAGATGCAACAAAGCAAAAGGGGCATGGTACAAGGGATATGGCATGAAATTAAAAAGACGCAACAAAGCAAAAGGGGCATGGTATAAAGGATATGGCATGAAATTAATAAGATGAAACAAAGCAAAAGGGGCATGGTATAAGGGATATGGCATGAAATTAATAAAATGCAACAACACAAAAGGGATGTGGTACAAGGAATATGGCATAAAATTAATAAAATGCAACAAATCAAAAGGGGCATGGTATAAGGGATATGGCATGAAATTAATAAAATGCAACAAAACAAAAGGGATGTGGTTGAAGGGATATGGCATGAAATTAATAAGATGCAACAAAGCAAAAGGGGAGTGGGTATAAGGGATATGGCATGAAATTAATAAAATGCAACAAAACAAAAGGGGCGTGGTATAATGGATATGGCATGAAATTAATAAAATGCAACAAAGCAAAAGGGGCATGGTATAAGGGATATGGCATGAAATTAATAAAATGCAACAAAGCAAAAGGGGCATGGTATAAGGGATATGGCATGAAATTAATAAAATGCAACAAAACAAAAGGGGCGTTGTATAAGGGATATGGCATGAAATTAATAAAATGCAACAAAGCAAAAGGGGCATGGTATAAGGGATATGGCATGAAATTAATAAAATGCAACAAAGCAAAAGGGGCGTGGTATAAGGGATATGGCATGAAATTAATAAGATGCAACAAAGCAAAAGCGATGTGGTATAAGGGATATGGCATGAAATTAATAAAATGCAACAAAACAAAAGGGGCATGGTATAAGGGATATGGCATGAAATTAATAAAATGCAACAAATCAAAAGGGGCATGGTATAAGGGATATGGCATGAAATTATTAAGATGCAAAAAAGCAAAAGGGGCATGGTGTAAGGGATATGGCATGAAATTAAGAAAATGCAACAAAACAAAAGGGGCATGGTATAAGGGACATGGCATGAAATTAATAAAATGCAACAAAACAAAAGGGGCATGGTATAAGGGATATGGCATGAAATTAATAAAATGCAACAAAGCAAACGGGGCATGGTATAAGGGATTATGGCATGAAATTAATAAAATGCAACAAAACAAAAGGGGCGTGGTATAATGGATATGGCATGAAATTAATAAAATGCAACAAAGCAAAAGGGGCATGGTATAAGGGATATGGCATGAAATTAATAAAATGCAACAAAACAAAAGGGGCGTGGTATAAGGGATATGGCATGAAATTAATAAAATGAAACAAAGCAAAAGGGGCATGGTATAAGGGATATGGCATGAAATTAATAAAATGCAACAAAGCAAACGGGGCATGGTATAAGGGATTATGGCATGAAATTAATAAAATGCAACAAAACAAAAGGGGCGTGGTATAATGGATATGGCATGAAATTAATAAAATGCAACAAAGCAAAAGGGGCATGGTATAAGGGATATGGCATGAAATTAATAAAATGCAACAAAGCAAAAGGGGCATGGTATAAGGGATATGGCATGAAATTAAAAAGACGCAACAAAGCAAAAGGGGCATGGTATAAGGGATATGGCATATGGCATGAAATTAATAAGATGAAACAAAGCAAAAGGGGCATGGTATAAGGGATATGGCATGAAATTAATAAAATGCAACAACACAAAAGGGATGTGGTCCAAGGAATATGGCATAAAATTAATAAAATGCAACAAATCAAAAGGGGCATGGTATAAGGGATATGGCATGAAATTAATAAAATGCAACAAAACAAAAGGGATGTGGTTGAAGGGATATGGCATGAAATTAATAAGATGCAACAAAGCAAAAGGGGAGTGGGTATAAGGGATATGGCATGAAATTAATAAAATGCAACAAAGCAAAAGGGGGATGGAAAAAGGGATATGGCATGAAATAAATAAGATGCAACAAAGCAGAAGGGATGTGGTATAAGGGATATGGCATGAAATTTATAAAATGCAACAAAACAAAAGGGGCGTGGTATAAGGTATATGGCATGAAATTAATAAAATGAAACAAAGCAAAAGGGGCGTGGTATAAGGGATGTGGCATGAAATTAATAAAATGCAACAAATCAAAATGGGGATGGTATAAGGGATATGGCATGAAATAAATAAGATGCAACAAAACAAAAGGGGCATGGTATAAGGGATATGGCATGAAATAAATAAGATGCAACAAAACAAAAGGGGCATGGTATAAGGGATATGGCATGAAATTAATAAAATGCAACAAAGAAAAAGGGGGATGGTATAAGGGATATGGGATGAAATAAATAAGATGCAACAAATCAAAATGGGGATGGTATAAGGGATATGGCATGAAATAAATAAGATGCAACAAAACAAAAGGGGCATGGTATAAGGGATATGGCATGAAATTAATAAAATGCAACAAAGCAAAAGGGGGATGGTATAAGGGATATGGTATGAAATAAATAAGATGCAACAAAGCAAAAGGGGCATGGTATAAGGGATATGGCATTAAATTAATAAAATGCAACAAATCAAAAGGGGCTTGGTATAAGAGATATGGCATGAAATTAAGAAAATGCAACAAATCAAAAGGGGCGTGGTATAAGGGATATGGCATGAAATTAATAAAATGCAACAAATCAAAAGGGGTGTGGGTATAACGGATATGGCATGAAATTAATAAAATGCAACAAATCAAAAGAGGCGTGGTATAAGGGATATGGCATGAAATTAATAAAATGCAACAAAACAAAAGGGATGTGGTATAAGGGATATGGCATGAAATTAATAAGATGCAACAAAGCAAAAGGGGCATGGTATAAGGGATATGGCATGAAATTAATAAAATGCAACAAAACAATAGAGGCATGGTATAAGGGATATGGCATGAATTTAAAAAGACGCAACAAAGCAAAAGGGGCATGGTATAAGGGATATGGCATATGGCATGAAATTAATAAGATGAAACAAAGCAAAAGGGGCATGGTATAAGGGATATGGCATGAAATTAATAAAATGCAACAACACAAAAGGGATGTGGTCCAAGGAATATGGCATAAAATTAATAAAATGCAACAAATCAAAAGGGGCATGGTATAAGGGATATGGCATGAAATTAATAAAATGCAACAAAACAAAAGGGATGTGGTTGAAGGGATATGGCATGAAATTAATAAGATGCAACAAAGCAAAAGGGGAGTGGGTATAAGGGATATGGCATGAAATTAATAAAATGCAACAAAGCAAAAGGGGGATGGAAAAAGGGATATGGCATGAAATAAATAAGATGCAACAAAGCAGAAGGGATGTGGTATAAGGGATATGGCATGAAATTTATAAAATGCAACAAAACAAAAGGGGCGTGGTATAAGGTATATGGCATGAAATTAATAAAATGAAACAAAGCAAAAGGGGCATGGTATAACGGATATGGCATGAAATTAATAAAATGCAACAAAACAAAAGGGGCGTGGTATAAGGGATGTGGCATGAAATTAATAAAATGCAACAAATCAAAATGGGGATGGTATAAGGGATATGGCATGAAATAAATAAGATGCAACAAAACAAAAGGGGCATGGTATAAGGGATATGGCATGAAATTAATAAAATGCAACAAAGCAAAAGGGGGATGGTATAAGGGATATGGCATGAAATAAATAAGATGCAACAAAGCAAAAGGGGCATGGTATAAGGGATATGGCATTAAATTAATAAAATGCAACAAATCAAAAGGGGCTTGGTATAAGAGATATGGCATGAAATTAAGAAAATGCAACAAATCAAAAGGGGCGTGGTATAAGGGATATGGCATGAAATTAATAAAATGCAACAAATCAAAAGGGGTGTGGGTATAACGGATATGGCATGAAATTAATAAAATGCAACAAATCAAAAGGGGCGTGGTATAAGGGATATGGCATGAAATTAATAAAATGCAACAAAACAAAAGGGATGTGGTATAAGGGATATGGCATGAAATTAATAAGATGCAACAAAGCAAAAGGGGCATGGTATAAGGGATGTGGCATGAAATTAATAAAATGCAACAAAACAATAGAGGCGTGGTATAAGGGATATGGCATGAAATTAATAAAATACAACAAAACAAAAGGGGAATGGTATAAGGGATATGGCATGTAATTAATAAAATGCAACAAAGCAAACGGGGCATGGTATAAGGGATTATGGCATGAAATTAATAAAATGCAACAAAGCAAAAGGGGCGTGGTATAAGGGATATGGCATGAAATTAATAAAATGCAACAACACAAAAGGGATGTGGTCCAAGGAATATGGCATAAAATTAATAAAATGCAACAAATCAAAAGGGGCATGGTATAAGGGATATGGCATGAAATTAATAAAATGCAACAAAACAAAAGGGATGTGGTTGAAGGGATATGGCATGAAATTAATAAGATGCAACAAAGCAAAAGGGGAGTGGGTATAAGGGATATGGCATGAAATTAATAAAATGCAACAAAGCAAAAGGGGGATGGAAAAAGGGATATGGCATGAAATAAATAAGATGCAACAAAGCAGAAGGGATGTGGTATAAGGGATATGGCATGAAATTTATAAAATGCAACAAAACAAAAGGGGCGTGGTATAAGGTATATGGCATGAAATTAATAAAATGAAACAAAGCAAAAGGGGCGTGGTATAAGGGATGTGGCATGAAATTAATAAAATGCAACAAATCAAAATGGGGATGGTATAAGGGATATGGCATGAAATAAATAAGATGCAACAAAACAAAAGGGGCATGGTATAAGGGATATGGCATGAAATAAATAAGATGCAACAAAACAAAAGGGGCATGGTATAAGGGATATGGCATGAAATTAATAAAATGCAACAAAGAAAAAGGGGGATGGTATAAGGGATATGGGATGAAATAAATAAGATGCAACAAATCAAAATGGGGATGGTATAAGGGATATGGCATGAAATAAATAAGATGCAACAAAACAAAAGGGGCATGGTATAAGGGATATGGCATGAAATTAATAAAATGCAACAAAGCAAAAGGGGGATGGTATAAGGGATATGGTATGAAATAAATAAGATGCAACAAAGCAAAAGGGGCATGGTATAAGGGATATGGCATTAAATTAATAAAATGCAACAAATCAAAAGGGGCTTGGTATAAGAGATATGGCATGAAATTAAGAAAATGCAACAAATCAAAAGGGGCGTGGTATAAGGGATATGGCATGAAATTAATAAAATGCAACAAATCAAAAGGGGTGTGGGTATAACGGATATGGCATGAAATTAATAAAATGCAACAAATCAAAAGAGGCGTGGTATAAGGGATATGGCATGAAATTAATAAAATGCAACAAAACAAAAGGGATGTGGTATAAGGGATATGGCATGAAATTAATAAGATGCAACAAAGCAAAAGGGGCATGGTATAAGGGATATGGCATGAAATTAATAAAATGCAACAAAACAATAGAGGCATGGTATAAGGGATATGGCATGAATTTAAAAAGACGCAACAAAGCAAAAGGGGCATGGTATAAGGGATATGGCATATGGCATGAAATTAATAAGATGAAACAAAGCAAAAGGGGCATGGTATAAGGGATATGGCATGAAATTAATAAAATGCAACAACACAAAAGGGATGTGGTCCAAGGAATATGGCATAAAATTAATAAAATGCAACAAATCAAAAGGGGCATGGTATAAGGGATATGGCATGAAATTAATAAAATGCAACAAAACAAAAGGGGCATGGGAAAGGGATATGGCATGAAATTAATAAAATGCAACAAAACAAAAGGGATGTGGTATAAGGGATATGGCATGAAATTAATAAGATGCAACAAAGCAAAAGGGGCATGGTATAAGGGATATGGCATGAAATTAATAAAATGAAACAAAGCAAAAGGGGCATGGTATAAGGGATATGGAATGAAATTAATAAAATGCAACAAAGCAAAAGGGGCATGGTGTAAGGGATATGGCATGAAATTAATAAGATGCAACAAAGCAAAAGGGACATGGTATATTGGTGTAAGGGATATGGAATGAAATTAATAAGATGCAACAAAGCAAAAGGGGCATGGTACAAGGGATATGGCATGAAATTAAAAAGACGCAACAAAGCAAAAGGGGCATGGTATAAAGGATATGGCATGAAATTAATAAGATGAAACAAAGCAAAAGGGGCATGGTATAAGGGATATGGCATGAAATTAATAAAATGCAACAACACAAAAGGGATGTGGTACAAGGAATATGGCATAAAATTAATAAAATGCAACAAATCAAAAGGGGCATGGTATAAGGGATATGGCATGAAATTAATAAAATGCAACAAAACAAAAGGGATGTGGTTGAAGGGATATGGCATGAAATTAATAAGATGCAACAAAGCAAAAGGGGAGTGGGTATAAGGGATATGGCATGAAATTAATAAAATGCAACAAAACAAAAGGGGCGTGGTATAATGGATATGGCATGAAATTAATAAAATGCAACAAAGCAAAAGGGGCATGGTATAAGGGATATGGCATGAAATTAATAAAATGCAACAAAGCAAAAGGGGCATGGTATAAGGGATATGGCATGAAATTAATAAAATGCAACAAAACAAAAGGGGCGTGGTATAAGGGATATGGCATGAAATTAATAAAATGCAACAAAGCAAAAGGGGCATGGTATAAGGGATATGGCATGAAATTAATAAAATGCAACAAAGCAAAAGGGGCGTGGTATAAGGGATATGGCATGAAATTAATAAGATGCAACAAAGCAAAAGCGATGTGGTATAAGGGATATGGCATGAAATTAATAAAATGCAACAAAACAAAAGGGGCATGGTATAAGGGATATGGCATGAAATTAATAAAATGCAACAAATCAAAAGGGGCATGGTATAAGGGATATGGCATGAAATTATTAAGATGCAAAAAAGCAAAAGGGGCATGGTGTAAGGGATATGGCATGAAATTAAGAAAATGCAACAAAACAAAAGGGGCATGGTATAAGGGACATGGCATGAAATTAATAAAATGCAACAAAACAAAAGGGGCATGGTATAAGGGATATGGCATGAAATTAATAAAATGCAACAAAGCAAACGGGGCATGGTATAAGGGATTATGGCATGAAATTAATAAAATGCAACAAAACAAAAGGGGCGTGGTATAATGGATATGGCATGAAATTAATAAAATGCAACAAAGCAAAAGGGGCATGGTATAAGGGATATGGCATGAAATTAATAAAATGCAACAAAACAAAAGGGGCGTGGTATAAGGGATATGGCATGAAATTAATAAAATGAAACAAAGCAAAAGGGGCATGGTATAAGGGATATGGCATGAAATTAATAAAATGCAACAAAGCAAACGGGGCATGGTATAAGGGATTATGGCATGAAATTAATAAAATGCAACAAAACAAAAGGGGCGTGGTATAATGGATATGGCATGAAATTAATAAAATGCAACAAAGCAAAAGGGGCATGGTATAAGGGATATGGCATGAAATTAATAAAATGCAACAAAGCAAAAGGGGCATGGTATAAGGGATATGGCATGAAATTAAAAAGACGCAACAAAGCAAAAGGGGCATGGTATAAGGGATATGGCATATGGCATGAAATTAATAAGATGAAACAAAGCAAAAGGGGCATGGTATAAGGGATATGGCATGAAATTAATAAAATGCAACAACACAAAAGGGATGTGGTCCAAGGAATATGGCATAAAATTAATAAAATGCAACAAATCAAAAGGGGCATGGTATAAGGGATATGGCATGAAATTAATAAAATGCAACAAAACAAAAGGGATGTGGTTGAAGGGATATGGCATGAAATTAATAAGATGCAACAAAGCAAAAGGGGAGTGGGTATAAGGGATATGGCATGAAATTAATAAAATGCAACAAAGCAAAAGGGGGATGGAAAAAGGGATATGGCATGAAATAAATAAGATGCAACAAAGCAGAAGGGATGTGGTATAAGGGATATGGCATGAAATTTATAAAATGCAACAAAACAAAAGGGGCGTGGTATAAGGTATATGGCATGAAATTAATAAAATGAAACAAAGCAAAAGGGGCGTGGTATAAGGGATGTGGCATGAAATTAATAAAATGCAACAAATCAAAATGGGGATGGTATAAGGGATATGGCATGAAATAAATAAGATGCAACAAAACAAAAGGGGCATGGTATAAGGGATATGGCATGAAATAAATAAGATGCAACAAAACAAAAGGGGCATGGTATAAGGGATATGGCATGAAATTAATAAAATGCAACAAAGCAAAAGGGGGATGGTATAAGGGATATGGCATGAAATAAATAAGATGCAACAAATCAAAATGGGGATGGTATAAGGGATATGGCATGAAATAAATAAGATGCAACAAAACAAAAGGGGCATGGTATAAGGGATATGGCATGAAATTAATAAAATGCAACAAAGCAAAAGGGGGATGGTATAAGGGATATGGTATGAAATAAATAAGATGCAACAAAGCAAAAGGGGCATGGTATAAGGGATATGGCATTAAATTAATAAAATGCAACAAATCAAAAGGGGCTTGGTATAAGAGATATGGCATGAAATTAAGAAAATGCAACAAATCAAAAGGGGCGTGGTATAAGGGATATGGCATGAAATTAATAAAATGCAACAAATCAAAAGGGGTGTGGGTATAACGGATATGGCATGAAATTAATAAAATGCAACAAATCAAAAGAGGCGTGGTATAAGGGATATGGCATGAAATTAATAAAATGCAACAAAACAAAAGGGATGTGGTATAAGGGATATGGCATGAAATTAATAAGATGCAACAAAGCAAAAGGGGCATGGTATAAGGGATGTGGCATGAAATTAATAAAATGCAACAAAACAATAGAGGCGTGGTATAAGGGATATGGCATGAAATTAATAAAATACAACAAAACAAAAGGGGAATGGTATAAGGGATATGGCATGTAATTAATAAAATGCAACAAAGCAAACGGGGCATGGTATAAGGGATTATGGCATGAAATTAATAAAATGCAACAAAACAAAAGGGGCGTGGTATAAGGGATATGGCATGAAATTAATAAAATGCAACAAAACAAAGGGGGCATGGGAAAGGGATATGGCATGAAATTAATAAAATGCAACAAAACAAAAGGGATGTGGTATAAGGGATATGGCATGAAATTAATAAGATGCAACAAAGCAAAAGGGGCATGGTATAAGGGATATGGCATGAAATTAATAAAATGAAACAAAGCAAAAGGGGCATGGTATAAGGGATATGGCATGAAATTAATAAAATGCAACAAAGCAAATGGGGCATGGTATAAGGGATGTGGCATGAAATTAATAAAATGCAACAAAGCAAAAGGGGCATGGTATAAGGGATATGGCATGAAATTAATAAAATGCAACAAAGCAAAAGGGGCATGGTATAAGGGATATGGAATGAAATTAATAAAATGCAACAAAGCAAAAGGGGCATGGTGTAAGGGATATGGCATGAAATTAATAAGATGCAACAAAGCAAAAGGGACATGGTATATTGGTGTAAGGGATATGGCATGAAATTAATAAGATGCAACAAAGCAAAAGGGGCATGGTACAAGGGATATGGCATGAAATTAAAAAGACGCAACAAAGCAAAAGGGGCATGGTATAAGGGATATGGCATGAAATTAATAAGATGAAACAAAGCAAAAGGGGCATGGTATAAGGGATATGGCATGAAATTAATAAAATGCAACAACACAAAAGGGATGTGGTACAAGGAATATGGCATAAAATTAATAAAATGCAACAAATCAAAAGGGGCATGGTATATTGGTGTAAGGGATATGGCATGAAATTAATAAGATGCAACAAAGCAAAAGGGGCATGGTGTAAGGGATATGGCATGAAATTATTAAGATGCAAAAAAGCAAAAGGGGCATGGTGTAAGGGATATGGCATGAAATTAAGAAAATGCAACAAAACAAAAGGGGCATGGTATAAGGGACATGGCATGAAATTAATAAAATGCAACAAAACAAAAGGGGCATGGTATAAGGGATATGGCATGAAATTAATAAAATGCAACAAAGCAAACGGGGCATGGTATAAGGGATTATGGCATGAAATTAATAAAATGCAACAAAACAAAAGGGGCGTGGTATAATGGATATGGCATGAAATTAATAAAATGCAACAAAACAAAAGGGATGTGGTACAAGGGATATGGCATGAAATTAATAAAATGCAAAAAAGCAAAAGGGGCATGGTATAAGGGATATGGCATGAAATTAAGAAAATGCAACAAAGCAAAAGGGGCATGGTGTAAGGGATATGGCATGAAATTAATAAAATGCAACAAAGCAAACGGGGCATGGTATAAGGGATTATGGCATGAAATTAATAAAATGCAACAAAACAAAAGGGGCGTGGTATAATGGATATGGCATGAAATTAATAAAATGCAACAAAGCAAAAGGGGCATGGTATAAGGGATATGGCATGAAATTAATAAAATGCAACAAAGCAAAAGGGGCATGGTATAAGGGATATGGCATGAAATTAATAAAATGCAACAAAACAAAAGGGGCGTGGTATAAGGGATATGGCATGAAATTAATAAAATGCAACAAAGCAAAAGGGGCATGGTATAAGGGATATGGCATGAAATTAATAAAATGCAACAAAGCAAAAGGGGCATGGTATAAGGGATATGGCATGAAATTAATAAAATGCAACAAAGCAAAAGGGGCATGGTATAAGGGATATGGCATGAAATTAATAAAATGCAACAAAACAAAAGGGGCGTGGTATAAGGGATATGGCATGAAATTAATAAAATGCAACAAAGCAAAAGGGGAGTGGGAAAAGGGATATGGCATGAAATTAATAAAATGCAACAAAGCAAAAGGGGCGTGGTATAAGGGATATGGCATGAAATTAATAAGATGCAACAAAGCAAAAGCGATGTGGTATAAGGGATATGGCATGAAATTAATAAAATGCAACAAAACAAAAGGGGCATGGTATAAGGGATATGGCATGAAATTAATAAGATGAAACAAAGCAAAAGGGGCATGGTATAAGGGATATGGCATGAAATTAATAAAATGCAACAAAACAAAAGGGGCGTGGTATAAGGGATATGGCATGAAATTAATAAAATGCAACAAAACAAAAGGGGCATGGTATAAGGGATATGGCATGAAATTAATAAATGCAACAAAGCAAAAGGGGCATGGTATAAGGGATATGGCATGAAATTAATAAAATGCAACAAAACAAAAGGGGCGTGGTATAAGGGATATGGCATGAAATTAATAAAATGCAACAAAGCAAAAGAGGCATGGTATAAGGGATATGGCATTAAATTAATAAAATGCAACAAAACAAAAGGGGCATGGTATAAGGGATATGGCATGAAATTAATAAAATGGAACAAAACAAAAGGGGCGTGATATCAGGGATATGGCATGAAATTAATAAAATTCAACAAAACAAAAGGGGCATGGGAAAGGGATATGGCATGAAATTAATAAAATGCAACAAAACAAAAGGGATGTGGTATAAGGGATATGGCATGAAATTAATAAGATGCAACAAAGCAAAAGGGGCATGGTATAAGGGATATGGCATGAAATTAATAAAATGAAACAAAGCAAAAGGGGCATGGTATAAGGGATATGGAATGAAATTAATAAAATGCAACAAAGCAAAAGGGGCATGGTGTAAGGGATATGGCATGAAATTAATAAGATGCAACAAAGCAAAAGGGACATGGTATATTGGTGTAAGGGATATGGAATGAAATTAATAAGATGCAACAAAGCAAAAGGGGCATGGTACAAGGGATATGGCATGAAATTAAAAAGACGCAACAAAGCAAAAGGGGCATGGTATAAAGGATATGGCATGAAATTAATAAGATGAAACAAAGCAAAAGGGGCATGGTATAAGGGATATGGCATGAAATTAATAAAATGCAACAACACAAAAGGGATGTGGTACAAGGAATATGGCATAAAATTAATAAAATGCAACAAATCAAAAGGGGCATGGTATAAGGGATATGGCATGAAATTAATAAAATGCAACAAAACAAAAGGGATGTGGTTGAAGGGATATGGCATGAAATTAATAAGATGCAACAAAGCAAAAGGGGAGTGGGTATAAGGGATATGGCATGAAATTAATAAAATGCAACAAAACAAAAGGGGCGTGGTATAATGGATATGGCATGAAATTAATAAAATGCAACAAAGCAAAAGGGGCATGGTATAAGGGATATGGCATGAAATTAATAAAATGCAACAAAGCAAAAGGGGCATGGTATAAGGGATATGGCATGAAATTAATAAAATGCAACAAAACAAAAGGGGCGTTGTATAAGGGATATGGCATGAAATTAATAAAATGCAACAAAGCAAAAGGGGCATGGTATAAGGGATATGGCATGAAATTAATAAAATGCAACAAAGCAAAAGGGGCGTGGTATAAGGGATATGGCATGAAATTAATAAGATGCAACAAAGCAAAAGCGATGTGGTATAAGGGATATGGCATGAAATTAATAAAATGCAACAAAACAAAAGGGGCATGGTATAAGGGATATGGCATGAAATTAATAAAATGCAACAAATCAAAAGGGGCATGGTATAAGGGATATGGCATGAAATTATTAAGATGCAAAAAAGCAAAAGGGGCATGGTGTAAGGGATATGGCATGAAATTAAGAAAATGCAACAAAACAAAAGGGGCATGGTATAAGGGACATGGCATGAAATTAATAAAATGCAACAAAACAAAAGGGGCATGGTATAAGGGATATGGCATGAAATTAATAAAATGCAACAAAGCAAACGGGGCATGGTATAAGGGATTATGGCATGAAATTAATAAAATGCAACAAAACAAAAGGGGCGTGGTATAATGGATATGGCATGAAATTAATAAAATGCAACAAAGCAAAAGGGGCATGGTATAAGGGATATGGCATGAAATTAATAAAATGCAACAAAACAAAAGGGGCGTGGTATAAGGGATATGGCATGAAATTAATAAAATGAAACAAAGCAAAAGGGGCATGGTATAAGGGATATGGCATGAAATTAATAAAATGCAACAAAGCAAACGGGGCATGGTATAAGGGATTATGGCATGAAATTAATAAAATGCAACAAAACAAAAGGGGCGTGGTATAATGGATATGGCATGAAATTAATAAAATGCAACAAAGCAAAAGGGGCATGGTATAAGGGATATGGCATGAAATTAATAAAATGCAACAAAGCAAAAGGGGCATGGTATAAGGGATATGGCATGAAATTAAAAAGACGCAACAAAGCAAAAGGGGCATGGTATAAGGGATATGGCATATGGCATGAAATTAATAAGATGAAACAAAGCAAAAGGGGCATGGTATAAGGGATATGGCATGAAATTAATAAAATGCAACAACACAAAAGGGATGTGGTCCAAGGAATATGGCATAAAATTAATAAAATGCAACAAATCAAAAGGGGCATGGTATAAGGGATATGGCATGAAATTAATAAAATGCAACAAAACAAAAGGGATGTGGTTGAAGGGATATGGCATGAAATTAATAAGATGCAACAAAGCAAAAGGGGAGTGGGTATAAGGGATATGGCATGAAATTAATAAAATGCAACAAAGCAAAAGGGGGATGGAAAAAGGGATATGGCATGAAATAAATAAGATGCAACAAAGCAGAAGGGATGTGGTATAAGGGATATGGCATGAAATTTATAAAATGCAACAAAACAAAAGGGGCGTGGTATAAGGTATATGGCATGAAATTAATAAAATGAAACAAAGCAAAAGGGGCGTGGTATAAGGGATGTGGCATGAAATTAATAAAATGCAACAAATCAAAATGGGGATGGTATAAGGGATATGGCATGAAATAAATAAGATGCAACAAAACAAAAGGGGCATGGTATAAGGGATATGGCATGAAATAAATAAGATGCAACAAAACAAAAGGGGCATGGTATAAGGGATATGGCATGAAATTAATAAAATGCAACAAAGAAAAAGGGGGATGGTATAAGGGATATGGGATGAAATAAATAAGATGCAACAAATCAAAATGGGGATGGTATAAGGGATATGGCATGAAATAAATAAGATGCAACAAAACAAAAGGGGCATGGTATAAGGGATATGGCATGAAATTAATAAAATGCAACAAAGCAAAAGGGGGATGGTATAAGGGATATGGTATGAAATAAATAAGATGCAACAAAGCAAAAGGGGCATGGTATAAGGGATATGGCATTAAATTAATAAAATGCAACAAATCAAAAGGGGCTTGGTATAAGAGATATGGCATGAAATTAAGAAAATGCAACAAATCAAAAGGGGCGTGGTATAAGGGATATGGCATGAAATTAATAAAATGCAACAAATCAAAAGGGGTGTGGGTATAACGGATATGGCATGAAATTAATAAAATGCAACAAATCAAAAGAGGCGTGGTATAAGGGATATGGCATGAAATTAATAAAATGCAACAAAACAAAAGGGATGTGGTATAAGGGATATGGCATGAAATTAATAAGATGCAACAAAGCAAAAGGGGCATGGTATAAGGGATATGGCATGAAATTAATAAAATGCAACAAAACAATAGAGGCATGGTATAAGGGATATGGCATGAATTTAAAAAGACGCAACAAAGCAAAAGGGGCATGGTATAAGGGATATGGCATATGGCATGAAATTAATAAGATGAAACAAAGCAAAAGGGGCATGGTATAAGGGATATGGCATGAAATTAATAAAATGCAACAACACAAAAGGGATGTGGTCCAAGGAATATGGCATAAAATTAATAAAATGCAACAAATCAAAAGGGGCATGGTATAAGGGATATGGCATGAAATTAATAAAATGCAACAAAACAAAAGGGATGTGGTTGAAGGGATATGGCATGAAATTAATAAGATGCAACAAAGCAAAAGGGGAGTGGGTATAAGGGATATGGCATGAAATTAATAAAATGCAACAAAGCAAAAGGGGGATGGAAAAAGGGATATGGCATGAAATAAATAAGATGCAACAAAGCAGAAGGGATGTGGTATAAGGGATATGGCATGAAATTTATAAAATGCAACAAAACAAAAGGGGCGTGGTATAAGGTATATGGCATGAAATTAATAAAATGAAACAAAGCAAAAGGGGCATGGTATAACGGATATGGCATGAAATTAATAAAATGCAACAAAACAAAAGGGGCGTGGTATAAGGGATGTGGCATGAAATTAATAAAATGCAACAAATCAAAATGGGGATGGTATAAGGGATATGGCATGAAATAAATAAGATGCAACAAAACAAAAGGGGCATGGTATAAGGGATATGGCATGAAATTAATAAAATGCAACAAAGCAAAAGGGGGATGGTATAAGGGATATGGCATGAAATAAATAAGATGCAACAAAGCAAAAGGGGCATGGTATAAGGGATATGGCATTAAATTAATAAAATGCAACAAATCAAAAGGGGCTTGGTATAAGAGATATGGCATGAAATTAAGAAAATGCAACAAATCAAAAGGGGCGTGGTATAAGGGATATGGCATGAAATTAATAAAATGCAACAAATCAAAAGGGGTGTGGGTATAACGGATATGGCATGAAATTAATAAAATGCAACAAATCAAAAGGGGCGTGGTATAAGGGATATGGCATGAAATTAATAAAATGCAACAAAACAAAAGGGATGTGGTATAAGGGATATGGCATGAAATTAATAAGATGCAACAAAGCAAAAGGGGCATGGTATAAGGGATGTGGCATGAAATTAATAAAATGCAACAAAACAATAGAGGCGTGGTATAAGGGATATGGCATGAAATTAATAAAATACAACAAAACAAAAGGGGAATGGTATAAGGGATATGGCATGTAATTAATAAAATGCAACAAAGCAAACGGGGCATGGTATAAGGGATTATGGCATGAAATTAATAAAATGCAACAAAGCAAAAGGGGCGTGGTATAAGGGATATGGCATGAAATTAATAAAATGCAACAACACAAAAGGGATGTGGTCCAAGGAATATGGCATAAAATTAATAAAATGCAACAAATCAAAAGGGGCATGGTATAAGGGATATGGCATGAAATTAATAAAATGCAACAAAACAAAAGGGATGTGGTTGAAGGGATATGGCATGAAATTAATAAGATGCAACAAAGCAAAAGGGGAGTGGGTATAAGGGATATGGCATGAAATTAATAAAATGCAACAAAGCAAAAGGGGGATGGAAAAAGGGATATGGCATGAAATAAATAAGATGCAACAAAGCAGAAGGGATGTGGTATAAGGGATATGGCATGAAATTTATAAAATGCAACAAAACAAAAGGGGCGTGGTATAAGGTATATGGCATGAAATTAATAAAATGAAACAAAGCAAAAGGGGCGTGGTATAAGGGATGTGGCATGAAATTAATAAAATGCAACAAATCAAAATGGGGATGGTATAAGGGATATGGCATGAAATAAATAAGATGCAACAAAACAAAAGGGGCATGGTATAAGGGATATGGCATGAAATAAATAAGATGCAACAAAACAAAAGGGGCATGGTATAAGGGATATGGCATGAAATTAATAAAATGCAACAAAGAAAAAGGGGGATGGTATAAGGGATATGGGATGAAATAAATAAGATGCAACAAATCAAAATGGGGATGGTATAAGGGATATGGCATGAAATAAATAAGATGCAACAAAACAAAAGGGGCATGGTATAAGGGATATGGCATGAAATTAATAAAATGCAACAAAGCAAAAGGGGGATGGTATAAGGGATATGGTATGAAATAAATAAGATGCAACAAAGCAAAAGGGGCATGGTATAAGGGATATGGCATTAAATTAATAAAATGCAACAAATCAAAAGGGGCTTGGTATAAGAGATATGGCATGAAATTAAGAAAATGCAACAAATCAAAAGGGGCGTGGTATAAGGGATATGGCATGAAATTAATAAAATGCAACAAATCAAAAGGGGTGTGGGTATAACGGATATGGCATGAAATTAATAAAATGCAACAAATCAAAAGAGGCGTGGTATAAGGGATATGGCATGAAATTAATAAAATGCAACAAAACAAAAGGGATGTGGTATAAGGGATATGGCATGAAATTAATAAGATGCAACAAAGCAAAAGGGGCATGGTATAAGGGATATGGCATGAAATTAATAAAATGCAACAAAACAATAGAGGCATGGTATAAGGGATATGGCATGAATTTAAAAAGACGCAACAAAGCAAAAGGGGCATGGTATAAGGGATATGGCATATGGCATGAAATTAATAAGATGAAACAAAGCAAAAGGGGCATGGTATAAGGGATATGGCATGAAATTAATAAAATGCAACAACACAAAAGGGATGTGGTCCAAGGAATATGGCATAAAATTAATAAAATGCAACAAATCAAAAGGGGCATGGTATAAGGGATATGGCATGAAATTAATAAAATGCAACAAAACAAAAGGGATGTGGTTGAAGGGATATGGCATGAAATTAATAAGATGCAACAAAGCAAAAGGGGAGTGGGTATAAGGGATATGGCATGAAATTAATAAAATGCAACAAAGCAAAAGGGGGATGGAAAAAGGGATATGGCATGAAATAAATAAGATGCAACAAAGCAGAAGGGATGTGGTATAAGGGATATGGCATGAAATTTATAAAATGCAACAAAACAAAAGGGGCGTGGTATAAGGTATATGGCATGAAATTAATAAAATGAAACAAAGCAAAAGGGGCATGGTATAACGGATATGGCATGAAATTAATAAAATGCAACAAAACAAAAGGGGCGTGGTATAAGGGATGTGGCATGAAATTAATAAAATGCAACAAATCAAAATGGGGATGGTATAAGGGATATGGCATGAAATAAATAAGATGCAACAAAACAAAAGGGGCATGGTATAAGGGATATGGCATGAAATTAATAAAATGCAACAAAGCAAAAGGGGCATGGTATAAGGGATATGGCATTAAATTAATAAAATGCAACAAATCAAAAGGGGCTTGGTATAAGAGATATGGCATGAAATTAAGAAAATGCAACAAATCAAAAGGGGCGTGGTATAAGGGATATGGCATGAAATTAATAAAATGCAACAAATCAAAAGGGGTGTGGGTATAACGGATATGGCATGAAATTAATAAAATGCAACAAATCAAAAGGGGCGTGGTATAAGGGATATGGCATGAAATTAATAAAATGCAACAAAACAAAAGGGATGTGGTATAAGGGATATGGCATGAAATTAATAAGATGCAACAAAGCAAAAGGGGCATGGTATAAGGGATGTGGCATGAAATTAATAAAATGCAACAAAACAATAGAGGCGTGGTATAAGGGATATGGCATGAAATTAATAAAATACAACAAAACAAAAGGGGAATGGTATAAGGGATATGGCATGTAATTAATAAAATGCAACAAAGCAAACGGGGCATGGTATAAGGGATTATGGCATGAAATTAATAAAATGCAACAAAGCAAAAGGGGCGTGGTATAAGGGATATGGCATGAAATTAATAAAATGCAACAAAGCAAAAGGGGGATGGTATAAGGGATATGGCATGAAATAAATAAGATGCAACAAAGCAAAAGGGGCATGGTATAAGGGATATGGCATGAAATTAATAAAATGCAACAAATCAAAAGGGGCGTGGTATAAGAGATATGGCATGAAATTAAGAAAATGCAACAAATCAAAAGGGGCGTGGTATAAGGGATATGGCATGAAATTAATAACATGCAACAAATCAAAAGGGGTGTGGGTATAACGGATATGGCATGAAATTAATAAAATGCAACAAATCAAAAGGGGCGTGGTAGAAGGGATATGGCATGAAATTAATAAAATGCAACAAAACAAAAGGGATGTGGTATAAGGGATATGGCATGAAATTAATAAGATGCAACAAAGCAAAAGGGGCATGGTATAAGGGATATGGCATGAAATTAATAAAATGCAACAAAACAAAAGGGATGTGGTATAAGGGATATGGCATGAAATTAATAAGATGCAACAAAGCAAAAGGGGCATGGTATAAGGGATATGGCATGAAATTAATAAAATGCAACAAAGCAAAAGGGGCATGGTATGATGGATATGGCATGAAATTAATAAAATGCAACAAAACAAAAGGGGCATGGTATAAGGGATATGGCATGAAATTAATAAAATGCAACAAAAGAAAAGGGGCATGGTATAAGGGATATGGCATGAAATTAATAAAATGCAACAAAACAAAAGGGGCGTGGAAAAAAGTGATATGGCATGAAATTAATAAAATGCAACAAAACAAAAGGGGCATGGTATAAGGGATATGGCATGAAATTAATAAGATGCAACAAAGCAAAAGGGGCATGGTATAAGGGATATGGCATGAAATTAATGAGATGAAACAAAGCAAAAGGGGCATGGTATAAGGGATATGGCATGAAATTAATAAAATGCAACAAAACAAAAGGGGCGTGGTATAAGGGATATGGCATGAAATTAATAAAATGCAACAAAACAAAAGGGATGTGATATAAGGGATATGGCATGAAATTAATAAGATGCAACAAAGCAAAAGGGGCATGGTATAAGGGATATGGCATGAAATTAATGAGATGAAACAAAGCAAAAGGGGCATGGTATAAGGGATATGGCATGAAATTAATAAAATGCAACAAAACAAAAGGGGCGTGGTATAAGGGATATGGCAGGAAATTAATAAAATGCAACAAAGCAAAAGGGGCATGGTATAAGGGATATGGCATGAAATTAATAAAATGCAACAAAACAAAAGGGGCATGGTATGGTATAAGGGATATGGCATGAAATTAATAAAATGCAACAAAACAAAAGGGGCATGGTATAAGGGATATGGCATGAAATTAATAAAATGCAACAAAGCAAAAGGGGCATGGTATAAGGGATATGGCATGAAATTAATAAAATGCAACAAAACAAAAGGGGCATGGTATAAGGGATATGGCATGAAATTAATAAAATGCAACAAAACAAAAGGGGAGTGGTATAAGGGATATGGCATGAAATTAATAAAATGCAACAAAGCAAACGGGGCATGGTGTAAGTGATATGGCATGAAATTAATAAAATGCAACAAAGCAAAAGGGGCATGGTATCAGGGATATGGCATGAAATTAATAAAATGCAACAAAGCAAAAGGGGCATGGTGTAAGGGATATGGCATGAAATTAATAAGATGCAACAAAGCAAAAGGGATGTGGTATAAGGGATATGGCATGAAATTAATAAAATGCAACAAATCAAAAGGGATGTGGTATAAGGGATATGGCATGAAATTAATAAAATGCAACAAAACAAAAGGGGCGTGGCTTAAGGGATGTGGCATGAAATTAATAAGATGCAACAAAACAAAAGGGGTGTGGCTTAAAGTATGTGGTATGAAATTAATAAAATGCAACAAAACAAAAGGGGCGTGGCTTAAGGGATGTGGCATTAAATTAATAAGATGCAACAAAACAAAAGGGGTGTGGCTTAAAGTATGTGGCATGAAATTAATAAAATGAAACAAAGCAAAAGGGGCGTGGTATAAGGGATGTGGCATGAAATTAATAAAATGCAACAAATCAAAATGGGGATGGTATAAGGGATATGGCATGAAATAAATAAGATGCAACAAAACAAAAGGGGCATGGTATAAGGGATATGGCATGAAATAAATAAGATGCAACAAAACAAAAGGGGCATGGTATAAGGGATATGGCATGAAATTAATAAAATGCAACAAAGAAAAAGGGGGATGGTATAAGGGATATGGGATGAAATAAATAAGATGCAACAAATCAAAATGGGGATGGTATAAGGGATATGGCATGAAATAAATAAGATGCAACAAAACAAAAGGGGCATGGTATAAGGGATATGGCATGAAATTAATAAAATGCAACAAAGCAAAAGGGGGATGGTATAAGGGATATGGTATGAAATAAATAAGATGCAACAAAGCAAAAGGGGCATGGTATAAGGGATATGGCATTAAATTAATAAAATGCAACAAATCAAAAGGGGCTTGGTATAAGAGATATGGCATGAAATTAATAAAATGCAACAAATCAAAAGGGGCGTGGTATAAGGGATATGGCATGAAATTAATAAAATGCAACAAATCAAAAGGGGTGTGGGTATAACGGATATGGCATGAAATTAATAAAATGCAACAAATCAAAAGAGGCGTGGTATAAGGGATATGGCATGAAATTAATAAAATGCAACAAATCAAAAGGGGTGTGGGTATAACGGATATGGCATGAAATTAATAAAATGCAACAAATCAAAAGGGGCATGGTATAAGGGATATGGCATGAAATTAAGAAAATGCAACAAATCAAAAGGGGCGTGGTATAAGGGATATGGCATGAAATTAATAAAATGCAACAAATCAAAAGGGGTGTGGGTATAACGGATATGGCATGAAATTAATAAAATGCAACAAATCAAAAGAGGCGTGGTATAAGGGATATGGCATGAAATTAATAAAATGCAACAAAACAAAAGGGATGTGGTATAAGGGATATGGCATGAAATTAATAAGATGCAACAAAGCAAAAGGGGCATGGTATAAGGGATATGGCATGAAATTAATAAAATGCAACAAAACAATAGAGGCATGGTATAAGGGATATGGCATGAATTTAAAAAGACGCAACAAAGCAAAAGGGGCATGGTATAAGGGATATGGCATATGGCATGAAATTAATAAGATGAAACAAAGCAAAAGGGGCATGGTATAAGGGATATGGCATGAAATTAATAAAATGCAACAACACAAAAGGGATGTGGTCCAAGGAATATGGCATAAAATTAATAAAATGCAACAAATCAAAAGGGGCATGGTATAAGGGATATGGCATGAAATTAATAAAATGCAACAAAACAAAAGGGATGTGGTTGAAGGGATATGGCATGAAATTAATAAGATGCAACAAAGCAAAAGGGGAGTGGGTATAAGGGATATGGCATGAAATTAATAAAATGCAACAAAGCAAAAGGGGGATGGAAAAAGGGATATGGCATGAAATAAATAAGATGCAACAAAGCAGAAGGGATGTGGTATAAGGGATATGGCATGAAATTTATAAAATGCAACAAAACAAAAGGGGCGTGGTATAAGGTATATGGCATGAAATTAATAAAATGAAACAAAGCAAAAGGGGCATGGTATAACGGATATGGCATGAAATTAATAAAATGCAACAAAACAAAAGGGGCGTGGTATAAGGGATGTGGCATGAAATTAATAAAATGCAACAAATCAAAATGGGGATGGTATAAGGGATATGGCATGAAATAAATAAGATGCAACAAAACAAAAGGGGCATGGTATAAGGGATATGGCATGAAATTAATAAAATGCAACAAAGCAAAAGGGGGATGGTATAAGGGATATGGCATGAAATAAATAAGATGCAACAAAGCAAAAGGGGCATGGTATAAGGGATATGGCATTAAATTAATAAAATGCAACAAATCAAAAGGGGCTTGGTATAAGAGATATGGCATGAAATTAAGAAAATGCAACAAATCAAAAGGGGCGTGGTATAAGGGATATGGCATGAAATTAATAAAATGCAACAAATCAAAAGGGGTGTGGGTATAACGGATATGGCATGAAATTAATAAAATGCAACAAATCAAAAGGGGCGTGGTATAAGGGATATGGCATGAAATTAATAAAATGCAACAAAACAAAAGGGATGTGGTATAAGGGATATGGCATGAAATTAATAAGATGCAACAAAGCAAAAGGGGCATGGTATAAGGGATGTGGCATGAAATTAATAAAATGCAACAAAACAATAGAGGCGTGGTATAAGGGATATGGCATGAAATTAATAAAATACAACAAAACAAAAGGGGAATGGTATAAGGGATATGGCATGTAATTAATAAAATGCAACAAAGCAAACGGGGCATGGTATAAGGGATTATGGCATGAAATTAATAAAATGCAACAAAGCAAAAGGGGCGTGGTATAAGGGATATGGCATGAAATTAATAAAATGCAACAACACAAAAGGGATGTGGTCCAAGGAATATGGCATAAAATTAATAAAATGCAACAAATCAAAAGGGGCATGGTATAAGGGATATGGCATGAAATTAATAAAATGCAACAAAACAAAAGGGATGTGGTTGAAGGGATATGGCATGAAATTAATAAGATGCAACAAAGCAAAAGGGGAGTGGGTATAAGGGATATGGCATGAAATTAATAAAATGCAACAAAGCAAAAGGGGGATGGAAAAAGGGATATGGCATGAAATAAATAAGATGCAACAAAGCAGAAGGGATGTGGTATAAGGGATATGGCATGAAATTTATAAAATGCAACAAAACAAAAGGGGCGTGGTATAAGGTATATGGCATGAAATTAATAAAATGAAACAAAGCAAAAGGGGCGTGGTATAAGGGATGTGGCATGAAATTAATAAAATGCAACAAATCAAAATGGGGATGGTATAAGGGATATGGCATGAAATAAATAAGATGCAACAAAACAAAAGGGGCATGGTATAAGGGATATGGCATGAAATAAATAAGATGCAACAAAACAAAAGGGGCATGGTATAAGGGATATGGCATGAAATTAATAAAATGCAACAAAGAAAAAGGGGGATGGTATAAGGGATATGGGATGAAATAAATAAGATGCAACAAATCAAAATGGGGATGGTATAAGGGATATGGCATGAAATAAATAAGATGCAACAAAACAAAAGGGGCATGGTATAAGGGATATGGCATGAAATTAATAAAATGCAACAAAGCAAAAGGGGGATGGTATAAGGGATATGGTATGAAATAAATAAGATGCAACAAAGCAAAAGGGGCATGGTATAAGGGATATGGCATTAAATTAATAAAATGCAACAAATCAAAAGGGGCTTGGTATAAGAGATATGGCATGAAATTAAGAAAATGCAACAAATCAAAAGGGGCGTGGTATAAGGGATATGGCATGAAATTAATAAAATGCAACAAATCAAAAGGGGTGTGGGTATAACGGATATGGCATGAAATTAATAAAATGCAACAAATCAAAAGAGGCGTGGTATAAGGGATATGGCATGAAATTAATAAAATGCAACAAAACAAAAGGGATGTGGTATAAGGGATATGGCATGAAATTAATAAGATGCAACAAAGCAAAAGGGGCATGGTATAAGGGATATGGCATGAAATTAATAAAATGCAACAAAACAATAGAGGCATGGTATAAGGGATATGGCATGAATTTAAAAAGACGCAACAAAGCAAAAGGGGCATGGTATAAGGGATATGGCATATGGCATGAAATTAATAAGATGAAACAAAGCAAAAGGGGCATGGTATAAGGGATATGGCATGAAATTAATAAAATGCAACAACACAAAAGGGATGTGGTCCAAGGAATATGGCATAAAATTAATAAAATGCAACAAATCAAAAGGGGCATGGTATAAGGGATATGGCATGAAATTAATAAAATGCAACAAAACAAAAGGGATGTGGTTGAAGGGATATGGCATGAAATTAATAAGATGCAACAAAGCAAAAGGGGAGTGGGTATAAGGGATATGGCATGAAATTAATAAAATGCAACAAAGCAAAAGGGGGATGGAAAAAGGGATATGGCATGAAATAAATAAGATGCAACAAAGCAGAAGGGATGTGGTATAAGGGATATGGCATGAAATTTATAAAATGCAACAAAACAAAAGGGGCGTGGTATGAGGTATATGGCATGAAATTAATAAAATGAAACAAAGCAAAAGGGGCATGGTATAACGGATATGGCATGAAATTAATAAAATGCAACAAAACAAAAGGGGCGTGGTATAAGGGATGTGGCATGAAATTAATAAAATGCAACAAATCAAAATGGGGATGGTATAAGGGATATGGCATGAAATAAATAAGATGCAACAAAACAAAAGGGGCATGGTATAAGGGATATGGCATGAAATTAATAAAATGCAACAAAGCAAAAGGGGGATGGTATAAGGGATATGGCATGAAATAAATAAGATGCAACAAAGCAAAAGGGGCATGGTATAAGGGATATGGCATTAAATTAATAAAATGCAACAAATCAAAAGGGGCTTGGTATAAGAGATATGGCATGAAATTAAGAAAATGCAACAAATCAAAAGGGGCGTGGTATAAGGGATATGGCATGAAATTAATAAAATGCAACAAATCAAAAGGGGTGTGGGTATAACGGATATGGCATGAAATTAATAAAATGCAACAAATCAAAAGGGGCGTGGTATAAGGGATATGGCATGAAATTAATAAAATGCAACAAAACAAAAGGGATGTGGTATAAGGGATATGGCATGAAATTAATAAGATGCAACAAAGCAAAAGGGGCATGGTATAAGGGATGTGGCATGAAATTAATAAAATGCAACAAAACAATAGAGGCGTGGTATAAGGGATATGGCATGAAATTAATAAAATACAACAAAACAAAAGGGGAATGGTATAAGGGATATGGCATGTAATTAATAAAATGCAACAAAGCAAACGGGGCATGGTATAAGGGATTATGGCATGAAATTAATAAAATGCAACAAAGCAAAAGGGGCGTGGTATAAGGGATATGGCATGAAATTAATAAAATGCAACAAAGCAAAAGGGGGATGGTATAAGGGATATGGCATGAAATAAATAAGATGCAACAAAGCAAAAGGGGCATGGTATAAGGGATATGGCATGAAATTAATAAAATGCAACAACACAAAAGGGATGTGGTCCAAGGAATATGGCATAAAATTAATAAAATGCAACAAATCAAAAGGGGCATGGTATAAGGGATATGGCATGAAATTAATAAAATGCAACAAAACAAAAGGGATGTGGTTGAAGGGATATGGCATGAAATTAATAAGATGCAACAAAGCAAAAGGGGAGTGGGTATAAGGGATATGGCATGAAATTAATAAAATGCAACAAAGCAAAAGGGGGATGGAAAAAGGGATATGGCATGAAATAAATAAGATGCAACAAAGCAGAAGGGATGTGGTATAAGGGATATGGCATGAAATTTATAAAATGCAACAAAACAAAAGGGGCGTGGTATAAGGTATATGGCATGAAATTAATAAAATGAAACAAAGCAAAAGGGGCGTGGTATAAGGGATGTGGCATGAAATTAATAAAATGCAACAAATCAAAATGGGGATGGTATAAGGGATATGGCATGAAATAAATAAGATGCAACAAAACAAAAGGGGCATGGTATAAGGGATATGGCATGAAATAAATAAGATGCAACAAAACAAAAGGGGCATGGTATAAGGGATATGGCATGAAATTAATAAAATGCAACAAAGCAAAAGGGGGATGGTATAAGGGATATGGCATGAAATAAATAAGATGCAACAAATCAAAATGGGGATGGTATAAGGGATATGGCATGAAATAAATAAGATGCAACAAAACAAAAGGGGCATGGTATAAGGGATATGGCATGAAATTAATAAAATGCAACAAAGCAAAAGGGGGATGGTATAAGGGATATGGTATGAAATAAATAAGATGCAACAAAGCAAAAGGGGCATGGTATAAGGGATATGGCATTAAATTAATAAAATGCAACAAATCAAAAGGGGCTTGGTATAAGAGATATGGCATGAAATTAAGAAAATGCAACAAATCAAAAGGGGCGTGGTATAAGGGATATGGCATGAAATTAATAAAATGCAACAAATCAAAAGGGGTGTGGGTATAACGGATATGGCATGAAATTAATAAAATGCAACAAATCAAAAGAGGCGTGGTATAAGGGATATGGCATGAAATTAATAAAATGCAACAAAACAAAAGGGATGTGGTATAAGGGATATGGCATGAAATTAATAAGATGCAACAAAGCAAAAGGGGCATGGTATAAGGGATGTGGCATGAAATTAATAAAATGCAACAAAACAATAGAGGCGTGGTATAAGGGATATGGCATGAAATTAATAAAATACAACAAAACAAAAGGGGAATGGTATAAGGGATATGGCATGTAATTAATAAAATGCAACAAAGCAAACGGGGCATGGTATAAGGGATTATGGCATGAAATTAATAAAATGCAACAAAACAAAAGGGGCGTGGTATAAGGGATATGGCATGAAATTAATAAAATGCAACAAAACAAAGGGGGCATGGGAAAGGGATATGGCATGAAATTAATAAAATGCAACAAAACAAAAGGGATGTGGTATAAGGGATATGGCATGAAATTAATAAGATGCAACAAAGCAAAAGGGGCATGGTATAAGGGATATGGCATGAAATTAATAAAATGAAACAAAGCAAAAGGGGCATGGTATAAGGGATATGGCATGAAATTAATAAAATGCAACAAAGCAAATGGGGCATGGTATAAGGGATGTGGCATGAAATTAATAAAATGCAACAAAGCAAAAGGGGCATGGTATAAGGGATATGGCATGAAATTAATAAAATGCAACAAAGCAAAAGGGGCATGGTATAAGGGATATGGAATGAAATTAATAAAATGCAACAAAGCAAAAGGGGCATGGTGTAAGGGATATGGCATGAAATTAATAAGATGCAACAAAGCAAAAGGGACATGGTATATTGGTGTAAGGGATATGGCATGAAATTAATAAGATGCAACAAAGCAAAAGGGGCATGGTACAAGGGATATGGCATGAAATTAAAAAGACGCAACAAAGCAAAAGGGGCATGGTATAAGGGATATGGCATGAAATTAATAAGATGAAACAAAGCAAAAGGGGCATGGTATAAGGGATATGGCATGAAATTAATAAAATGCAACAACACAAAAGGGATGTGGTACAAGGAATATGGCATAAAATTAATAAAATGCAACAAATCAAAAGGGGCATGGTATATTGGTGTAAGGGATATGGCATGAAATTAATAAGATGCAACAAAGCAAAAGGGGCATGGTGTAAGGGATATGGCATGAAATTATTAAGATGCAAAAAAGCAAAAGGGGCATGGTGTAAGGGATATGGCATGAAATTAAGAAAATGCAACAAAACAAAAGGGGCATGGTATAAGGGACATGGCATGAAATTAATAAAATGCAACAAAACAAAAGGGGCATGGTATAAGGGATATGGCATGAAATTAATAAAATGCAACAAAGCAAACGGGGCATGGTATAAGGGATTATGGCATGAAATTAATAAAATGCAACAAAACAAAAGGGGCGTGGTATAATGGATATGGCATGAAATTAATAAAATGCAACAAAACAAAAGGGATGTGGTACAAGGGATATGGCATGAAATTAATAAAATGCAAAAAAGCAAAAGGGGCATGGTATAAGGGATATGGCATGAAATTAAGAAAATGCAACAAAGCAAAAGGGGCATGGTGTAAGGGATATGGCATGAAATTAATAAAATGCAACAAAGCAAACGGGGCATGGTATAAGGGATTATGGCATGAAATTAATAAAATGCAACAAAACAAAAGGGGCGTGGTATAATGGATATGGCATGAAATTAATAAAATGCAACAAAGCAAAAGGGGCATGGTATAAGGGATATGGCATGAAATTAATAAAATGCAACAAAGCAAAAGGGGCATGGTATAAGGGATATGGCATGAAATTAATAAAATGCAACAAAACAAAAGGGGCGTGGTATAAGGGATATGGCATGAAATTAATAAAATGCAACAAAGCAAAAGGGGCATGGTATAAGGGATATGGCATGAAATTAATAAAATGCAACAAAGCAAAAGGGGCATGGTATAAGGGATATGGCATGAAATTAATAAAATGCAACAAAGCAAAAGGGGCATGGTATAAGGGATATGGCATGAAATTAATAAAATGCAACAAAACAAAAGGGGCGTGGTATAAGGGATATGGCATGAAATTAATAAAATGCAACAAAGCAAAAGGGGAGTGGGAAAAGGGATATGGCATGAAATTAATAAAATGCAACAAAGCAAAAGGGGCGTGGTATAAGGGATATGGCATGAAATTAATAAGATGCAACAAAGCAAAAGCGATGTGGTATAAGGGATATGGCATGAAATTAATAAAATGCAACAAAACAAAAGGGGCATGGTATAAGGGATATGGCATGAAATTAATAAAATGCAACAAATCAAAAGGGGCATGGTATAAGGGATATGGCATGAAATTAATAAGATGAAACAAAGCAAAAGGGGCATGGTATAAGGGATATGGCATGAAATTAATAAAATGCAACAAAACAAAAGGGGCGTGGTATAAGGGATATGGCATGAAATTAATAAAATGCAACAAAACAAAAGGGGCATGGTATAAGGGATATGGCATGAAATTAATAAATGCAACAAAGCAAAAGGGGCATGGTATAAGGGATATGGCATGAAATTAATAAAATGCAACAAAACAAAAGGGGCGTGGTATAAGGGATATGGCATGAAATTAATAAAATGCAACAAAGCAAAAGAGGCATGGTATAAGGGATATGGCATTAAATTAATAAAATGCAACAAAACAAAAGGGGCATGGTATAAGGGATATGGCATGAAATTAATAAAATGGAACAAAACAAAAGGGGCGTGATATCAGGGATATGGCATGAAATTAATAAAATTCAACAAAACAAAAGGGGCATGGGAAAGGGATATGGCATGAAATTAATAAAATGCAACAAAACAAAAGGGATGTGGTATAAGGGATATGGCATGAAATTAATAAGATGCAACAAAGCAAAAGGGGCATGGTATAAGGGATATGGCATGAAATTAATAAAATGAAACAAAGCAAAAGGGGCATGGTATAAGGGATATGGAATGAAATTAATAAAATGCAACAAAGCAAAAGGGGCATGGTGTAAGGGATATGGCATGAAATTAATAAGATGCAACAAAGCAAAAGGGACATGGTATATTGGTGTAAGGGATATGGAATGAAATTAATAAGATGCAACAAAGCAAAAGGGGCATGGTACAAGGGATATGGCATGAAATTAAAAAGACGCAACAAAGCAAAAGGGGCATGGTATAAAGGATATGGCATGAAATTAATAAGATGAAACAAAGCAAAAGGGGCATGGTATAAGGGATATGGCATGAAATTAATAAAATGCAACAACACAAAAGGGATGTGGTACAAGGAATATGGCATAAAATTAATAAAATGCAACAAATCAAAAGGGGCATGGTATAAGGGATATGGCATGAAATTAATAAAATGCAACAAAACAAAAGGGATGTGGTTGAAGGGATATGGCATGAAATTAATAAGATGCAACAAAGCAAAAGGGGAGTGGGTATAAGGGATATGGCATGAAATTAATAAAATGCAACAAAACAAAAGGGGCGTGGTATAATGGATATGGCATGAAATTAATAAAATGCAACAAAGCAAAAGGGGCATGGCATAAGGGATATGGCATGAAATTAATAAAATGCAACAAAGCAAAAGGGGCATGGTATAAGGGATATGGCATGAAATTAATAAAATGCAACAAAACAAAAGGGGCGTTGTATAAGGGATATGGCATGAAATTAATAAAATGCAACAAAGCAAAAGGGGCATGGTATAAGGGATATGGCATGAAATTAATAAAATGCAACAAAGCAAAAGGGGCGTGGTATAAGGGATATGGCATGAAATTAATAAGATGCAACAAAGCAAAAGCGATGTGGTATAAGGGATATGGCATGAAATTAATAAAATGCAACAAAACAAAAGGGGCATGGTATAAGGGATATGGCATGAAATTAATAAAATGCAACAAATCAAAAGGGGCATGGTATAAGGGATATGGCATGAAATTATTAAGATGCAAAAAAGCAAAAGGGGCATGGTGTAAGGGATATGGCATGAAATTAAGAAAATGCAACAAAACAAAAGGGGCATGGTATAAGGGACATGGCATGAAATTAATAAAATGCAACAAAACAAAAGGGGCATGGTATAAGGGATATGGCATGAAATTAATAAAATGCAACAAAGCAAACGGGGCATGGTATAAGGGATTATGGCATGAAATTAATAAAATGCAACAAAACAAAAGGGGCGTGGTATAATGGATATGGCATGAAATTAATAAAATGCAACAAAGCAAAAGGGGCATGGTATAAGGGATATGGCATGAAATTAATAAAATGCAACAAAACAAAAGGGGCGTGGTATAAGGGATATGGCATGAAATTAATAAAATGAAACAAAGCAAAAGGGGCATGGTATAAGGGATATGGCATGAAATTAATAAAATGCAACAAAGCAAACGGGGCATGGTATAAGGGATTATGGCATGAAATTAATAAAATGCAACAAAACAAAAGGGGCGTGGTATAATGGATATGGCATGAAATTAATAAAATGCAACAAAGCAAAAGGGGCATGGTATAAGGGATATGGCATGAAATTAATAAAATGCAACAAAGCAAAAGGGGCATGGTATAAGGGATATGGCATGAAATTAAAAAGACGCAACAAAGCAAAAGGGGCATGGTATAAGGGATATGGCATATGGCATGAAATTAATAAGATGAAACAAAGCAAAAGGGGCATGGTATAAGGGATATGGCATGAAATTAATAAAATGCAACAACACAAAAGGGATGTGGTCCAAGGAATATGGCATAAAATTAATAAAATGCAACAAATCAAAAGGGGCATGGTATAAGGGATATGGCATGAAATTAATAAAATGCAACAAAACAAAAGGGATGTGGTTGAAGGGATATGGCATGAAATTAATAAGATGCAACAAAGCAAAAGGGGAGTGGGTATAAGGGATATGGCATGAAATTAATAAAATGCAACAAAGCAAAAGGGGGATGGAAAAAGGGATATGGCATGAAATAAATAAGATGCAACAAAGCAGAAGGGATGTGGTATAAGGGATATGGCATGAAATTTATAAAATGCAACAAAACAAAAGGGGCGTGGTATAAGGTATATGGCATGAAATTAATAAAATGAAACAAAGCAAAAGGGGCGTGGTATAAGGGATGTGGCATGAAATTAATAAAATGCAACAAATCAAAATGGGGATGGTATAAGGGATATGGCATGAAATAAATAAGATGCAACAAAACAAAAGGGGCATGGTATAAGGGATATGGCATGAAATAAATAAGATGCAACAAAACAAAAGGGGCATGGTATAAGGGATATGGCATGAAATTAATAAAATGCAACAAAGAAAAAGGGGGATGGTATAAGGGATATGGGATGAAATAAATAAGATGCAACAAATCAAAATGGGGATGGTATAAGGGATATGGCATGAAATAAATAAGATGCAACAAAACAAAAGGGGCATGGTATAAGGGATATGGCATGAAATTAATAAAATGCAACAAACAAAAGGGGGATGGTATAAGGGATATGGTATGAAATAAATAAGATGCAACAAAGCAAAAGGGGCATGGTATAAGGGATATGGCATTAAATTAATAAAATGCAACAAATCAAAAGGGGCTTGGTATAAGAGATATGGCATGAAATTAAGAAAATGCAACAAATCAAAAGGGGCGTGGTATAAGGGATATGGCATGAAATTAATAAAATGCAACAAATCAAAAGGGGTGTGGGTATAACGGATATGGCATGAAATTAATAAAATGCAACAAATCAAAAGAGGCGTGGTATAAGGGATATGGCATGAAATTAATAAAATGCAACAAAACAAAAGGGATGTGGTATAAGGGATATGGCATGAAATTAATAAGATGCAACAAAGCAAAAGGGGCATGGTATAAGGGATATGGCATGAAATTAATAAAATGCAACAAAACAATAGAGGCATGGTATAAGGGATATGGCATGAATTTAAAAAGACGCAACAAAGCAAAAGGGGCATGGTATAAGGGATATGGCATATGGCATGAAATTAATAAGATGAAACAAAGCAAAAGGGGCATGGTATAAGGGATATGGCATGAAATTAATAAAATGCAACAACACAAAAGGGATGTGGTCCAAGGAATATGGCATAAAATTAATAAAATGCAACAAATCAAAAGGGGCATGGTATAAGGGATATGGCATGAAATTAATAAAATGCAACAAAACAAAAGGGATGTGGTTGAAGGGATATGGCATGAAATTAATAAGATGCAACAAAGCAAAAGGGGAGTGGGTATAAGGGATATGGCATGAAATTAATAAAATGCAACAAAGCAAAAGGGGGATGGAAAAAGGGATATGGCATGAAATAAATAAGATGCAACAAAGCAGAAGGGATGTGGTATAAGGGATATGGCATGAAATTTATAAAATGCAACAAAACAAAAGGGGCGTGGTATAAGGTATATGGCATGAAATTAATAAAATGAAACAAAGCAAAAGGGGCATGGTATAACGGATATGGCATGAAATTAATAAAATGCAACAAAACAAAAGGGGCGTGGTATAAGGGATGTGGCATGAAATTAATAAAATGCAACAAATCAAAATGGGGATGGTATAAGGGATATGGCATGAAATAAATAAGATGCAACAAAACAAAAGGGGCATGGTATAAGGGATATGGCATGAAATTAATAAAATGCAACAAAGCAAAAGGGGGATGGTATAAGGGATATGGCATGAAATAAATAAGATGCAACAAAGCAAAAGGGGCATGGTATAAGGGATATGGCATTAAATTAATAAAATGCAACAAATCAAAAGGGGCTTGGTATAAGAGATATGGCATGAAATTAAGAAAATGCAACAAATCAAAAGGGGCGTGGTATAAGGGATATGGCATGAAATTAATAAAATGCAACAAATCAAAAGGGGTGTGGGTATAACGGATATGGCATGAAATTAATAAAATGCAACAAATCAAAAGGGGCGTGGTATAAGGGATATGGCATGAAATTAATAAAATGCAACAAAACAAAAGGGATGTGGTATAAGGGATATGGCATGAAATTAATAAGATGCAACAAAGCAAAAGGGGCATGGTATAAGGGATGTGGCATGAAATTAATAAAATGCAACAAAACAATAGAGGCGTGGTATAAGGGATATGGCATGAAATTAATAAAATACAACAAAACAAAAGGGGAATGGTATAAGGGATATGGCATGTAATTAATAAAATGCAACAAAGCAAACGGGGCATGGTATAAGGGATTATGGCATGAAATTAATAAAATGCAACAAAGCAAAAGGGGCGTGGTATAAGGGATATGGCATGAAATTAATAAAATGCAACAACACAAAAGGGATGTGGTCCAAGGAATATGGCATAAAATTAATAAAATGCAACAAATCAAAAGGGGCATGGTATAAGGGATATGGCATGAAATTAATAAAATGCAACAAAACAAAAGGGATGTGGTTGAAGGGATATGGCATGAAATTAATAAGATGCAACAAAGCAAAAGGGGAGTGGGTATAAGGGATATGGCATGAAATTAATAAAATGCAACAAAGCAAAAGGGGGATGGAAAAAGGGATATGGCATGAAATAAATAAGATGCAACAAAGCAGAAGGGATGTGGTATAAGGGATATGGCATGAAATTTATAAAATGCAACAAAACAAAAGGGGCGTGGTATAAGGTATATGGCATGAAATTAATAAAATGAAACAAAGCAAAAGGGGCGTGGTATAAGGGATGTGGCATGAAATTAATAAAATGCAACAAATCAAAATGGGGATGGTATAAGGGATATGGCATGAAATAAATAAGATGCAACAAAACAAAAGGGGCATGGTATAAGGGATATGGCATGAAATAAATAAGATGCAACAAAACAAAAGGGGCATGGTATAAGGGATATGGCATGAAATTAATAAAATGCAACAAAGAAAAAGGGGGATGGTATAAGGGATATGGGATGAAATAAATAAGATGCAACAAATCAAAATGGGGATGGTATAAGGGATATGGCATGAAATAAATAAGATGCAACAAAACAAAAGGGGCATGGTATAAGGGATATGGCATGAAATTAATAAAATGCAACAAAGCAAAAGGGGGATGGTATAAGGGATATGGTATGAAATAAATAAGATGCAACAAAGCAAAAGGGGCATGGTATAAGGGATATGGCATTAAATTAATAAAATGCAACAAATCAAAAGGGGCTTGGTATAAGAGATATGGCATGAAATTAAGAAAATGCAACAAATCAAAAGGGGCGTGGTATAAGGGATATGGCATGAAATTAATAAAATGCAACAAATCAAAAGGGGTGTGGGTATAACGGATATGGCATGAAATTAATAAAATGCAACAAATCAAAAGAGGCGTGGTATAAGGGATATGGCATGAAATTAATAAAATGCAACAAAACAAAAGGGATGTGGTATAAGGGATATGGCATGAAATTAATAAGATGCAACAAAGCAAAAGGGGCATGGTATAAGGGATATGGCATGAAATTAATAAAATGCAACAAAACAATAGAGGCATGGTATAAGGGATATGGCATGAATTTAAAAAGACGCAACAAAGCAAAAGGGGCATGGTATAAGGGATATGGCATATGGCATGAAATTAATAAGATGAAACAAAGCAAAAGGGGCATGGTATAAGGGATATGGCATGAAATTAATAAAATGCAACAACACAAAAGGGATGTGGTCCAAGGAATATGGCATAAAATTAATAAAATGCAACAAATCAAAAGGGGCATGGTATAAGGGATATGGCATGAAATTAATAAAATGCAACAAAACAAAAGGGATGTGGTTGAAGGGATATGGCATGAAATTAATAAGATGCAACAAAGCAAAAGGGGAGTGGGTATAAGGGATATGGCATGAAATTAATAAAATGCAACAAAGCAAAAGGGGGATGGAAAAAGGGATATGGCATGAAATAAATAAGATGCAACAAAGCAGAAGGGATGTGGTATAAGGGATATGGCATGAAATTTATAAAATGCAACAAAACAAAAGGGGCGTGGTATAAGGTATATGGCATGAAATTAATAAAATGAAACAAAGCAAAAGGGGCATGGTATAACGGATATGGCATGAAATTAATAAAATGCAACAAAACAAAAGGGGCGTGGTATAAGGGATGTGGCATGAAATTAATAAAATGCAACAAATCAAAATGGGGATGGTATAAGGGATATGGCATGAAATAAATAAGATGCAACAAAACAAAAGGGGCATGGTATAAGGGATATGGCATGAAATTAATAAAATGCAACAAAGCAAAAGGGGGATGGTATAAGGGATATGGCATGAAATAAATAAGATGCAACAAAGCAAAAGGGGCATGGTATAAGGGATATGGCATTAAATTAATAAAATGCAACAAATCAAAAGGGGCTTGGTATAAGAGATATGGCATGAAATTAAGAAAATGCAACAAATCAAAAGGGGCGTGGTATAAGGGATATGGCATGAAATTAATAAAATGCAACAAATCAAAAGGGGTGTGGGTATAACGGATATGGCATGAAATTAATAAAATGCAACAAATCAAAAGGGGCGTGGTATAAGGGATATGGCATGAAATTAATAAAATGCAACAAAACAAAAGGGATGTGGTATAAGGGATATGGCATGAAATTAATAAGATGCAACAAAGCAAAAGGGGCATGGTATAAGGGATGTGGCATGAAATTAATAAAATGCAACAAAACAATAGAGGCGTGGTATAAGGGATATGGCATGAAATTAATAAAATACAACAAAACAAAAGGGGAATGGTATAAGGGATATGGCATGTAATTAATAAAATGCAACAAAGCAAACGGGGCATGGTATAAGGGATTATGGCATGAAATTAATAAAATGCAACAAAGCAAAAGGGGCGTGGTATAAGGGATATGGCATGAAATTAATAAAATGCAACAAAGCAAAAGGGGGATGGTATAAGGGATATGGCATGAAATAAATAAGATGCAACAAAGCAAAAGGGGCATGGTATAAGGGATATGGCATGAAATTAATAAAATGCAACAAATCAAAAGGGGCGTGGTATAAGAGATATGGCATGAAATTAAGAAAATGCAACAAATCAAAAGGGGCGTGGTATAAGGGATATGGCATGAAATTAATAACATGCAACAAATCAAAAGGGGTGTGGGTATAACGGATATGGCATGAAATTAATAAAATGCAACAAATCAAAAGGGGCGTGGTAGAAGGGATATGGCATGAAATTAATAAAATGCAACAAAACAAAAGGGATGTGGTATAAGGGATATGGCATGAAATTAATAAGATGCAACAAAGCAAAAGGGGCATGGTATAAGGGATATGGCATGAAATTAATAAAATGCAACAAAACAAAAGGGATGTGGTATAAGGGATATGGCATGAAATTAATAAGATGCAACAAAGCAAAAGGGGCATGGTATAAGGGATATGGCATGAAATTAATAAAATGCAACAAAGCAAAAGGGGCATGGTATGATGGATATGGCATGAAATTAATAAAATGCAACAAAACAAAAGGGGCATGGTATAAGGGATATGGCATGAAATTAATAAAATGCAACAAAAGAAAAGGGGCATGGTATAAGGGATATGGCATGAAATTAATAAAATGCAACAAAACAAAAGGGGCGTGGAAAAAAGTGATATGGCATGAAATTAATAAAATGCAACAAAACAAAAGGGGCATGGTATAAGGGATATGGCATGAAATTAATAAGATGCAACAAAGCAAAAGGGGCATGGTATAAGGGATATGGCATGAAATTAATGAGATGAAACAAAGCAAAAGGGGCATGGTATAAGGGATATGGCATGAAATTAATAAAATGCAACAAAACAAAAGGGGCGTGGTATAAGGGATATGGCATGAAATTAATAAAATGCAACAAAACAAAAGGGATGTGATATAAGGGATATGGCATGAAATTAATAAGATGCAACAAAGCAAAAGGGGCATGGTATAAGGGATATGGCATGAAATTAATGAGATGAAACAAAGCAAAAGGGGCATGGTATAAGGGATATGGCATGAAATTAATAAAATGCAACAAAACAAAAGGGGCGTGGTATAAGGGATATGGCAGGAAATTAATAAAATGCAACAAAGCAAAAGGGGCATGGTATAAGGGATATGGCATGAAATTAATAAAATGCAACAAAACAAAAGGGGCATGGTATGGTATAAGGGATATGGCATGAAATTAATAAAATGCAACAAAACAAAAGGGGCATGGTATAAGGGATATGGCATGAAATTAATAAAATGCAACAAAGCAAAAGGGGCATGGTATAAGGGATATGGCATGAAATTAATAAAATGCAACAAAACAAAAGGGGCATGGTATAAGGGATATGGCATGAAATTAATAAAATGCAACAAAACAAAAGGGGAGTGGTATAAGGGATATGGCATGAAATTAATAAAATGCAACAAAGCAAACGGGGCATGGTGTAAGTGATATGGCATGAAATTAATAAAATGCAACAAAGCAAAAGGGGCATGGTATCAGGGATATGGCATGAAATTAATAAAATGCAACAAAGCAAAAGGGGCATGGTGTAAGGGATATGGCATGAAATTAATAAGATGCAACAAAGCAAAAGGGATGTGGTATAAGGGATATGGCATGAAATTAATAAAATGCAACAAATCAAAAGGGATGTGGTATAAGGGATATGGCATGAAATTAATAAAATGCAACAAAACAAAAGGGGCGTGGCTTAAGGGATGTGGCATGAAATTAATAAGATGCAACAAAACAAAAGGGGTGTGGCTTAAAGTATGTGGTATGAAATTAATAAAATGCAACAAAACAAAAGGGGCGTGGCTTAAGGGATGTGGCATTAAATTAATAAGATGCAACAAAACAAAAGGGGTGTGGCTTAAAGTATGTGGCATGAAATTAATAAAATGAAACAAAGCAAAAGGGGCGTGGTATAAGGGATGTGGCATGAAATTAATAAAATGCAACAAATCAAAATGGGGATGGTATAAGGGATATGGCATGAAATAAATAAGATGCAACAAAACAAAAGGGGCATGGTATAAGGGATATGGCATGAAATAAATAAGATGCAACAAAACAAAAGGGGCATGGTATAAGGGATATGGCATGAAATTAATAAAATGCAACAAAGAAAAAGGGGGATGGTATAAGGGATATGGGATGAAATAAATAAGATGCAACAAATCAAAATGGGGATGGTATAAGGGATATGGCATGAAATAAATAAGATGCAACAAAACAAAAGGGGCATGGTATAAGGGATATGGCATGAAATTAATAAAATGCAACAAAGCAAAAGGGGGATGGTATAAGGGATATGGTATGAAATAAATAAGATGCAACAAAGCAAAAGGGGCATGGTATAAGGGATATGGCATTAAATTAATAAAATGCAACAAATCAAAAGGGGCTTGGTATAAGAGATATGGCATGAAATTAAGAAAATGCAACAAATCAAAAGGGGCGTGGTATAAGGGATATGGCATGAAATTAATAAAATGCAACAAATCAAAAGGGGTGTGGGTATAACGGATATGGCATGAAATTAATAAAATGCAACAAATCAAAAGAGGCGTGGTATAAGGGATATGGCATGAAATTAATAAAATGCAACAAAACAAAAGGGATGTGGTATAAGGGATATGGCATGAAATTAATAAGATGCAACAAAGCAAAAGGGGCATGGTATAAGGGATATGGCATGAAATTAATAAAATGCAACAAAACAATAGAGGCATGGTATAAGGGATATGGCATGAATTTAAAAAGACGCAACAAAGCAAAAGGGGCATGGTATAAGGGATATGGCATATGGCATGAAATTAATAAGATGAAACAAAGCAAAAGGGGCATGGTATAAGGGATATGGCATGAAATTAATAAAATGCAACAACACAAAAGGGATGTGGTCCAAGGAATATGGCATAAAATTAATAAAATGCAACAAATCAAAAGGGGCATGGTATAAGGGATATGGCATGAAATTAATAAAATGCAACAAAACAAAAGGGATGTGGTTGAAGGGATATGGCATGAAATTAATAAGATGCAACAAAGCAAAAGGGGAGTGGGTATAAGGGATATGGCATGAAATTAATAAAATGCAACAAAGCAAAAGGGGGATGGAAAAAGGGATATGGCATGAAATAAATAAGATGCAACAAAGCAGAAGGGATGTGGTATAAGGGATATGGCATGAAATTTATAAAATGCAACAAAACAAAAGGGGCGTGGTATAAGGTATATGGCATGAAATTAATAAAATGAAACAAAGCAAAAGGGGCATGGTATAACGGATATGGCATGAAATTAATAAAATGCAACAAAACAAAAGGGGCGTGGTATAAGGGATGTGGCATGAAATTAATAAAATGCAACAAATCAAAATGGGGATGGTATAAGGGATATGGCATGAAATAAATAAGATGCAACAAAACAAAAGGGGCATGGTATAAGGGATATGGCATGAAATTAATAAAATGCAACAAAGCAAAAGGGGGATGGTATAAGGGATATGGCATGAAATAAATAAGATGCAACAAAGCAAAAGGGGCATGGTATAAGGGATATGGCATTAAATTAATAAAATGCAACAAATCAAAAGGGGCTTGGTATAAGAGATATGGCATGAAATTAAGAAAATGCAACAAATCAAAAGGGGCGTGGTATAAGGGATATGGCATGAAATTAATAAAATGCAACAAAACAAAAGGGATGTGGTATAAGGGATATGGCATGAAATTAATAAGATGCAACAAAGCAAAAGGGGCATGGTATAAGGGATATGGCATGAAATTAATAAAATGCAACAAAACAAAAGGGATGTGGTATAAGGGATATGGCATGAAATTAATAAGATGCAACAAAGCAAAAGGGGCATGGTATAAGGGATATGGCATGAAATTAATAAAATGCAACAAAGCAAAAGGGGCATGGTATGATGGATATGGCATGAAATTAATAAAATGCAACAAAACAAAAGGGGCATGGTATAAGGGATATGGCATGAAATTAATAAAATGCAACAAAAGAAAAGGGGCATGGTATAAGGGATATGGCATGAAATTAATAAAATGCAACAAAACAAAAGGGGCGTGGAAAAAAGTGATATGGCATGAAATTAATAAAATGCAACAAAACAAAAGGGGCATGGTATAAGGGATATGGCATGAAATTAATAAGATGCAACAAAGCAAAAGGGGCATGGTATAAGGGATATGGCATGAAATTAATGAGATGAAACAAAGCAAAAGGGGCATGGTATAAGGGATATGGCATGAAATTAATAAAATGCAACAAAACAAAAGGGATGTGGTATAAGGGATATGGCATGAAATTAATAAGATGCAACAAAGCAAAAGGGGCATGGTATAAGGGATATGGCATGAAATTAATAAAATGCAACAAAGCAAAAGGGGCATGGTATGATGGATATGGCATGAAATTAATAAAATGCAACAAAACAAAAGGGGCATGGTATAAGGGATATGGCATGAAATTAATAAAATGCAACAAAACAATAGAGGCATGGTATAAGGGATATGGCATGAATTTAAAAAGACGCAACAAAGCAAAAGGGGCATGGTATAAGGGATATGGCATATGGCATGAAATTAATAAGATGAAACAAAGCAAAAGGGGCATGGTATAAGGGATATGGCATGAAATTAATAAAATGCAACAACACAAAAGGGATGTGGTCCAAGGAATATGGCATAAAATTAATAAAATGCAACAAATCAAAAGGGGCATGGTATAAGGGATATGGCATGAAATTAATAAAATGCAACAAAACAAAAGGGATGTGGTTGAAGGGATATGGCATGAAATTAATAAGATGCAACAAAGCAAAAGGGGAGTGGGTATAAGGGATATGGCATGAAATTAATAAAATGCAACAAAGCAAAAGGGGGATGGAAAAAGGGATATGGCATGAAATAAATAAGATGCAACAAAGCAGAAGGGATGTGGTATAAGGGATATGGCATGAAATTTATAAAATGCAACAAAACAAAAGGGGCGTGGTATAAGGTATATGGCATGAAATTAATAAAATGAAACAAAGCAAAAGGGGCATGGTATAACGGATATGGCATGAAATTAATAAAATGCAACAAAACAAAAGGGGCGTGGTATAAGGGATGTGGCATGAAATTAATAAAATGCAACAAATCAAAATGGGGATGGTATAAGGGATATGGCATGAAATAAATAAGATGCAACAAAACAAAAGGGGCATGGTATAAGGGATATGGCATGAAATTAATAAAATGCAACAAAGCAAAAGGGGGATGGTATAAGGGATATGGCATGAAATAAATAAGATGCAACAAAGCAAAAGGGGCATGGTATAAGGGATATGGCATTAAATTAATAAAATGCAACAAATCAAAAGGGGCTTGGTATAAGAGATATGGCATGAAATTAAGAAAATGCAACAAATCAAAAGGGGCGTGGTATAAGGGATATGGCATGAAATTAATAAAATGCAACAAATCAAAAGGGGTGTGGGTATAACGGATATGGCATGAAATTAATAAAATGCAACAAATCAAAAGGGGCGTGGTATAAGGGATATGGCATGAAATTAATAAAATGCAACAAAACAAAAGGGATGTGGTATAAGGGATATGGCATGAAATTAATAAGATGCAACAAAGCAAAAGGGGCATGGTATAAGGGATGTGGCATGAAATTAATAAAATGCAACAAAACAATAGAGGCGTGGTATAAGGGATATGGCATGAAATTAATAAAATACAACAAAACAAAAGGGGAATGGTATAAGGGATATGGCATGTAATTAATAAAATGCAACAAAGCAAACGGGGCATGGTATAAGGGATTATGGCATGAAATTAATAAAATGCAACAAAGCAAAAGGGGCGTGGTATAAGGGATATGGCATGAAATTAATAAAATGCAACAACACAAAAGGGATGTGGTCCAAGGAATATGGCATAAAATTAATAAAATGCAACAAATCAAAAGGGGCATGGTATAAGGGATATGGCATGAAATTAATAAAATGCAACAAAACAAAAGGGATGTGGTTGAAGGGATATGGCATGAAATTAATAAGATGCAACAAAGCAAAAGGGGAGTGGGTATAAGGGATATGGCATGAAATTAATAAAATGCAACAAAGCAAAAGGGGGATGGAAAAAGGGATATGGCATGAAATAAATAAGATGCAACAAAGCAGAAGGGATGTGGTATAAGGGATATGGCATGAAATTTATAAAATGCAACAAAACAAAAGGGGCGTGGTATAAGGTATATGGCATGAAATTAATAAAATGAAACAAAGCAAAAGGGGCGTGGTATAAGGGATGTGGCATGAAATTAATAAAATGCAACAAATCAAAATGGGGATGGTATAAGGGATATGGCATGAAATAAATAAGATGCAACAAAACAAAAGGGGCATGGTATAAGGGATATGGCATGAAATAAATAAGATGCAACAAAACAAAAGGGGCATGGTATAAGGGATATGGCATGAAATTAATAAAATGCAACAAAGAAAAAGGGGGATGGTATAAGGGATATGGGATGAAATAAATAAGATGCAACAAATCAAAATGGGGATGGTATAAGGGATATGGCATGAAATAAATAAGATGCAACAAAACAAAAGGGGCATGGTATAAGGGATATGGCATGAAATTAATAAAATGCAACAAAGCAAAAGGGGGATGGTATAAGGGATATGGTATGAAATAAATAAGATGCAACAAAGCAAAAGGGGCATGGTATAAGGGATATGGCATTAAATTAATAAAATGCAACAAATCAAAAGGGGCTTGGTATAAGAGATATGGCATGAAATTAAGAAAATGCAACAAATCAAAAGGGGCGTGGTATAAGGGATATGGCATGAAATTAATAAAATGCAACAAATCAAAAGGGGTGTGGGTATAACGGATATGGCATGAAATTAATAAAATGCAACAAATCAAAAGAGGCGTGGTATAAGGGATATGGCATGAAATTAATAAAATGCAACAAAACAAAAGGGATGTGGTATAAGGGATATGGCATGAAATTAATAAGATGCAACAAAGCAAAAGGGGCATGGTATAAGGGATATGGCATGAAATTAATAAAATGCAACAAAACAATAGAGGCATGGTATAAGGGATATGGCATGAATTTAAAAAGACGCAACAAAGCAAAAGGGGCATGGTATAAGGGATATGGCATATGGCATGAAATTAATAAGATGAAACAAAGCAAAAGGGGCATGGTATAAGGGATATGGCATGAAATTAATAAAATGCAACAACACAAAAGGGATGTGGTCCAAGGAATATGGCATAAAATTAATAAAATGCAACAAATCAAAAGGGGCATGGTATAAGGGATATGGCATGAAATTAATAAAATGCAACAAAACAAAAGGGATGTGGTTGAAGGGATATGGCATGAAATTAATAAGATGCAACAAAGCAAAAGGGGAGTGGGTATAAGGGATATGGCATGAAATTAATAAAATGCAACAAAGCAAAAGGGGGATGGAAAAAGGGATATGGCATGAAATAAATAAGATGCAACAAAGCAGAAGGGATGTGGTATAAGGGATATGGCATGAAATTTATAAAATGCAACAAAACAAAAGGGGCGTGGTATAAGGTATATGGCATGAAATTAATAAAATGAAACAAAGCAAAAGGGGCATGGTATAACGGATATGGCATGAAATTAATAAAATGCAACAAAACAAAAGGGGCGTGGTATAAGGGATGTGGCATGAAATTAATAAAATGCAACAAATCAAAATGGGGATGGTATAAGGGATATGGCATGAAATAAATAAGATGCAACAAAACAAAAGGGGCATGGTATAAGGGATATGGCATGAAATTAATAAAATGCAACAAAGCAAAAGGGGGATGGTATAAGGGATATGGCATGAAATAAATAAGATGCAACAAAGCAAAAGGGGCATGGTATAAGGGATATGGCATTAAATTAATAAAATGCAACAAATCAAAAGGGGCTTGGTATAAGAGATATGGCATGAAATTAAGAAAATGCAACAAATCAAAAGGGGCGTGGTATAAGGGATATGGCATGAAATTAATAAAATGCAACAAATCAAAAGGGGTGTGGGTATAACGGATATGGCATGAAATTAATAAAATGCAACAAATCAAAAGGGGCGTGGTATAAGGGATATGGCATGAAATTAATAAAATGCAACAAAACAAAAGGGATGTGGTATAAGGGATATGGCATGAAATTAATAAGATGCAACAAAGCAAAAGGGGCATGGTATAAGGGATGTGGCATGAAATTAATAAAATGCAACAAAACAATAGAGGCGTGGTATAAGGGATATGGCATGAAATTAATAAAATACAACAAAACAAAAGGGGAATGGTATAAGGGATATGGCATGTAATTAATAAAATGCAACAAAGCAAACGGGGCATGGTATAAGGGATTATGGCATGAAATTAATAAAATGCAACAAAGCAAAAGGGGCGTGGTATAAGGGATATGGCATGAAATTAATAAAATGCAACAAAGCAAAAGGGGGATGGTATAAGGGATATGGCATGAAATAAATAAGATGCAACAAAGCAAAAGGGGCATGGTATAAGGGATATGGCATGAAATTAATAAAATGCAACAAATCAAAAGGGGCGTGGTATAAGAGATATGGCATGAAATTAAGAAAATGCAACAAATCAAAAGGGGCGTGGTATAAGGGATATGGCATGAAATTAATAACATGCAACAAATCAAAAGGGGTGTGGGTATAACGGATATGGCATGAAATTAATAAAATGCAACAAATCAAAAGGGGCGTGGTAGAAGGGATATGGCATGAAATTAATAAAATGCAACAAAACAAAAGGGATGTGGTATAAGGGATATGGCATGAAATTAATAAGATGCAACAAAGCAAAAGGGGCATGGTATAAGGGATATGGCATGAAATTAATAAAATGCAACAAAACAAAAGGGATGTGGTATAAGGGATATGGCATGAAATTAATAAGATGCAACAAAGCAAAAGGGGCATGGTATAAGGGATATGGCATGAAATTAATAAAATGCAACAAAGCAAAAGGGGCATGGTATGATGGATATGGCATGAAATTAATAAAATGCAACAAAACAAAAGGGGCATGGTATAAGGGATATGGCATGAAATTAATAAAATGCAACAAAAGAAAAGGGGCATGGTATAAGGGATATGGCATGAAATTAATAAAATGCAACAAAACAAAAGGGGCGTGGAAAAAAGTGATATGGCATGAAATTAATAAAATGCAACAAAACAAAAGGGGCATGGTATAAGGGATATGGCATGAAATTAATAAGATGCAACAAAGCAAAAGGGGCATGGTATAAGGGATATGGCATGAAATTAATGAGATGAAACAAAGCAAAAGGGGCATGGTATAAGGGATATGGCATGAAATTAATAAAATGCAACAAAACAAAAGGGGCGTGGTATAAGGGATATGGCATGAAATTAATAAAATGCAACAAAACAAAAGGGATGTGATATAAGGGATATGGCATGAAATTAATAAGATGCAACAAAGCAAAAGGGGCATGGTATAAGGGATATGGCATGAAATTAATGAGATGAAACAAAGCAAAAGGGGCATGGTATAAGGGATATGGCATGAAATTAATAAAATGCAACAAAACAAAAGGGGCGTGGTATAAGGGATATGGCAGGAAATTAATAAAATGCAACAAAGCAAAAGGGGCATGGTATAAGGGATATGGCATGAAATTAATAAAATGCAACAAAACAAAAGGGGCATGGTATGGTATAAGGGATATGGCATGAAATTAATAAAATGCAACAAAACAAAAGGGGCATGGTATAAGGGATATGGCATGAAATTAATAAAATGCAACAAAGCAAAAGGGGCATGGTATAAGGGATATGGCATGAAATTAATAAAATGCAACAAAACAAAAGGGGCATGGTATAAGGGATATGGCATGAAATTAATAAAATGCAACAAAACAAAAGGGGAGTGGTATAAGGGATATGGCATGAAATTAATAAAATGCAACAAAGCAAACGGGGCATGGTGTAAGTGATATGGCATGAAATTAATAAAATGCAACAAAGCAAAAGGGGCATGGTATCAGGGATATGGCATGAAATTAATAAAATGCAACAAAGCAAAAGGGGCATGGTGTAAGGGATATGGCATGAAATTAATAAGATGCAACAAAGCAAAAGGGATGTGGTATAAGGGATATGGCATGAAATTAATAAAATGCAACAAATCAAAAGGGATGTGGTATAAGGGATATGGCATGAAATTAATAAAATGCAACAAAACAAAAGGGGCGTGGCTTAAGGGATGTGGCATGAAATTAATAAGATGCAACAAAACAAAAGGGGTGTGGCTTAAAGTATGTGGTATGAAATTAATAAAATGCAACAAAACAAAAGGGGCGTGGCTTAAGGGATGTGGCATTAAATTAATAAGATGCAACAAAACAAAAGGGGTGTGGCTTAAAGTATGTGGCATGAAATTAATAAAATGAAACAAAGCAAAAGGGGCGTGGTATAAGGGATGTGGCATGAAATTAATAAAATGCAACAAATCAAAATGGGGATGGTATAAGGGATATGGCATGAAATAAATAAGATGCAACAAAACAAAAGGGGCATGGTATAAGGGATATGGCATGAAATAAATAAGATGCAACAAAACAAAAGGGGCATGGTATAAGGGATATGGCATGAAATTAATAAAATGCAACAAAGAAAAAGGGGGATGGTATAAGGGATATGGGATGAAATAAATAAGATGCAACAAATCAAAATGGGGATGGTATAAGGGATATGGCATGAAATAAATAAGATGCAACAAAACAAAAGGGGCATGGTATAAGGGATATGGCATGAAATTAATAAAATGCAACAAAGCAAAAGGGGGATGGTATAAGGGATATGGTATGAAATAAATAAGATGCAACAAAGCAAAAGGGGCATGGTATAAGGGATATGGCATTAAATTAATAAAATGCAACAAATCAAAAGGGGCTTGGTATAAGAGATATGGCATGAAATTAAGAAAATGCAACAAATCAAAAGGGGCGTGGTATAAGGGATATGGCATGAAATTAATAAAATGCAACAAATCAAAAGGGGTGTGGGTATAACGGATATGGCATGAAATTAATAAAATGCAACAAATCAAAAGAGGCGTGGTATAAGGGATATGGCATGAAATTAATAAAATGCAACAAAACAAAAGGGATGTGGTATAAGGGATATGGCATGAAATTAATAAGATGCAACAAAGCAAAAGGGGCATGGTATAAGGGATATGGCATGAAATTAATAAAATGCAACAAAACAATAGAGGCATGGTATAAGGGATATGGCATGAATTTAAAAAGACGCAACAAAGCAAAAGGGGCATGGTATAAGGGATATGGCATATGGCATGAAATTAATAAGATGAAACAAAGCAAAAGGGGCATGGTATAAGGGATATGGCATGAAATTAATAAAATGCAACAACACAAAAGGGATGTGGTCCAAGGAATATGGCATAAAATTAATAAAATGCAACAAATCAAAAGGGGCATGGTATAAGGGATATGGCATGAAATTAATAAAATGCAACAAAACAAAAGGGATGTGGTTGAAGGGATATGGCATGAAATTAATAAGATGCAACAAAGCAAAAGGGGAGTGGGTATAAGGGATATGGCATGAAATTAATAAAATGCAACAAAGCAAAAGGGGGATGGAAAAAGGGATATGGCATGAAATAAATAAGATGCAACAAAGCAGAAGGGATGTGGTATAAGGGATATGGCATGAAATTTATAAAATGCAACAAAACAAAAGGGGCGTGGTATAAGGTATATGGCATGAAATTAATAAAATGAAACAAAGCAAAAGGGGCATGGTATAACGGATATGGCATGAAATTAATAAAATGCAACAAAACAAAAGGGGCGTGGTATAAGGGATGTGGCATGAAATTAATAAAATGCAACAAATCAAAATGGGGATGGTATAAGGGATATGGCATGAAATAAATAAGATGCAACAAAACAAAAGGGGCATGGTATAAGGGATATGGCATGAAATTAATAAAATGCAACAAAGCAAAAGGGGGATGGTATAAGGGATATGGCATGAAATAAATAAGATGCAACAAAGCAAAAGGGGCATGGTATAAGGGATATGGCATTAAATTAATAAAATGCAACAAATCAAAAGGGGCTTGGTATAAGAGATATGGCATGAAATTAAGAAAATGCAACAAATCAAAAGGGGCGTGGTATAAGGGATATGGCATGAAATTAATAAAATGCAACAAATCAAAAGGGGTGTGGGTATAACGGATATGGCATGAAATTAATAAAATGCAACAAATCAAAAGGGGCGTGGTATAAGGGATATGGCATGAAATTAATAAAATGCAACAAAACAAAAGGGATGTGGTATAAGGGATATGGCATGAAATTAATAAGATGCAACAAAGCAAAAGGGGCATGGTATAAGGGATGTGGCATGAAATTAATAAAATGCAACAAAACAATAGAGGCGTGGTATAAGGGATATGGCATGAAATTAATAAAATACAACAAAACAAAAGGGGAATGGTATAAGGGATATGGCATGTAATTAATAAAATGCAACAAAGCAAACGGGGCATGGTATAAGGGATTATGGCATGAAATTAATAAAATGCAACAAAGCAAAAGGGGCGTGGTATAAGGGATATGGCATGAAATTAATAAAATGCAACAACACAAAAGGGATGTGGTCCAAGGAATATGGCATAAAATTAATAAAATGCAACAAATCAAAAGGGGCATGGTATAAGGGATATGGCATGAAATTAATAAAATGCAACAAAACAAAAGGGATGTGGTTGAAGGGATATGGCATGAAATTAATAAGATGCAACAAAGCAAAAGGGGAGTGGGTATAAGGGATATGGCATGAAATTAATAAAATGCAACAAAGCAAAAGGGGGATGGAAAAAGGGATATGGCATGAAATAAATAAGATGCAACAAAGCAGAAGGGATGTGGTATAAGGGATATGGCATGAAATTTATAAAATGCAACAAAACAAAAGGGGCGTGGTATAAGGTATATGGCATGAAATTAATAAAATGAAACAAAGCAAAAGGGGCGTGGTATAAGGGATGTGGCATGAAATTAATAAAATGCAACAAATCAAAATGGGGATGGTATAAGGGATATGGCATGAAATAAATAAGATGCAACAAAACAAAAGGGGCATGGTATAAGGGATATGGCATGAAATAAATAAGATGCAACAAAACAAAAGGGGCATGGTATAAGGGATATGGCATGAAATTAATAAAATGCAACAAAGAAAAAGGGGGATGGTATAAGGGATATGGGATGAAATAAATAAGATGCAACAAATCAAAATGGGGATGGTATAAGGGATATGGCATGAAATAAATAAGATGCAACAAAACAAAAGGGGCATGGTATAAGGGATATGGCATGAAATTAATAAAATGCAACAAAGCAAAAGGGGGATGGTATAAGGGATATGGTATGAAATAAATAAGATGCAACAAAGCAAAAGGGGCATGGTATAAGGGATATGGCATTAAATTAATAAAATGCAACAAATCAAAAGGGGCTTGGTATAAGAGATATGGCATGAAATTAAGAAAATGCAACAAATCAAAAGGGGCGTGGTATAAGGGATATGGCATGAAATTAATAAAATGCAACAAATCAAAAGGGGTGTGGGTATAACGGATATGGCATGAAATTAATAAAATGCAACAAATCAAAAGAGGCGTGGTATAAGGGATATGGCATGAAATTAATAAAATGCAACAAAACAAAAGGGATGTGGTATAAGGGATATGGCATGAAATTAATAAGATGCAACAAAGCAAAAGGGGCATGGTATAAGGGATATGGCATGAAATTAATAAAATGCAACAAAACAATAGAGGCATGGTATAAGGGATATGGCATGAATTTAAAAAGACGCAACAAAGCAAAAGGGGCATGGTATAAGGGATATGGCATATGGCATGAAATTAATAAGATGAAACAAAGCAAAAGGGGCATGGTATAAGGGATATGGCATGAAATTAATAAAATGCAACAACACAAAAGGGATGTGGTCCAAGGAATATGGCATAAAATTAATAAAATGCAACAAATCAAAAGGGGCATGGTATAAGGGATATGGCATGAAATTAATAAAATGCAACAAAACAAAAGGGATGTGGTTGAAGGGATATGGCATGAAATTAATAAGATGCAACAAAGCAAAAGGGGAGTGGGTATAAGGGATATGGCATGAAATTAATAAAATGCAACAAAGCAAAAGGGGGATGGAAAAAGGGATATGGCATGAAATAAATAAGATGCAACAAAGCAGAAGGGATGTGGTATAAGGGATATGGCATGAAATTTATAAAATGCAACAAAACAAAAGGGGCGTGGTATGAGGTATATGGCATGAAATTAATAAAATGAAACAAAGCAAAAGGGGCATGGTATAACGGATATGGCATGAAATTAATAAAATGCAACAAAACAAAAGGGGCGTGGTATAAGGGATGTGGCATGAAATTAATAAAATGCAACAAATCAAAATGGGGATGGTATAAGGGATATGGCATGAAATAAATAAGATGCAACAAAACAAAAGGGGCATGGTATAAGGGATATGGCATGAAATTAATAAAATGCAACAAAGCAAAAGGGGGATGGTATAAGGGATATGGCATGAAATAAATAAGATGCAACAAAGCAAAAGGGGCATGGTATAAGGGATATGGCATTAAATTAATAAAATGCAACAAATCAAAAGGGGCTTGGTATAAGAGATATGGCATGAAATTAAGAAAATGCAACAAATCAAAAGGGGCGTGGTATAAGGGATATGGCATGAAATTAATAAAATGCAACAAATCAAAAGGGGTGTGGGTATAACGGATATGGCATGAAATTAATAAAATGCAACAAATCAAAAGGGGCGTGGTATAAGGGATATGGCATGAAATTAATAAAATGCAACAAAACAAAAGGGATGTGGTATAAGGGATATGGCATGAAATTAATAAGATGCAACAAAGCAAAAGGGGCATGGTATAAGGGATGTGGCATGAAATTAATAAAATGCAACAAAACAATAGAGGCGTGGTATAAGGGATATGGCATGAAATTAATAAAATACAACAAAACAAAAGGGGAATGGTATAAGGGATATGGCATGTAATTAATAAAATGCAACAAAGCAAACGGGGCATGGTATAAGGGATTATGGCATGAAATTAATAAAATGCAACAAAGCAAAAGGGGCGTGGTATAAGGGATATGGCATGAAATTAATAAAATGCAACAAAGCAAAAGGGGGATGGTATAAGGGATATGGCATGAAATAAATAAGATGCAACAAAGCAAAAGGGGCATGGTATAAGGGATATGGCATGAAATTAATAAAATGCAACAAATCAAAAGGGGCGTGGTATAAGAGATATGGCATGAAATTAAGAAAATGCAACAAATCAAAAGGGGCGTGGTATAAGGGATATGGCATGAAATTAATAACATGCAACAAATCAAAAGGGGTGTGGGTATAACGGATATGGCATGAAATTAATAAAATGCAACAAATCAAAAGGGGCGTGGTAGAAGGGATATGGCATGAAATTAATAAAATGCAACAAAACAAAAGGGATGTGGTATAAGGGATATGGCATGAAATTAATAAGATGCAACAAAGCAAAAGGGGCATGGTATAAGGGATATGGCATGAAATTAATAAAATGCAACAAAACAAAAGGGATGTGGTATAAGGGATATGGCATGAAATTAATAAGATGCAACAAAGCAAAAGGGGCATGGTATAAGGGATATGGCATGAAATTAATAAAATGCAACAAAGCAAAAGGGGCATGGTATGATGGATATGGCATGAAATTAATAAAATGCAACAAAACAAAAGGGGCATGGTATAAGGGATATGGCATGAAATTAATAAAATGCAACAAAAGAAAAGGGGCATGGTATAAGGGATATGGCATGAAATTAATAAAATGCAACAAAACAAAAGGGGCGTGGAAAAAAGTGATATGGCATGAAATTAATAAAATGCAACAAAACAAAAGGGGCATGGTATAAGGGATATGGCATGAAATTAATAAGATGCAACAAAGCAAAAGGGGCATGGTATAAGGGATATGGCATGAAATTAATGAGATGAAACAAAGCAAAAGGGGCATGGTATAAGGGATATGGCATGAAATTAATAAAATGCAACAAAACAAAAGGGGCGTGGTATAAGGGATATGGCATGAAATTAATAAAATGCAACAAAACAAAAGGGATGTGATATAAGGGATATGGCATGAAATTAATAAGATGCAACAAAGCAAAAGGGGCATGGTATAAGGGATATGGCATGAAATTAATGAGATGAAACAAAGCAAAAGGGGCATGGTATAAGGGATATGGCATGAAATTAATAAAATGCAACAAAACAAAAGGGGCGTGGTATAAGGGATATGGCAGGAAATTAATAAAATGCAACAAAGCAAAAGGGGCATGGTATAAGGGATATGGCATGAAATTAATAAAATGCAACAAAACAAAAGGGGCATGGTATGGTATAAGGGATATGGCATGAAATTAATAAAATGCAACAAAACAAAAGGGGCATGGTATAAGGGATATGGCATGAAATTAATAAAATGCAACAAAGCAAAAGGGGCATGGTATAAGGGATATGGCATGAAATTAATAAAATGCAACAAAACAAAAGGGGCATGGTATAAGGGATATGGCATGAAATTAATAAAATGCAACAAAACAAAAGGGGAGTGGTATAAGGGATATGGCATGAAATTAATAAAATGCAACAAAGCAAACGGGGCATGGTGTAAGTGATATGGCATGAAATTAATAAAATGCAACAAAGCAAAAGGGGCATGGTATCAGGGATATGGCATGAAATTAATAAAATGCAACAAAGCAAAAGGGGCATGGTGTAAGGGATATGGCATGAAATTAATAAGATGCAACAAAGCAAAAGGGATGTGGTATAAGGGATATGGCATGAAATTAATAAAATGCAACAAATCAAAAGGGATGTGGTATAAGGGATATGGCATGAAATTAATAAAATGCAACAAAACAAAAGGGGCGTGGCTTAAGGGATGTGGCATGAAATTAATAAGATGCAACAAAACAAAAGGGGTGTGGCTTAAAGTATGTGGTATGAAATTAATAAAATGCAACAAAACAAAAGGGGCGTGGCTTAAGGGATGTGGCATTAAATTAATAAGATGCAACAAAACAAAAGGGGTGTGGCTTAAAGTATGTGGCATGAAATTAATAAAATGCAACAAAGCAAAAGGGGCATGGTATAAGGGATATGGCATGAAATTAATAAAATGCAACAAAACAAAAGGGGCGTGGTATAAGGGATATGGCATGAAATTAATAAAATGCAACAAAACAAAAGGGGCGTGGTATAAGGGATATGGCATGAAATTAATAAAATGCAACAAAACAAAAGGGGCGTGGTATAAGGGATATGGCATGAAATTAATAAAATGCAACAAAACAAAAGGGGCATGGTATAAGGGATATGGCATGAAATTAATAAATGCAACAAAGCAAAAGGGGCATGGTATAAGGGATATGGCATGAAATTAATAAAATGCAACAAAACAAAAGGGGCGTGGTATAAGGGATACGGCATGAAATTAATAAAATGCAACAAAGCAAAAGGGGCATGGTATAAGGGATATGGAATGAAATTAATAAAATGCAACAAAGCAAAAGGGGCATGGTATAAGGGATATGGCATGAAATTAATAAGATGCAACAAAGCAAAAGGGACATGGTATATTGGTGTAAGGGATATGGCATGAAATTAATAAGATGCAACAAAGCAAAAGGGGCATGGTACAAGGGATATGGCATGAAATTAAAAAGACGCAACAAAGCAAAAGGGGCATGGTATAAGGGATATGGCATGAAATTAATAAAATGCAACAACACAAAAGGGATGTGGTACAAGGAATATGGCATAAAATTAATAAAATGCAACAAATCAAAAGGGGCATGGTATAAGGGATATGGCATGAAATTAATAAAATGCAACAAAACAAAAGGGATGTGGTTGAAGGGATATGGCATGAAATTAATAAGATGCAACAAAGCAAAAGGGGAGTGGGTATAAGGGATATGGCATGAAATTAATAAAATGCAACAAAACAAAAGGGGCGTGGCTTAAGGGATGTGGCATGAAATTAATAAGATGCAACAAAACAAAAGGGGTGTGGCTTAAAGTATGTGGTATGAAATTAATAAAATGCAACAAAACAAAAGGGGCGTGGTATAAGGGTAATGGCATGAAATTAATAAAATGAAACAAAGCAAAAGGGGCATGGTATAAGGGATATGGCATGAAATTAATAAAATGCAACAAAGCAAACGGGGCATGGTATAAGGGATTATGGCATGAAATTAATAAAATGCAACAAAACAAAAGGGGCGTGGTATAATGGATATGGCATGAAATTAATAAAATGCAACAAAGCAAAAGGGGCATGGTATAAGGGATATGGCATGAAATTAATAAAATGCAACAAAGCAAAAGGGGCATGGTATAAGGGATATGGCATGAAATTAATAAAATGCAACAAAACAAAAGGGGCGTGGTATAAGGGATATGGCATGAAATTAATAAAATGCAACAAAGCAAAAGGGGCATGGTATAAGGGATATGGCATGAAATTAATAAAATGCAACAAAGCAAAAGGGGCGTGGTATAAGGGATATGGCATGAAATTAATAAGATGCAACAAAGCAAAAGCGATGTGGTATAAGGGATATGGCATGAAATTAATAAAATGCAACAAAACAAAAGGGGCATGGTATAAGGGATATGGCATGAAATTAATAAAATGCAACAAATCAAAAGGGGCATGGTATAAGGGATATGGCATGAAATTATTAAGATGCAAAAAAGCAAAAGGGGCATGGTGTAAGGGATATGGCATGAAATTAAGAAAATGCAACAAAACAAAAGGGGCATGGTATAAGGGACATGGCATGAAATTAATAAAATGCAACAAAACAAAAGGGGCATGGTATAAGGGATATGGCATGAAATTAATAAAATGCAACAAAGCAAACGGGGCATGGTATAAGGGATTATGGCATGAAATTAATAAAATGCAACAAAACAAAAGGGGCGTGGTATAATGGATATGGCATGAAATTAATAAAATGCAACAAAGCAAAAGGGGCATGGTATAAGGGATATGGCATGAAATTAATAAAATGCAACAAAACAAAAGGGGCGTGGTATAAGGGATATGGCATGAAATTAATAAAATGAAACAAAGCAAAAGGGGCATGGTATAAGGGATATGGCATGAAATTAATAAAATGCAACAAAGCAAACGGGGCATGGTATAAGGGATTATGGCATGAAATTAATAAAATGCAACAAAACAAAAGGGGCGTGGTATAATGGATATGGCATGAAATTAATAAAATGCAACAAAGCAAAAGGGGCATGGTATAAGGGATATGGCATGAAATTAATAAAATGCAACAAAGCAAAAGGGGCATGGTATAAGGGATATGGCATGAAATTAATAAGATGCAACAAAGCAAAAGGGGCATGGTACAAGGGATATGGCATGAAATTAAAAAGACGCAACAAAGCAAAAGGGGCATGGTATAAGGGATATGGCATATGGCATGAAATTAATGAGATGAAACAAAGCAAAAGGGGCATGGTATAAGGGATATGGCATGAAATTAACAAAATGCAACAACACAAAAGGGATGTGGTCCAAGGAATATGGCATAAAATTAATAAAATGCAACAAATCAAAAGGGGCATGGTATAAGGGATATGGCATGAAATTAATAAAATGCAACAAAACAAAAGGGATGTGGTTGAAGGGATATGGCATGAAATTAATAAGATGCAACAAAGCAAAAGGGGAGTGGGTATAAGGGATATGGCATGAAATTAATAAAATGAAACAAAGCAAAAGGGGCATGGTATAACGGATATGGCATGAAATTAATAAAATGCAACAAAACAAAAGGGGCGTGGTATAAGGGATGTGGCATGAAATTAATAAAATGCAACAAATCAAAATGGGGATGGTATAAGGGATATGGCATGAAATAAATAAGATGCAACAAAACAAAAGGGGCATGGTATAAGGGATATGGCATGAAATTAATAAAATGCAACAAAGCAAAAGGGGGATGGTATAAGGGATATGGCATGAAATAAATAAGATGCAACAAAGCAAAAGGGGCATGGTATAAGGGATATGGCATTAAATTAATAAAATGCAACAAATCAAAAGGGGCTTGGTATAAGAGATATGGCATGAAATTAAGAAAATGCAACAAATCAAAAGGGGCGTGGTATAAGGGATATGGCATGAAATTAATAAAATGCAACAAATCAAAAGGGGTGTGGGTATAACGGATATGGCATGAAATTAATAAAATGCAACAAATCAAAAGGGGCGTGGTATAAGGGATATGGCATGAAATTAATAAAATGCAACAAAACAAAAGGGATGTGGTATAAGGGATATGGCATGAAATTAATAAGATGCAACAAAGCAAAAGGGGCATGGTATAAGGGATGTGGCATGAAATTAATAAAATGCAACAAAACAATAGAGGCGTGGTATAAGGGATATGGCATGAAATTAATAAAATACAACAAAACAAAAGGGGAATGGTATAAGGGATATGGCATGTAATTAATAAAATGCAACAAAGCAAACGGGGCATGGTATAAGGGATATGGCATGAAATTAATAAAATGCAACAAAACAAAAGGGATGTGGTTGAAGGGATATGGCATGAAATTAATAAGATGCAACAAAGCAAAAGGGGAGTGGGTATAAGGGATATGGCATGAAATTAATAAAATGAAACAAAGCAAAAGGGGCATGGTATAACGGATATGGCATGAAATTAATAAAATGCAACAAAACAAAAGGGGCGTGGTATAAGGGATGTGGCATGAAATTAATAAAATGCAACAAATCAAAATGGGGATGGTATAAGGGATATGGCATGAAATAAATAAGATGCAACAAAACAAAAGGGGCATGGTATAAGGGATATGGCATGAAATTAATAAAATGCAACAAAGCAAAAGGGGGATGGTATAAGGGATATGGCATGAAATAAATAAGATGCAACAAAGCAAAAGGGGCATGGTATAAGGGATATGGCATTAAATTAATAAAATGCAACAAATCAAAAGGGGCTTGGTATAAGAGATATGGCATGAAATTAAGAAAATGCAACAAATCAAAAGGGGCGTGGTATAAGGGATATGGCATGAAATTAATAAAATGCAACAAATCAAAAGGGGTGTGGGTATAACGGATATGGCATGAAATTAATAAAATGCAACAAATCAAAAGGGGCGTGGTATAAGGGATATGGCATGAAATTAATAAAATGCAACAAAACAAAAGGGATGTGGTATAAGGGATATGGCATGAAATTAATAAGATGCAACAAAGCAAAAGGGGCATGGTATAAGGGATGTGGCATGAAATTAATAAAATGCAACAAAACAATAGAGGCGTGGTATAAGGGATATGGCATGAAATTAATAAAATACAACAAAACAAAAGGGGAATGGTATAAGGGATATGGCATGTAATTAATAAAATGCAACAAAGCAAACGGGGCATGGTATAAGGGATTATGGCATGAAATTAAGAAAATGCAACAAAGCAAAAGGGGCGTGGTATAAGGGATATGGCATGAAATTAATAAAATGCAACAAAGCAAAAGGGGGATGGTATAAGGGATATGGCATGAAATAAATAAGATGCAACAAAGCAAAAGGGGCATGGTATAAGGGATATGGCATGAAATTAATAAAATGCAACAAATCAAAAGGGGCGTGGTATAAGAGATATGGCATGAAATTAAGAAAATGCAACAAATCAAAAGGGGCGTGGTATAAGGGATATGGCATGAAATTAATAACATGCAACAAATCAAAAGGGGTGTGGGTATAACGGATATGGCATGAAATTAATAAAATGCAACAAATCAAAAGGGGCGTGGTAGAAGGGATATGGCATGAAATTAATAAAATGCAACAAAGCAAAAGGGGGATGGTATAAGGGATATGGCATGAAATAAATAAGATGCAACAAAGCAAAAGGGGCATGGTATAAGGGATATGGCATGAAATTAATAAAATGCAACAAATCAAAAGGGGCGTGGTATAAGAGATATGGCATGAAATTAAGAAAATGCAACAAATCAAAAGGGGCGTGGTATAAGGGATATGGCATGAAATTAATAACATGCAACAAATCAAAAGGGGTGTGGGTATAACGGATATGGCATGAAATTAATAAAATGCAACAAATCAAAAGGGGCGTGGTAGAAGGGATATGGCATGAAATTAATAAAATGCAACAAAACAAAAGGGATGTGGTATAAGGGATATGGCATGAAATTAATAAGATGCAACAAAGCAAAAGGGGCATGGTATAAGGGATATGGCATGAAATTAATAAAATGCAACAAAACAAAAGGGATGTGGTATAAGGGATATGGCATGAAATTAATAAGATGCAACAAAGCAAAAGGGGCATGGTATAAGGGATATGGCATGAAATTAATAAAATGCAACAAAGCAAAAGGGGCATGGTATGATGGATATGGCATGAAATTAATAAAATGCAACAAAACAAAAGGGGCATGGTATAAGGGATATGGCATGAAATTAATAAAATGCAACAAAACAAAAGGGGCGTGGAAAAAAGGGATATGGCATGAAATTAATAAAATGCAACAAAACAAAAGGGGCATGGTATAAGGGATATGGCATGAAATTAATAAGATGCAACAAAGCAAAAGGGGCATGGTATAAGGGATATGGCATGAAATTAATGAGATGAAACAAAGCAAAAGGGGCATGGTATAAGGGATATGGCATGAAATTAATAAAATGCAACAAAACAAAAGGGGCGTGGTATAAGGGATATGGCATGAAATTAATAAAATGCAACAAAACAAAAGGGATGTGATATAAGGGATATGGCATGAAATTAATAAGATGCAACAAAGCAAAAGGGGCATGGTATAAGGGATATGGCATGAAATTAATGAGATGAAACAAAGCAAAAGGGGCATGGTATAAGGGATATGGCATGAAATTAATAAAATGCAACAAAACAAAAGGGGCGTGGTATAAGGGATATGGCAGGAAATTAATAAAATGCAACAAAGCAAAAGGGGCATGGTATAAGGGATATGGCATGAAATTAATAAAATGCAACAAAACAAAAGGGGCATGGTATGGTATAAGGGATATGGCATGAAATTAATAAAATGCAACAAAACAAAAGGGGCATGGTATAAGGGATATGGCATGAAATTAATAAAATGCAACAAAGCAAAAGGGGCATGGTATAAGGGATATGGCATGAAATTAATAAAATGCAACAAAACAAAAGGGGCATGGTATAAGGGATATGGCATGAAATTAATAAAATGCAACAAAACAAAAGGGGAGTGGTATAAGGGATATGGCATGAAATTAATAAAATGCAACAAAGCAAACGGGGCATGGTGTAAGTGATATGGCATGAAATTAATAAAATGCAACAAAGCAAAAGGGGCATGGTATCAGGGATATGGCATGAAATTAATAAAATGCAACAAAGCAAAAGGGGCATGGTGTAAGGGATATGGCATGAAATTAATAAGATGCAACAAAGCAAAAGGGATGTGGTATAAGGGATATGGCATGAAATTAATAAAATGCAACAAATCAAAAGGGATGTGGTATAAGGGATATGGCATGAAATTAATAAAATGCAACAAAACAAAAGGGGCGTGGCTTAAGGGATGTGGCATGAAATTAATAAGATGCAACAAAACAAAAGGGGTGTGGCTTAAAGTATGTGGTATGAAATTAATAAAATGCAACAAAACAAAAGGGGCGTGGCTTAAGGGATGTGGCATTAAATTAATAAGATGCAACAAAACAAAAGGGGTGTGGCTTAAAGTATGTGGCATGAAATTAATAAAATGCAACAAAGCAAAAGGGGCATGGTATAAGGGATATGGCATGAAATTAATAAAATGCAACAAAACAAAAGGGGCGTGGTATAAGGGATATGGCATGAAATTAATAAAATGCAACAAAACAAAAGGGGCGTGGTATAAGGGATATGGCATGAAATTAATAAAATGCAACAAAACAAAAGGGGCGTGGTATAAGGGATATGGCATGAAATTAATAAAATGCAACAAAACAAAAGGGGCATGGTATAAGGGATATGGCATGAAATTAATAAATGCAACAAAGCAAAAGGGGCATGGTATAAGGGATATGGCATGAAATTAATAAAATGCAACAAAACAAAAGGGGCGTGGTATAAGGGATACGGCATGAAATTAATAAAATGCAACAAAGCAAAAGGGGCATGGTATAAGGGATATGGAATGAAATTAATAAAATGCAACAAAGCAAAAGGGGCATGGTATAAGGGATATGGCATGAAATTAATAAGATGCAACAAAGCAAAAGGGACATGGTATATTGGTGTAAGGGATATGGCATGAAATTAATAAGATGCAACAAAGCAAAAGGGGCATGGTACAAGGGATATGGCATGAAATTAAAAAGACGCAACAAAGCAAAAGGGGCATGGTATAAGGGATATGGCATGAAATTAATAAGATGAAACAAAGCAAAAGGGGCATGGTATAAGGGATATGGCATGAAATTAATAAAATGCAACAACACAAAAGGGATGTGGTACAAGGAATATGGCATAAAATTAATAAAATGCAACAAATCAAAAGGGGCATGGTATAAGGGATATGGCATGAAATTAATAAAATGCAACAAAACAAAAGGGATGTGGTTGAAGGGATATGGCATGAAATTAATAAGATGCAACAAAGCAAAAGGGGAGTGGGTATAAGGGATATGGCATGAAATTAATAAAATGCAACAAAACAAAAGGGGCATGGCTTAAGGGATGTGGCATGAAATTAATAAGATGCAACAAATCAAAAGGGGCGTGGTATAAGGGATATGGCATGAAATGAATAACATGCAACAAATCAAAAGGGGTGTGGGTATAACGGATATGGCATGAAATTAATAAAATGCAACAAATCAAAAGGGGCGTGGTAGAAGGGATATGGCATGAAATTAATAAAATGCAACAAAGCAAAAGGGGGATGGTATAAGGGATATGGCATGAAATAAATAAGATGCAACAAAGCAAAAGGGGCATGGTATAAGGGATATGGCATGAAATTAATAAAATGCAACAAATCAAAAGGGGCGTGGTATAAGAGATATGGCATGAAATTAAGAAAATGCAACAAATCAAAAGGGGCGTGGTATAAGGGATATGGCATGAAATTAATAACATGCAACAAATCAAAAGGGGTGTGGGTATAACGGATATGGCATGAAATTAATAAAATGCAACAAATCAAAAGGGGCGTGGTAGAAGGGATATGGCATGAAATTAATAAAATGCAACAAAACAAAAGGGATGTGGTATAAGGGATATGGCATGAAATTAATAAGATGCAACAAAGCAAAAGGGGCATGGTATAAGGGATATGGCATGAAATTAATAAAATGCAACAAAACAAAAGGGATGTGGTATAAGGGATATGGCATGAAATTAATAAGATGCAACAAAGCAAAAGGGGCATGGTATAAGGGATATGGCATGAAATTAATAAAATGCAACAAAACAAAAGGGATGTGGTATAAGGGATATGGCATGAAATTAATAAAATGCAACAAAACAAAAGGGGCGTGGAAAAAAGTGATATGGCATGAAATTAATAAAATGCAACAAAACAAAAGGGGCATGGTATAAGGGATATGGCATGAAATTAATAAGATGCAACAAAGCAAAAGGGGCATGGTATAAGGGATATGGCATGAAATTAATGAGATGAAACAAAGCAAAAGGGGCATGGTATAAGGGATATGGCATGAAATTAATAAAATGCAACAAAACAAAAGGGGCGTGGTATAAGGGATATGGCATGAAATTAATAAAATGCAACAAAACAAAAGGGATGTGATATAAGGGATATGGCATGAAATTAATAAGATGCAACAAAGCAAAAGGGGCATGGTATAAGGGATATGGCATGAAATTAATGAGATGAAACAAAGCAAAAGGGGCATGGTATAAGGGATATGGCATGAAATTAATAAAATGCAACAAAACAAAAGGGGCGTGGTATAAGGGATATGGCAGGAAATTAATAAAATGCAACAAAGCAAAAGGGGCATGGTATAAGGGATATGGCATGAAATTAATAAAATGCAACAAAACAAAAGGGGCATGGTATGGTATAAGGGATATGGCATGAAATTAATAAAATGCAACAAAACAAAAGGGGCATGGTATAAGGGATATGGCATGAAATTAATAAAATGCAACAAAGCAAAAGGGGCATGGTATAAGGGATATGGCATGAAATTAATAAAATGCAACAAAACAAAAGGGGCATGGTATAAGGGATATGGCATGAAATTAATAAAATGCAACAAAACAAAAGGGGAGTGGTATAAGGGATATGGCATGAAATTAATAAAATGCAACAAAGCAAACGGGGCATGGTGTAAGTGATATGGCATGAAATTAATAAAATGCAACAAAGCAAAAGGGGCATGGTATCAGGGATATGGCATGAAATTAATAAAATGCAACAAAGCAAAAGGGGCATGGTGTAAGGGATATGGCATGAAATTAATAAGATGCAACAAAGCAAAAGGGATGTGGTATAAGGGATATGGCATGAAATTAATAAAATGCAACAAATCAAAAGGGATGTGGTATAAGGGATATGGCATGAAATTAATAAAATGCAACAAAACAAAAGGGGCGTGGCTTAAGGGATGTGGCATGAAATTAATAAGATGCAACAAAACAAAAGGGGTGTGGCTTAAAGTATGTGGTATGAAATTAATAAAATGCAACAAAACAAAAGGGGCGTGGCTTAAGGGATGTGGCATTAAATTAATAAGATGCAACAAAACAAAAGGGGTGTGGCTTAAAGTATGTGGCATGAAATTAATAAAATGCAACAAAGCAAAAGGGGCATGGTATAAGGGATATGGCATGAAATTAATAAAATGCAACAAAACAAAAGGGGCGTGGTATAAGGGATATGGCATGAAATTAATAAAATGCAACAAAACAAAAGGGGCGTGGTATAAGGGATATGGCATGAAATTAATAAAATGCAACAAAACAAAAGGGGCGTGGTATAAGGGATATGGCATGAAATTAATAAAATGCAACAAAACAAAAGGGGCATGGTATAAGGGATATGGCATGAAATTAATAAATGCAACAAAGCAAAAGGGGCATGGTATAAGGGATATGGCATGAAATTAATAAAATGCAACAAAACAAAAGGGGCGTGGTATAAGGGATACGGCATGAAATTAATAAAATGCAACAAAGCAAAAGGGGCATGGTATAAGGGATATGGAATGAAATTAATAAAATGCAACAAAGCAAAAGGGGCATGGTATAAGGGATATGGCATGAAATTAATAAGATGCAACAAAGCAAAAGGGACATGGTATATTGGTGTAAGGGATATGGCATGAAATTAATAAGATGCAACAAAGCAAAAGGGGCATGGTACAAGGGATATGGCATGAAATTAAAAAGACGCAACAAAGCAAAAGGGGCATGGTATAAGGGATATGGCATGAAATTAATAAAATGCAACAACACAAAAGGGATGTGGTACAAGGAATATGGCATAAAATTAATAAAATGCAACAAATCAAAAGGGGCATGGTATAAGGGATATGGCATGAAATTAATAAAATGCAACAAAACAAAAGGGATGTGGTTGAAGGGATATGGCATGAAATTAATAAGATGCAACAAAGCAAAAGGGGAGTGGGTATAAGGGATATGGCATGAAATTAATAAAATGCAACAAAACAAAAGGGGCGTGGCTTAAGGGATGTGGCATGAAATTAATAAGATGCAACAAAACAAAAGGGGTGTGGCTTAAAGTATGTGGTATGAAATTAATAAAATGCAACAAAACAAAAGGGGCGTGGTATAAGGGTAATGGCATGAAATTAATAAAATGAAACAAAGCAAAAGGGGCATGGTATAAGGGATATGGCATGAAATTAATAAAATGCAACAAAGCAAACGGGGCATGGTATAAGGGATTATGGCATGAAATTAATAAAATGCAACAAAACAAAAGGGGCGTGGTATAATGGATATGGCATGAAATTAATAAAATGCAACAAAGCAAAAGGGGCATGGTATAAGGGATATGGCATGAAATTAATAAAATGCAACAAAGCAAAAGGGGCATGGTATAAGGGATATGGCATGAAATTAATAAAATGCAACAAAACAAAAGGGGCGTGGTATAAGGGATATGGCATGAAATTAATAAAATGCAACAAAGCAAAAGGGGCATGGTATAAGGGATATGGCATGAAATTAATAAAATGCAACAAAGCAAAAGGGGCGTGGTATAAGGGATATGGCATGAAATTAATAAGATGCAACAAAGCAAAAGCGATGTGGTATAAGGGATATGGCATGAAATTAATAAAATGCAACAAAACAAAAGGGGCATGGTATAAGGGATATGGCATGAAATTAATAAAATGCAACAAATCAAAAGGGGCATGGTATAAGGGATATGGCATGAAATTATTAAGATGCAAAAAAGCAAAAGGGGCATGGTGTAAGGGATATGGCATGAAATTAAGAAAATGCAACAAAACAAAAGGGGCATGGTATAAGGGACATGGCATGAAATTAATAAAATGCAACAAAACAAAAGGGGCATGGTATAAGGGATATGGCATGAAATTAATAAAATGCAACAAAGCAAACGGGGCATGGTATAAGGGATTATGGCATGAAATTAATAAAATGCAACAAAACAAAAGGGGCGTGGTATAATGGATATGGCATGAAATTAATAAAATGCAACAAAGCAAAAGGGGCATGGTATAAGGGATATGGCATGAAATTAATAAAATGCAACAAAACAAAAGGGGCGTGGTATAAGGGATATGGCATGAAATTAATAAAATGAAACAAAGCAAAAGGGGCATGGTATAAGGGATATGGCATGAAATTAATAAAATGCAACAAAGCAAACGGGGCATGGTATAAGGGATTATGGCATGAAATTAATAAAATGCAACAAAACAAAAGGGGCGTGGTATAATGGATATGGCATGAAATTAATAAAATGCAACAAAGCAAAAGGGGCATGGTATAAGGGATATGGCATGAAATTAATAAAATGCAACAAAGCAAAAGGGGCATGGTATAAGGGATATGGCATGAAATTAATAAGATGCAACAAAGCAAAAGGGGCATGGTACAAGGGATATGGCATGAAATTAAAAAGACGCAACAAAGCAAAAGGGGCATGGTATAAGGGATATGGCATATGGCATGAAATTAATGAGATGAAACAAAGCAAAAGGGGCATGGTATAAGGGATATGGCATGAAATTAACAAAATGCAACAACACAAAAGGGATGTGGTCCAAGGAATATGGCATAAAATTAATAAAATGCAACAAATCAAAAGGGGCATGGTATAAGGGATATGGCATGAAATTAATAAAATGCAACAAAACAAAAGGGATGTGGTTGAAGGGATATGGCATGAAATTAATAAGATGCAACAAAGCAAAAGGGGAGTGGGTATAAGGGATATGGCATGAAATTAATAAAATGAAACAAAGCAAAAGGGGCATGGTATAACGGATATGGCATGAAATTAATAAAATGCAACAAAACAAAAGGGGCGTGGTATAAGGGATGTGGCATGAAATTAATAAAATGCAACAAATCAAAATGGGGATGGTATAAGGGATATGGCATGAAATAAATAAGATGCAACAAAACAAAAGGGGCATGGTATAAGGGATATGGCATGAAATTAATAAAATGCAACAAAGCAAAAGGGGGATGGTATAAGGGATATGGCATGAAATAAATAAGATGCAACAAAGCAAAAGGGGCATGGTATAAGGGATATGGCATTAAATTAATAAAATGCAACAAATCAAAAGGGGCTTGGTATAAGAGATATGGCATGAAATTAAGAAAATGCAACAAATCAAAAGGGGCGTGGTATAAGGGATATGGCATGAAATTAATAAAATGCAACAAATCAAAAGGGGTGTGGGTATAACGGATATGGCATGAAATTAATAAAATGCAACAAATCAAAAGGGGCGTGGTATAAGGGATATGGCATGAAATTAATAAAATGCAACAAAACAAAAGGGATGTGGTATAAGGGATATGGCATGAAATTAATAAGATGCAACAAAGCAAAAGGGGCATGGTATAAGGGATGTGGCATGAAATTAATAAAATGCAACAAAACAATAGAGGCGTGGTATAAGGGATATGGCATGAAATTAATAAAATACAACAAAACAAAAGGGGAATGGTATAAGGGATATGGCATGTAATTAATAAAATGCAACAAAGCAAACGGGGCATGGTATAAGGGATATGGCATGAAATTAATAAAATGCAACAAAACAAAAGGGATGTGGTTGAAGGGATATGGCATGAAATTAATAAGATGCAACAAAGCAAAAGGGGAGTGGGTATAAGGGATATGGCATGAAATTAATAAAATGAAACAAAGCAAAAGGGGCATGGTATAACGGATATGGCATGAAATTAATAAAATGCAACAAAACAAAAGGGGCGTGGTATAAGGGATGTGGCATGAAATTAATAAAATGCAACAAATCAAAATGGGGATGGTATAAGGGATATGGCATGAAATAAATAAGATGCAACAAAACAAAAGGGGCATGGTATAAGGGATATGGCATGAAATTAATAAAATGCAACAAAGCAAAAGGGGGATGGTATAAGGGATATGGCATGAAATAAATAAGATGCAACAAAGCAAAAGGGGCATGGTATAAGGGATATGGCATTAAATTAATAAAATGCAACAAATCAAAAGGGGCTTGGTATAAGAGATATGGCATGAAATTAAGAAAATGCAACAAATCAAAAGGGGCGTGGTATAAGGGATATGGCATGAAATTAATAAAATGCAACAAATCAAAAGGGGTGTGGGTATAACGGATATGGCATGAAATTAATAAAATGCAACAAATCAAAAGGGGCGTGGTATAAGGGATATGGCATGAAATTAATAAAATGCAACAAAACAAAAGGGATGTGGTATAAGGGATATGGCATGAAATTAATAAGATGCAACAAAGCAAAAGGGGCATGGTATAAGGGATGTGGCATGAAATTAATAAAATGCAACAAAACAATAGAGGCGTGGTATAAGGGATATGGCATGAAATTAATAAAATACAACAAAACAAAAGGGGAATGGTATAAGGGATATGGCATGTAATTAATAAAATGCAACAAAGCAAACGGGGCATGGTATAAGGGATTATGGCATGAAATTAAGAAAATGCAACAAAGCAAAAGGGGCGTGGTATAAGGGATATGGCATGAAATTAATAAAATGCAACAAAGCAAAAGGGGGATGGTATAAGGGATATGGCATGAAATAAATAAGATGCAACAAAGCAAAAGGGGCATGGTATAAGGGATATGGCATGAAATTAATAAAATGCAACAAATCAAAAGGGGCGTGGTATAAGAGATATGGCATGAAATTAAGAAAATGCAACAAATCAAAAGGGGCGTGGTATAAGGGATATGGCATGAAATTAATAACATGCAACAAATCAAAAGGGGTGTGGGTATAACGGATATGGCATGAAATTAATAAAATGCAACAAATCAAAAGGGGCGTGGTAGAAGGGATATGGCATGAAATTAATAAAATGCAACAAAGCAAAAGGGGGATGGTATAAGGGATATGGCATGAAATAAATAAGATGCAACAAAGCAAAAGGGGCATGGTATAAGGGATATGGCATGAAATTAATAAAATGCAACAAATCAAAAGGGGCGTGGTATAAGAGATATGGCATGAAATTAAGAAAATGCAACAAATCAAAAGGGGCGTGGTATAAGGGATATGGCATGAAATTAATAACATGCAACAAATCAAAAGGGGTGTGGGTATAACGGATATGGCATGAAATTAATAAAATGCAACAAATCAAAAGGGGCGTGGTAGAAGGGATATGGCATGAAATTAATAAAATGCAACAAAACAAAAGGGATGTGGTATAAGGGATATGGCATGAAATTAATAAGATGCAACAAAGCAAAAGGGGCATGGTATAAGGGATATGGCATGAAATTAATAAAATGCAACAAAACAAAAGGGATGTGGTATAAGGGATATGGCATGAAATTAATAAGATGCAACAAAGCAAAAGGGGCATGGTATAAGGGATATGGCATGAAATTAATAAAATGCAACAAAGCAAAAGGGGCATGGTATGATGGATATGGCATGAAATTAATAAAATGCAACAAAACAAAAGGGGCATGGTATAAGGGATATGGCATGAAATTAATAAAATGCAACAAAACAAAAGGGGCGTGGAAAAAAGGGATATGGCATGAAATTAATAAAATGCAACAAAACAAAACGGGCATGGTATAAGGGATATGGCATGAAATTAATAAGATGCAACAAAGCAAAAGGGGCATGGTATAAGGGATATGGCATGAAATTAATGAGATGAAACAAAGCAAAAGGGGCATGGTATAAGGGATATGGCATGAAATTAATAAAATGCAACAAAACAAAAGGGGCGTGGTATAAGGGATATGGCATGAAATTAATAAAATGCAACAAAACAAAAGGGATGTGATATAAGGGATATGGCATGAAATTAATAAGATGCAACAAAGCAAAAGGGGCATGGTATAAGGGATATGGCATGAAATTAATGAGATGAAACAAAGCAAAAGGGGCATGGTATAAGGGATATGGCATGAAATTAATAAAATGCAACAAAACAAAAGGGGCGTGGTATAAGGGATATGGCAGGAAATTAATAAAATGCAACAAAGCAAAAGGGGCATGGTATAAGGGATATGGCATGAAATTAATAAAATGCAACAAAACAAAAGGGGCATGGTATGGTATAAGGGATATGGCATGAAATTAATAAAATGCAACAAAACAAAAGGGGCATGGTATAAGGGATATGGCATGAAATTAATAAAATGCAACAAAGCAAAAGGGGCATGGTATAAGGGATATGGCATGAAATTAATAAAATGCAACAAAACAAAAGGGGCATGGTATAAGGGATATGGCATGAAATTAATAAAATGCAACAAAACAAAAGGGGAGTGGTATAAGGGACATGGCATGAAATTAATAAAATGCAACAAAGCAAACGGGGCATGGTGTAAGTGATATGGCATGAAATTAATAAAATGCAACAAAGCAAAAGGGGCATGGTATCAGGGATATGGCATGAAATTAATAAAATGCAACAAAGCAAAAGGGGCATGGTGTAAGGGATATGGCATGAAATTAATAAGATGCAACAAAGCAAAAGGGATGTGGTATAAGGGATATGGCATGAAATTAATAAAATGCAACAAATCAAAAGGGATGTGGTATAAGGGATATGGCATGAAATTAATAAAATGCAACAAAACAAAAGGGGCGTGGCTTAAGGGATGTGGCATGAAATTAATAAGATGCAACAAAACAAAAGGGGTGTGGCTTAAAGTATGTGGTATGAAATTAATAAAATGCAACAAAACAAAAGGGGCGTGGCTTAAGGGATGTGGCATTAAATTAATAAGATGCAACAAAACAAAAGGGGTGTGGCTTAAAGTATGTGGCATGAAATTAATAAAATGCAACAAAGCAAAAGGGGCATGGTATAAGGGATATGGCATGAAATTAATAAAATGCAACAAAACAAAAGGGGCGTGGTATAAGGGATATGGCATGAAATTAATAAAATGCAACAAAACAAAAGGGGCGTGGTATAAGGGATATGGCATGAAATTAATAAAATGCAACAAAACAAAAGGGGCGTGGTATAAGGGATATGGCATGAAATTAATAAAATGCAACAAAACAAAAGGGGCATGGTATAAGGGATATGGCATGAAATTAATAAATGCAACAAAGCAAAAGGGGCATGGTATAAGGGATATGGCATGAAATTAATAAAATGCAACAAAACAAAAGGGGCGTGGTATAAGGGATACGGCATGAAATTAATAAAATGCAACAAAGCAAAAGGGGCATGGTATAAGGGATATGGAATGAAATTAATAAAATGCAACAAAGCAAAAGGGGCATGGTATAAGGGATATGGCATGAAATTAATAAGATGCAACAAAGCAAAAGGGACATGGTATATTGGTGTAAGGGATATGGCATGAAATTAATAAGATGCAACAAAGCAAAAGGGGCATGGTACAAGGGATATGGCATGAAATTAAAAAGACGCAACAAAGCAAAAGGGGCATGGTATAAGGGATATGGCATGAAATTAATAAGATGAAACAAAGCAAAAGGGGCATGGTATAAGGGATATGGCATGAAATTAATAAAATGCAACAACACAAAAGGGATGTGGTACAAGGAATATGGCATAAAATTAATAAAATGCAACAAATCAAAAGGGGCATGGTATAAGGGATATGGCATGAAATTAATAAAATGCAACAAAACAAAAGGGATGTGGTTGAAGGGATATGGCATGAAATTAATAAGATGCAACAAAGCAAAAGGGGAGTGGGTATAAGGGATATGGCATGAAATTAATAAAATGCAACAAAACAAAAGGGGCATGGCTTAAGGGATGTGGCATGAAATTAATAAGATGCAACAAATCAAAAGGGGCGTGGTATAAGGGATATGGCATGAAATGAATAACATGCAACAAATCAAAAGGGGTGTGGGTATAACGGATATGGCATGAAATTAATAAAATGCAACAAATCAAAAGGGGCGTGGTAGAAGGGATATGGCATGAAATTAATAAAATGCAACAAAGCAAAAGGGGGATGGTATAAGGGATATGGCATGAAATAAATAAGATGCAACAAAGCAAAAGGGGCATGGTATAAGGGATATGGCATGAAATTAATAAAATGCAACAAATCAAAAGGGGCGTGGTATAAGAGATATGGCATGAAATTAAGAAAATGCAACAAATCAAAAGGGGCGTGGTATAAGGGATATGGCATGAAATTAATAACATGCAACAAATCAAAAGGGGTGTGGGTATAACGGATATGGCATGAAATTAATAAAATGCAACAAATCAAAAGGGGCGTGGTAGAAGGGATATGGCATGAAATTAATAAAATGCAACAAAACAAAAGGGATGTGGTATAAGGGATATGGCATGAAATTAATAAGATGCAACAAAGCAAAAGGGGCATGGTATAAGGGATATGGCATGAAATTAATAAAATGCAACAAAACAAAAGGGATGTGGTATAAGGGATATGGCATGAAATTAATAAGATGCAACAAAGCAAAAGGGGCATGGTATAAGGGATATGGCATGAAATTAATAAAATGCAACAAAGCAAAAGGGGCATGGTATGATGGATATGGCATGAAATTAATAAAATGCAACAAAACAAAAGGGGCATGGTATAAGGGATATGGCATGAAATTAATAAAATGCAACAAAAGAAAAGGGGCATGGTATAAGGGATATGGCATGAAATTAATAAAATGCAACAAAACAAAAGGGGCGTGGAAAAAAGGGATATGGCATGAAATTAATAAAATGCAACAAAACAAAAGGGGCATGGTATAAGGGATATGGCATGAAATTAATAAGATGCAACAAAGCAAAAGGGGCATGGTATAAGGGATATGGCATGAAATTAATGAGATGAAACAAAGCAAAAGGGGCATGGTATAAGGGATATGGCATGAAATTAATAAAATGCAACAAAACAAAAGGGGCGTGGTATAAGGGATATGGCATGAAATTAATAAAATGCAACAAAACAAAAGGGATGTGATATAAGGGATATGGCATGAAATTAATAAGATGCAACAAAGCAAAAGGGGCATGGTATAAGGGATATGGCATGAAATTAATGAGATGAAACAAAGCAAAAGGGGCATGGTATAAGGGATATGGCATGAAATTAATAAAATGCAACAAAACAAAAGGGGCGTGGTATAAGGGATATGGCAGGAAATTAATAAAATGCAACAAAGCAAAAGGGGCATGGTATAAGGGATATGGCATGAAATTAATAAAATGCAACAAAACAAAAGGGGCATGGTATGGTATAAGGGATATGGCATGAAATTAATAAAATGCAACAAAACAAAAGGGGCATGGTATAAGGGATATGGCATGAAATTAATAAAATGCAACAAAGCAAAAGGGGCATGGTATAAGGGATATGGCATGAAATTAATAAAATGCAACAAAACAAAAGGGGCATGGTATAAGGGATATGGCATGAAATTAATAAAATGCAACAAAACAAAAGGGGAGTGGTATAAGGGATATGGCATGAAATTAATAAAATGCAACAAAGCAAACGGGGCATGGTGTAAGTGATATGGCATGAAATTAATAAAATGCAACAAAGCAAAAGGGGCATGGTATCAGGGATATGGCATGAAATTAATAAAATGCAACAAAGCAAAAGGGGCATGGTGTAAGGGATATGGCATGAAATTAATAAGATGCAACAAAGCAAAAGGGATGTGGTATAAGGGATATGGCATGAAATTAATAAAATGCAACAAATCAAAAGGGATGTGGTATAAGGGATATGGCATGAAATTAATAAAATGCAACAAAACAAAAGGGGCGTGGCTTAAGGGATGTGGCATGAAATTAATAAGATGCAACAAAACAAAAGGGGTGTGGCTTAAAGTATGTGGTATGAAATTAATAAAATGCAACAAAACAAAAGGGGCGTGGCTTAAGGGATGTGGCATTAAATTAATAAGATGCAACAAAACAAAAGGGGTGTGGCTTAAAGTATGTGGCATGAAATTAATAAAATGCAACAAAGCAAAAGGGGCATGGTATAAGGGATATGGCATGAAATTAATAAAATGCAACAAAACAAAAGGGGCGTGGTATAAGGGATATGGCATGAAATTAATAAAATGCAACAAAACAAAAGGGGCGTGGTATAAGGGATATGGCATGAAATTAATAAAATGCAACAAAACAAAAGGGGCGTGGTATAAGGGATATGGCATGAAATTAATAAAATGCAACAAAACAAAAGGGGCATGGTATAAGGGATATGGCATGAAATTAATAAATGCAACAAAGCAAAAGGGGCATGGTATAAGGGATATGGCATGAAATTAATAAAATGCAACAAAACAAAAGGGGCGTGGTATAAGGGATACGGCATGAAATTAATAAAATGCAACAAAGCAAAAGGGGCATGGTATAAGGGATATGGAATGAAATTAATAAAATGCAACAAAGCAAAAGGGGCATGGTATAAGGGATATGGCATGAAATTAATAAGATGCAACAAAGCAAAAGGGACATGGTATATTGGTGTAAGGGATATGGCATGAAATTAATAAGATGCAACAAAGCAAAAGGGGCATGGTACAAGGGATATGGCATGAAATTAAAAAGACGCAACAAAGCAAAAGGGGCATGGTATAAGGGATATGGCATGAAATTAATAAGATGAAACAAAGCAAAAGGGGCATGGTATAAGGGATATGGCATGAAATTAATAAAATGCAACAACACAAAAGGGATGTGGTACAAGGAATATGGCATAAAATTAATAAAATGCAACAAATCAAAAGGGGCATGGTATAAGGGATATGGCATGAAATTAATAAAATGCAACAAAACAAAAGGGATGTGGTTGAAGGGATATGGCATGAAATTAATAAGATGCAACAAAGCAAAAGGGGAGTGGGTATAAGGGATATGGCATGAAATTAATAAAATGCAACAAAACAAAAGGGGCATGGCTTAAGGGATGTGGCATGAAATTAATAAGATGCAACAAAACAAAAGGGGTGTGGCTTAAAGTATGTGGTATGAAATTAATAAAATGCAACAAAACAAAAGGGGCGTGGTATAAGGGATATGGCATGAAATTAATAAAATGAAACAAAGCAAAAGGGGCATGGTATAAGGGATATGGCATGAAATTAATAAAATGCAACAAAGCAAACGGGGCATGGTATAAGGGATTATGGCATGAAATTAATAAAATGCAACAAAACAAAAGGGGCGTGGTATAATGGATATGGCATGAAATTAATAAAATGCAACAAAGCAAAAGGGGCATGGTATAAGGGATATGGCATGAAATTAATAAAATGCAACAAAGCAAAAGGGGCATGGTATAAGGGATATGGCATGAAATTAATAAAATGCAACAAAACAAAAGGGGCGTGGTATAAGGGATATGGCATGAAATTAATAAAATGCAACAAAACAAAAGGGATGTGGTTGAAGGGATATGGCATGAAATTAATAAGATGCAACAAAGCAAAAGGGGAGTGGGTATAAGGGATATGGCATGAAATTAATAAAATGCAACAAAGCAAAAGGAGCATGGTATAAGGGATATGGCATGAAATTAATAAAATGCAACAAAACAAAAGGGGCGTGGTATAAGGGATATGGCATGAAATTAATAAAATGCAACAAAGCAAAAGGGGCATGGTATAAGGGATATGGCATGAAATTAATAAAATGCAACAAAACAAAAGGGGCATGGTATAAGGGATATGGCATGAAATTAATAAAATGCAACAAATCAAAAGGGGCATGGTATAAGGGATATGGCATGAAATTATTAAGATGCAAAAAAGCAAAAGGGGCATGGTGTAAGGGATATGGCATGAAATTAAGAAAATGCAACAAAACAAAAGGGGCATGGTATAAGGGACATGGCATGAAATTAATAAAATGCAACAAAACAAAAGGGGCATGGTATAAGGAATATGGCATGAAATTAATAAAATGCAACAAAGCAAACGGGGCATGGTATAAGGGATATGGCATGAAATTAATAAAATGCAACAAAACAAAAGGGGCATGGTATGGTATAAGGGATATGGCATGAAATTAATAAAATGCAACAAAACAAAAGGGGCATGGTATAAGGGATATGGCATGAAATTAATAAAATGCAACAAAGCAAAAGGGGCATGGTATAAGGGATATGGCATGAAATTAATAAAATGCAACAAAACAAAAGGGGCATGGTATAAGGGATATGGCATGAAATTAATAAAATGCAACAAAACAAAAGGGGCATGGTATAAGGGATATGGCATGAAATTAATAAAATGCAACAAAACAAAAGGGGAGTGGTATAAGGGATATGGCATGAAATTAATAAAATGCAACAAAGCAAACGGGGCATGGTGTAAGTGATATGGCATGAAATTAATAAAATGCAACAAAGCAAAAGGGGCATGGTATCAGGGATATGGCATGAAATTAATAAAATGCAACAAAGCAAAAGGGGCATGGTGTAAGGGATATGGCATGAAATTAATAAGATGCAACAAAGCAAAAGGGATGTGGTATAAGGGATATGGCATGAAATTAATAAAATGCAACAAATCAAAAGGGATGTGGTATAAGGGATATGGCATGAAATTAATAAAATGCAACAAAACAAAAGGGGCGTGGCTTAAGGGATGTGGCATGAAATTAATAAGATGCAACAAAACAAAAGGGGTGTGGCTTAAAGTATGTGGTATGAAATTAATAAAATGCAACAAAACAAAAGGGGCGTGGCTTAAGGGATGTGGCATTAAATTAATAAGATGCAACAAAACAAAAGGGGTGTGGCTTAAAGTATGTGGCATGAAATTAATAAAATGCAACAAAGCAAAAGGGGCATGGTATAAGGGATATGGCATGAAATTAATAAAATGCAACAAAACAAAAGGGGCGTGGTATAAGGGATATGGCATGAAATTAATAAAATGCAACAAAACAAAAGGGGCGTGGTATAAGGGATATGGCATGAAATTAATAAAATGCAACAAAACAAAAGGGGCGTGGTATAAGGGATATGGCATGAAATTAATAAAATGCAACAAAACAAAAGGGGCATGGTATAAGGGATATGGCATGAAATTAATAAATGCAACAAAGCAAAAGGGGCATGGTATAAGGGATATGGCATGAAATTAATAAAATGCAACAAAACAAAAGGGGCGTGGTATAAGGGATACGGCATGAAATTAATAAAATGCAACAAAGCAAAAGGGGCATGGTATAAGGGATATGGAATGAAATTAATAAAATGCAACAAAGCAAAAGGGGCATGGTATAAGGGATATGGCATGAAATTAATAAGATGCAACAAAGCAAAAGGGACATGGTATATTGGTGTAAGGGATATGGCATGAAATTAATAAGATGCAACAAAGCAAAAGGGGCATGGTACAAGGGATATGGCATGAAATTAAAAAGACGCAACAAAGCAAAAGGGGCATGGTATAAGGGATATGGCATGAAATTAATAAGATGAAACAAAGCAAAAGGGGCATGGTATAAGGGATATGGCATGAAATTAATAAAATGCAACAACACAAAAGGGATGTGGTACAAGGAATATGGCATAAAATTAATAAAATGCAACAAATCAAAAGGGGCATGGTATAAGGGATATGGCATGAAATTAATAAAATGCAACAAAACAAAAGGGATGTGGTTGAAGGGATATGGCATGAAATTAATAAGATGCAACAAAGCAAAAGGGGAGTGGGTATAAGGGATATGGCATGAAATTAATAAAATGCAACAAAACAAAAGGGGCATGGCTTAAGGGATGTGGCATGAAATTAATAAGATGCAACAAAACAAAAGGGGTGTGGCTTAAAGTATGTGGTATGAAATTAATAAAATGCAACAAAACAAAAGGGGCGTGGTATAAGGGATATGGCATGAAATTAATAAAATGAAACAAAGCAAAAGGGGCATGGTATAAGGGATATGGCATGAAATTAATAAAATGCAACAAAGCAAACGGGGCATGGTATAAGGGATTATGGCATGAAATTAATAAAATGCAACAAAACAAAAGGGGCGTGGTATAATGGATATGGCATGAAATTAATAAAATGCAACAAAGCAAAAGGGGCATGGTATAAGGGATATGGCATGAAATTAATAAAATGCAACAAAGCAAAAGGGGCATGGTATAAGGGATATGGCATGAAATTAATAAAATGCAACAAAACAAAAGGGGCGTGGTATAAGGGATATGGCATGAAATTAATAAAATGCAACAAAACAAAAGGGATGTGGTTGAAGGGATATGGCATGAAATTAATAAGATGCAACAAAGCAAAAGGGGAGTGGGTATAAGGGATATGGCATGAAATTAATAAAATGCAACAAAGCAAAAGGAGCATGGTATAAGGGATATGGCATGAAATTAATAAAATGCAACAAAACAAAAGGGGCGTGGTATAAGGGATATGGCATGAAATTAATAAAATGCAACAAAGCAAAAGGGGCATGGTATAAGGGATATGGCATGAAATTAATAAAATGCAACAAAACAAAAGGGGCATGGTATAAGGGATATGGCATGAAATTAATAAAATGCAACAAATCAAAAGGGGCATGGTATAAGGGATATGGCATGAAATTATTAAGATGCAAAAAAGCAAAAGGGGCATGGTGTAAGGGATATGGCATGAAATTAAGAAAATGCAACAAAACAAAAGGGGCATGGTATAAGGGACATGGCATGAAATTAATAAAATGCAACAAAACAAAAGGGGCATGGTATAAGGAATATGGCATGAAATTAATAAAATGCAACAAAGCAAACGGGGCATGGTATAAGGGATTATGGCATGAAATTAATAAAATGCAACAAAACAAAAGGGGCGTGGTATAATGGATATGGCATGAAATTAATAAAATGCAACAAAGCAAAAGGGGCATGGTATAAGGGATATGGCATGAAATTAATAAAATGCAACAAAGCAAAAGGGGCATGGTATAAGGGATATGGCATGAAATTAATAAAATGCAACAAAGCAAAAGGGGCATGGTATAAGGGATATGGCATGAAATTAATAAAATGCAACAAAGCAAAAGGGGCATGGTATAAGGGATATGGCATGAAATTAATAAGATGCAACAAAGCAAAAGGGGCATGGTACAAGGGATATGGCATGAAATTAAAAAGACGCAACAAAGCAAAAGGGGCATGGTATAAGGGATATGGCATATGGCATGAAATTAATGAGATGAAACAAAGCAAAAGGGGCATGGTATAAGGGATATGGCATGAAATTAACAAAATGCAACAACACAAAAGGGATGTGGTTCAAGGAATATGGCATAAAATTAATAAAATGCAACAAATCAAAAGGGGCATGGTATAAGGGATATGGCATGAAATTAATAAAATGCAACAAAACAAAAGGGATGTGGTTGAAGGGATATGGCATGAAATTAATAAGATGCAACAAAGCAAAAGGGGAGTGGGTATAAGGGATATGGCATGAAATTAATAAAATGAAACAAAGCAAAAGGGGCATGGTATAACGGATATGGCATGAAATTAATAAAATGCAACAAAACAAAAGGGGCGTGGTATAAGGGATGTGGCATGAAATTAATAAAATGCAACAAATCAAAATGGGGATGGTATAAGGGATATGGCATGAAATAAATAAGATGCAACAAAACAAAAGGGGCATGGTATAAGGGATATGGCATGAAATTAATAAAATGCAACAAAGCAAAAGGGGGATGGTATAAGGGATATGGCATGAAATAAATAAGATGCAACAAAGCAAAAGGGGCATGGTATAAGGGATATGGCATTAAATTAATAAAATGCAACAAATCAAAAGGGGCGTGGTATAAGGGATATGGCATGAAATTAAGAAAATGCAACAAATCAAAAGGGGCGTGGTATAAGGGATATGGCATGAAATTAATAAAATGCAACAAATCAAAAGGGGTGTGGGTATAACGGATATGGCATGAAATTAATAAAATGCAACAAATCAAAAGGGGCGTGGTATAAGGGATATGGCATGAAATTAATAAAATGCAACAAAACAAAAGGGATGTGGTATAAGGGATATGGCATGAAATTAATAAGATGCAACAAAGCAAAAGGGGCATGGTATAAGGGATGTGGCATGAAATTAATAAAATGCAACAAAACAATAGAGGCGTGGTATAAGGGATATGGCATGAAATTAATAAAATACAACAAAACAATAGAGGCGTGGTATAAGGGATATGGCATGAAATTAATAAAATACAACAAAACAAAAGGGGAATGGTATAAGGGATATGGCATGAAATTAATAAAATGCAACAAAGCAAACGGGGCGTGGTATAAGGGATATGGCATGAAATTAATAAAATGCAACAAAACAAAATGGGGATGGTATAAGGGATATGGCATGAAATTAATAAGATGCAACAAAACAAAAGGGGCATGGTATAAGGGATATGGCATGAAATTAATAAAATGCAACAAAGCAAAAGGGGGATGGTATAAGGGATATGGCATGAAATAAATAAGATGCAACAAAGCAAAAGGGGCATGGTATAAGAGATATGGCATTAAATTAATAAAATGCAACAAATCAAAAGGGGCTTGGTATAAGAGATATGGCATGAAATTAAGAAAATGCAACAAATCAAAAGGGGCGTGGTATAAGGGATATGGCATGAAATTAATAAAATGCAACAAATCAAAAGGGGTGTGGGTATAACGGATATGGCATGAAATTAATAAAATGCAACAAAACAAAAGGGATGTGGTATAAGGGATATGGCATGAAATTAATAAGATGCAACAAAGCAAAAGGGGCATGGTATAAGGGATGTGGCATGAAATTAATAAAATGCAACAAAACAATAGAGGCGTGGTATAAGGGATATGGCATGAAATTAATAAAATACAACAAAACAAAAGGGGAATGGTATAAGGGATATGGCATGTAATTAATAAAATGCAACAAAGCAAACGGGGCATGGTATAAGGGATTATGGCATGAAATTAAGAAAATGCAACAAAGCAAAAGGGGCGTGGTATAAGGGATATGGCATGAAATTAATAAAATGCAACAAAGCAAAAGGGGCATGGTATAAGGGATATGGCATGAAATTAATAAAATGCAACAAATCAAAAGGGGCGTGGTATAAGAGATATGGCATGAAATTAAGAAAATGCAACAAATCAAAAGGGGCGTGGTATAAGGGATATGGCATGAAATTAATAACATGCAACAAATCAAAAGGGGTGTGGGTATAACGGATATGGCATGAAATTAATAAAATGCAACAAATCAAAAGGGGCGTGGTAGAAGGGATATGGCATGAAATTAATAAAATGCAACAAAACAAAAGGGATGTGGTATAAGGGATATGGCATGAAATTAATAAGATGCAACAAAGCAAAAGGGGCATGGTATAAGGGATATGGCATGAAATTAATAAAATGCAACAAAACAAAAGGGATGTGGTATAAGGGATATGGCATGAAATTAATAAGATGCAACAAAGCAAAAGGGGCATGGTATAAGGGATGTGGCATGAAATTAATAAAATGCAACAAAACAAAAGGGGCGTGGTATAAGGGATATGGCATGAAATTAATAAAATGCAACAAAGCAAAAGGGGCATGGTATGATGGATATGGCATGAAATTAATAAAATGCAACAAAACAAAAGGGGCATGGTATAAGGGATATGGCATGAAATTAATAAAATGCAACAAAACAAAAGGGGCATGGTATAAGGGATATGGCATGAAATTAATAAAATGCAACAAAACAAAAGGGGCGTGGTATAAGGGATATGGCATGAAATTAATAAAATGCAACAAAACAAAAGGGGCATGGTATAAGGGATATGGCATGAAATTAATAAAATGCAACAAAACAAAAGGGGCGTGGTATAAGGGATATGGCATGAAATTAATAAAATGCAACAAAGCAAAAGGGGCATGGTATAAGGGATATGGCATGAAATTAATAAGATGCAACAAAGCAAAAGGGGCATGGTATAATGGATATGGCATGAAATTAATAAAATGCAACAAAACAAAAGGGATGTGATATAAGGGATATGGCATGAAATGAATAAGATGCAACAAAGCAAAAGGGGCATGGTATAAGGGATATGGCATGAAATTAATGAGATGAAACAAAGCAAAAGGGGCATGGTATAAGGGATATGGCATGAAATTAATAAAATGCAACCAAACAAAAGGGGCATGGTATAAAGGATATGGCATGAAATTAATAAAATGCAACAAAGCAAAAGGGGCATGGTATAAGGGATATGGCATGAAATTAATAAAATGCAACAAAACAAAAGTGGCATGGTATGGTATAAGGGATATGGCATGAAATTAATAAAATGCAACAAAACAAAAGGGGCATGGTATAAGGGATATGGCATGAAATTAATAAAATGCAACAAAGCAAAAGGGGCATGGTATAATGGATATGGCATGAAATTAATAAAATGCAACAAAACAAAAGGGGCATGGTATAAGGGATATGGCATGAAATTAATAAAATGCAACAAAACAAAAGGGGAGTGGTATAAGGGATATGGCATGAAATTAATAAAATGCAACAAAGCAAACGGGGCATGGTATCAGGGATATGGCATGAAATTAATAAAATGCAACAAAGCAAAAGGGGCATGGTGTAAGGGATATGGCATGAAATTAATAAAATGCAACAAAACAAAAGGGGCGTGGTGTAAGGGATGTGGCATGAAATTAATAAAATGCAACAAATCAAAATGGGGATGGTATAAGGGATATGGCATGAAATAAATAAGATGCAACAAAACAAAAGGGGCATGGTATAAGGGATATGGCATGAAATTAATAAAATGCAACAAAGCAAAAGGGGGATGGTATAAGGGATATGGCATGAAATTAATAAAATGCAACAAATCAAAAGGGGCGTGGTAGAAGGGATATGGCATGAAATTAATAAAATGCAACAAAGCAAAAGGGGGATGGTATAAGGGATATGGCATGAAATAAATAAGATGCAACAAAGCAAAAGGGGCGTGGTAGAAGGGATATGGCATGAAATTAATAAAATGCAACAAAGCAAAAGGGGGATGGTATAAGGGATATGGCATGAAATAAATAATATGCAACAAAGCAAAAGGGGCATGGTATAAGGGATATGGCATGAAATTAATAAAATGCAACAAATCAAAAGGGGCGTGGTATAAGAGATATGGCATGAAATTAAGAAAATGCAACAAATCAAAAGGGGCGTGGTATAAGGGATATGGCATGAAATTAATAACATGCAACAAATCAAAAGGGGTGTGGGTATAACGGATATGGCATGAAATTAATAAAATGCAACAAATCAAAAGGGGCGTGGTAGAAGGGATATGGCATGAAATTAATAAAATGCAACAAAACAAAAGGGATGTGATATAAGGGATATGGCATGAAATTAATAAGATGCAACAAAGCAAAAGGGGCATGGTATAAGGGATATGGCATGAAATTAATAAAATGCAACAAAACAAAAGGGATGTGGTATAAGGGATATGGCATGAAATTAATAAGATGCAACAAAGCAAAAGGGGCATGGTATAAGGGATATGGCATGAAATTAATAAAATGCAACAAAGCAAAAGGGGCATGGTATGATGGATATGGCATGAAATTAATAAAATGCAACAAAACAAAAGGGGCATGGTATAAGGGATATGGCATGAAATTAATAAAATGCAACAAAAGAAAAGGGGCATGGTATAAGGGATATGGCATGAAATTAATAAAATGCAACAAAACAAAAGGGGCGTGGAAAAAAGGGATATGGCATGAAATTAATAAAATGCAACAAAACAAAAGGGGCATGGTATAAGGGATATGGCATGAAATTAATAAGATGCAACAAAGCAAAAGGGGCATGGTATAAGGGATATGGCATGAAATTAATGAGATGAAACAAAGCAAAAGGGGCATGGTATAAGGGATATGGCATGAAATTAATAAAATGCAACAAAACAAAAGGGGCGTGGTATAAGGGATATGGCATGAAATTAATAAAATGCAACAAAACAAAAGGGATGTGATATAAGGGATATGGCATGAAATTAATAAGATGCAACAAAGCAAAAGGGGCATGGTATAAGGGATATGGCATGAAATTAATGAGATGAAACAAAGCAAAAGGGGCATGGTATAAGGGATATGGCATGAAATTAATAAAATGCAACAAAACAAAAGGGGCGTGGTATAAGGGATATGGCAGGAAATTAATAAAATGCAACAAAGCAAAAGGGGCATGGTATAAGGGATATGGCATGAAATTAATAAAATGCAACAAAACAAAAGGGGCATGGTATGGTATAAGGGATATGGCATGAAATTAATAAAATGCAACAAAACAAAAGGGGCATGGTATAAGGGATATGGCATGAAATTAATAAAATGCAACAAAGCAAAAGGGGCATGGTATAAGGGATATGGCATGAAATTAATAAAATGCAACAAAACAAAAGGGGCATGGTATAAGGGATATGGCATGAAATTAATAAAATGCAACAAAACAAAAGGGGAGTGGTATAAGGGATATGGCATGAAATTAATAAAATGCAACAAAGCAAACGGGGCATGGTGTAAGTGATATGGCATGAAATTAATAAAATGCAACAAAGCAAAAGGGGCATGGTATCAGGGATATGGCATGAAATTAATAAAATGCAACAAAGCAAAAGGGGCATGGTGTAAGGGATATGGCATGAAATTAATAAGATGCAACAAAGCAAAAGGGATGTGGTATAAGGGATATGGAATGAAATTAATAAAATGCAACAAATCAAAAGGGATGTGGTATAAGGGATATGGCATGAAATTAATAAAATGCAACAAAACAAAAGGGGCGTGGCTTAAGGGATGTGGCATGAAATTAATAAGATGCAACAAAACAAAAGGGGTGTGGCTTAAAGTATGTGGTATGAAATTAATAAAATGCAACAAAACAAAAGGGGCGTGGCTTAAGGGATGTGGCATTAAATTAATAAGATGCAACAAAACAAAAGGGGTGTGGCTTAAAGTATGTGGCATGAAATTAATAAAATGCAACAAAGCAAAAGGGGCATGGTATAAGGGATATGGCATGAAATTAATAAAATGCAACAAAACAAAAGGGGCGTGGTATAAGGGATATGGCATGAAATTAATAAAATGCAACAAAACAAAAGGGGCGTGGTATAAGGGATATGGCATGAAATTAATAAAATGCAACAAAACAAAAGGGGCGTGGTATAAGGGATATGGCATGAAATTAATAAAATGCAACAAAACAAAAGGGGCATGGTATAAGGGATATGGCATGAAATTAATAAATGCAACAAAGCAAAAGGGGCATGGTATAAGGGATATGGCATGAAATTAATAAAATGCAACAAAACAAAAGGGGCGTGGTATAAGGGATACGGCATGAAATTAATAAAATGCAACAAAGCAAAAGGGGCATGGTATAAGGGATATGGAATGAAATTAATAAAATGCAACAAAGCAAAAGGGGCATGGTATAAGGGATATGGCATGAAATTAATAAGATGCAACAAAGCAAAAGGGACATGGTATATTGGTGTAAGGGATATGGCATGAAATTAATAAGATGCAACAAAGCAAAAGGGGCATGGTACAAGGGATATGGCATGAAATTAAAAAGACGCAACAAAGCAAAAGGGGCATGGTATAAGGGATATGGCATGAAATTAATAAGATGAAACAAAGCAAAAGGGGCATGGTATAAGGGATATGGCATGAAATTAATAAAATGCAACAACACAAAAGGGATGTGGTACAAGGAATATGGCATAAAATTAATAAAATGCAACAAATCAAAAGGGGCATGGTATAAGGGATATGGCATGAAATTAATAAAATGCAACAAAACAAAAGGGATGTGGTTGAAGGGATATGGCATGAAATTAATAAGATGCAACAAAGCAAAAGGGGAGTGGGTATAAGGGATATGGCATGAAATTAATAAAATGCAACAAAACAAAAGGGGCGTGGCTTAAGGGATGTGGCATGAAATTAATAAGATGCAACAAAACAAAAGGGGTGTGGCTTAAAGTATGTGGTATGAAATTAATAAAATGCAACAAAACAAAAGGGGCGTGGTATAAGGGATATGGCATGAAATTAATAAAATGAAACAAAGCAAAAGGGGCATGGTATAAGGGATATGGCATGAAATTAATAAAATGCAACAAAGCAAACGGGGCATGGTATAAGGGATTATGGCATGAAATTAATAAAATGCAACAAAACAAAAGGGGCGTGGTATAATGGATATGGCATGAAATTAATAAAATGCAACAAAGCAAAAGGGGCATGGTATAAGGGATATGGCATGAAATTAATAAAATGCAACAAAGCAAAAGGGGCATGGTATAAGGGATATGGCATGAAATTAATAAGATGCAACAAAGCAAAAGCGATGTGGTATAAGGGATATGGCATGAAATTAATAAAATGCAACAAAACAAAAGGGGCGTGGTATAAGGGATATGGCATGAAATTAATAAGATGCAACAAAGCAAAAGCGATGTGGTATAAGGGATATGGCATGAAATTAATAAAATGCAACAAAACAAAAGGGGCATGGTATAAGGGATATGGCATGAAATTAATAAAATGCAACAAATCAAAAGGGGCATGGTATAAGGGATATGGCATGAAATTATTAAGATGCAAAAAAGCAAAAGGGGCATGGTGTAAGGGATATGGCATGAAATTAAGAAAATGCAACAAAACAAAAGGGGCATGGTATAAGGGACATGGCATGAAATTAATAAAATGCAACAAAACAAAAGGGGCATGGTATAAGGGATATGGCATGAAATTAATAAAATGCAACAAAGCAAACGGGGCATGGTATAAGGGATTATGGCATGAAATTAATAAAATGCAACAAAACAAAAGGGGCGTGGTATAATGGATATGGCATGAAATTAATAAAATGCAACAAAGCAAAAGGGGCATGGTATAAGGGATATGGCATGAAATTAATAAAATGCAACAAAACAAAAGGGGCGTGGTATAAGGGATATGGCATGAAATTAATAAAATGAAACAAAGCAAAAGGGGCATGGTATAAGGGATATGGCATGAAATTAATAAAATGCAACAAAGCAAACGGGGCATGGTATAAGGGATTATGGCATGAAATTAATAAAATGCAACAAAACAAAAGGGGCGTGGTATAATGGATATGGCATGAAATTAATAAAATGCAACAAAGCAAAAGGGGCATGGTATAAGGGATATGGCATGAAATTAATAAAATGCAACAAAGCAAAAGGGGCATGGTATAAGGGATATGGCATGAAATTAATAAGATGCAACAAAGCAAAAGGGGCATGGTACAAGGGATATGGCATGAAATTAAAAAGACGCAACAAAGCAAAAGGGGCATGGTATAAGGGATATGGCATATGGCATGAAATTAATGAGATGAAACAAAGCAAAAGGGGCATGGTATAAGGGATATGGCATGAAATTAACAAAATGCAACAACACAAAAGGGATGTGGTCCAAGGAATATGGCATAAAATTAATAAAATGCAACAAATCAAAAGGGGCATGGTATAAGGGATATGGCATGAAATTAATAAAATGCAACAAAACAAAAGGGATGTGGTTGAAGGGATATGGCATGAAATTAATAAGATGCAACAAAGCAAAAGGGGAGTGGGTATAAGGGATATGGCATGAAATTAATAAAATGAAACAAAGCAAAAGGGGCATGGTATAACGGATATGGCATGAAATTAATAAAATGCAACAAAACAAAAGGGGCGTGGTATAAGGGATGTGGCATGAAATTAATAAAATGCAACAAATCAAAATGGGGATGGTATAAGGGATATGGCATGAAATAAATAAGATGCAACAAAACAAAAGGGGCATGGTATAAGGGATATGGCATGAAATTAATAAAATGCAACAAAGCAAAAGGGGGATGGTATAAGGGATATGGCATGAAATAAATAAGATGCAACAAAGCAAAAGGGGCATGGTATAAGGGATATGGCATTAAATTAATAAAATGCAACAAATCAAAAGGGGCTTGGTATAAGAGATATGGCATGAAATTAAGAAAATGCAACAAATCAAAAGGGGCGTGGTATAAGGGATATGGCATGAAATTAATAAAATGCAACAAATCAAAAGGGGTGTGGGTATAACGGATATGGCATGAAATTAATAAAATGCAACAAATCAAAAGGGGCGTGGTATAAGGGATATGGCATGAAATTAATAAAATGCAACAAAACAAAAGGGATGTGGTATAAGGGATATGGCATGAAATTAATAAGATGCAACAAAGCAAAAGGGGCATGGTATAAGGGATGTGGCATGAAATTAATAAAATGCAACAAAACAATAGAGGCGTGGTATAAGGGATATGGCATGAAATTAATAAAATACAACAAAACAAAAGGGGAATGGTATAAGGGATATGGCATGTAATTAATAAAATGCAACAAAGCAAACGGGGCATGGTATAAGGGATATGGCATGAAATTAATAAAATGCAACAAAACAAAAGGGATGTGGTTGAAGGGATATGGCATGAAATTAATAAGATGCAACAAAGCAAAAGGGGAGTGGGTATAAGGGATATGGCATGAAATTAATAAAATGAAACAAAGCAAAAGGGGCATGGTATAACGGATATGGCATGAAATTAATAAAATGCAACAAAACAAAAGGGGCGTGGTATAAGGGATGTGGCATGAAATTAATAAAATGCAACAAATCAAAATGGGGATGGTATAAGGGATATGGCATGAAATAAATAAGATGCAACAAAACAAAAGGGGCATGGTATAAGGGATATGGCATGAAATTAATAAAATGCAACAAAGCAAAAGGGGGATGGTATAAGGGATATGGCATGAAATAAATAAGATGCAACAAAGCAAAAGGGGCATGGTATAAGGGATATGGCATTAAATTAATAAAATGCAACAAATCAAAAGGGGCTTGGTATAAGAGATATGGCATGAAATTAAGAAAATGCAACAAATCAAAAGGGGCGTGGTATAAGGGATATGGCATGAAATTAATAAAATGCAACAAATCAAAAGGGGTGTGGGTATAACGGATATGGCATGAAATTAATAAAATGCAACAAATCAAAAGGGGCATGGTATAAGGGATGTGGCATGAAATTAATAAAATGCAACAAAACAATAGAGGCGTGGTATAAGGGATATGGCATGAAATTAATAAAATACAACAAAACAAAAGGGGAATGGTATAAGGGATATGGCATGTAATTAATAAAATGCAACAAAGCAAACGGGGCATGGTATAAGGGATTATGGCATGAAATTAAGAAAATGCAACAAAGCAAAAGGGGCGTGGTATAAGGGATATGGCATGAAATTAATAAAATGCAACAAAGCAAAAGGGGGATGGTATAAGGGATATGGCATGAAATAAATAAGATGCAACAAAGCAAAAGGGGCATGGTATAAGGGATATGGCATGAAATTAATAAAATGCAACAAATCAAAAGGGGCGTGGTATAAGAGATATGGCATGAAATTAAGAAAATGCAACAAATCAAAAGGGGCGTGGTATAAGGGATATGGCATGAAATTAATAACATGCAACAAATCAAAAGGGGTGTGGGTATAACGGATATGGCATGAAATTAATAAAATGCAACAAATCAAAAGGGGCGTGGTAGAAGGGATATGGCATGAAATTAATAAAATGCAACAAAACAAAAGGGATGTGGTATAAGGGATATGGCATGAAATTAATAAGATGCAACAAAGCAAAAGGGGCATGGTATAAGGGATATGGCATGAAATTAATAAAATGCAACAAAACAAAAGGGATGTGGTATAAGGGATATGGCATGAAATTAATAAGATGCAACAAAGCAAAAGGGGCATGGTATGATGGATATGGCATGAAATTAATAAAATGCAACAAAACAAAAGGGGCATGGTATAAGGGATATGGCATGAAATTAATAAAATGCAACAAAACAAAAGGGGCATGGTATAAGGGATATGGCATGAAATTAATAAAATGCAACAAAACAAAAGGGGCGTGGTATAAGGGATATGGCATGAAATTAATAAAATGCAACAAAGCAAAAGGGGCATGGTATAAGGGATATGGCATGAAATTAATAAAATGCAACAAAGCAAAAGGGGGATGGTATAAGGGATATGGCATGAAATAAATAAGCTGCAACAAAGCAAAAGGGGCATGGTATAAGGGATATGGCATTAAATTAATAAAATGCAACAAATCAAAAGGGGCTTGGTATAAGAGATATGGCATGAAATTAAGAAAATGCAACAAATCAAAAGGGGCGTGGTGTAAGGGATATGGCATGAAATTAATAAAATGCAACAAATCAAAAGGGGTGTGGGTATAACGGATATGGCATGAAATTAATAAAATGCAACAAATCAAAAGGGGCGTGGTATAAGGGATATGGCATGAAATTAATAAAATGCAACAAAACAAAAGGGATGTGGTATAAGGGATATGGCATGAAATTAATAAGATGCAACAAAGCAAAAGGGGCATGGTATAAGGGATGTGGCATGAAATTAATAAAATGCAACAAAACAATAGAGGCGTGGTATAAGGGATATGGCATGAAATTAATAAAATACAACAAAACAAAAGGGGAATGGTATAAGGGATATGGCATGTAATTAATAAAATGCAACAAAGCAAACGGGGCATGGTATAAGGGATTATGGCATGAAATTAATAAAATGCAACAAAGCAAAAGGGGCGTGGTATAAGGGATATGGCATGAAATTAATAAAATGCAACAAAGCAAAAGGGGGATGGTATAAGGGATATGGCATGAAATAAATAAGATGCAACAAAGCAAAAGGGGCATGGTATAAGGGATATGGCATGAAATTAATAAAATGCAACAAATCAAAAGGGGCGTGGTATAAGAGATATGGCATGAAATTAAGAAAATGCAACAAATCAAAAGGGGCGTGGTATAAGGGATATGGCATGAAATTAATAACATGCAACAAATCAAAAGGGGTGTGGGTATAACGGATATGGCATGAAATTAATAAAATGCAACAAATCAAAAGGGGCGTGGTAGAAGGGATATGGCATGAAATTAATAAGATGCAACAAAGCAAAAGGGGCATGGTATAAGGGATAAGGCATGAAATTAATAAAATGCAACAAAACAAAAGGGATGTGGTATAAGGGATATGGCATGAAATTAATAAGATGCAACAAAGCAAAAGGGGCATGGTATAAGGGATGTGGCATGAAATTAATAAAATGCAACAAAACAAAAGGGGCGTGGTATAAGGGATATGGCATGAAATTAATAAAATGCAACAAAGCAAAAGGGGCATGGTATGATGGATATGGCATGAAATTAATAAAATGCAACAAAACAAAAGGGGCATGGTATAAGGGATATGGCATGAAATTAATAAAATGCAACAAAACAAAAGGGGCATGGTATAAGGGATATGGCATGAAATTAATAAAATGCAACAAAACAAAAGGGGCGTGGTATAAGGGATATGGCATGAAATTAATAAAATGCAACAAAACAAAAGAGGCATGGTATAAGGGATATGGCATGAAATTAATAAAATGCAACAAAACAAAAGGGGCGTGGTATAAGGGATATGGCATGAAATTAATAAAATGCAACAAAGCAAAAGGGGCATGGTATAAGGGATATGGCATGAAATTAATAAGATGCAACAAAGCAAAAGGGGCATGGTATAATGGATATGGCATGAAATTAATAAAATGCAACAAAACAAAAGGGATGTGATATAAGGGATATGGCATGAAATTAATAAGATGCAACAAAGCAAAAGGGGCATGGTATAAGGGATATGGCATGAAATTAATGAGATGAAACAAAGCAAAAGGGGCATGGTATAAGGGATATGGCATGAAATTAATAAAATGCAACAAAACAAAAGGGGCGTGGTATAAAGGATATGGCATGAAATTAATAAAATGCAACAAAGCAAAAGGGGCATGGTATAAGGGATATGGCATGAAATTAATAAAATGCAACAAAACAAAAGTGGCATGGTATGGTATAAGGGATATGGCATGAAATTAATAAAATGCAACAAAACAAAAGGGGCATGGTATAAGGGATATGGCATGAAATTAATAAAATGCAACAAAACAAAAGGGGCATGGTATAAGGGATATGGCATGAAATTAATAAAATGCAACAAAACAAAAGGGGCATGGTATAAGGGATATGGCATGAAATTAATAAAATGCAACAAAGCAAAAGGGGCATGGTATAAGGGATATGGCATGAAATTAATAAAATGCAACAAAACAAAAGGGGCATGGTATAAGGGATATGGCATGAAATTAATAAAATGCAACAAAACAAAAGGGGAGTGGTATAAGGGATATGGCATGAAATTAATAAAATGCAACAAAGCAAACGGGGCATGGTATCAGGGATATGGCATGAAATTAATAAAATGCAACAAAGCAAAAGGGGCATGGTGTAAGGGATATGGCATGAAATTAATAAAATGCAACAAAACAAAAGGGGCGTGGTATAAGGGATGTGGCATGAAATTAATAAAATGCAACAAATCAAAATGGGGATGGTATAAGGGATATGGCATGAAATAAATAAGATGCAACAAAACAAAAGGGGCATGGTATAAGGGATATGGCATGAAATTAATAAAATGCAACAAAGCAAAAGGGGGATGGTATAAGGGATATGGCATGAAATAAATAAGATGCAACAAAGCAAAAGGGGCATGGTATAAGGGATATGGCATTAAATTAATAAAATGCAACAAATCAAAAGGGGCTTGGTTTCAGAGATATGGCATGAAATTAAGAAAATGCAACAAATCAAAAGGGGCATGGTATAAGGGATATGGCATGAAATTAATAAAATGCAACAAATCAAAAGGGGTGTGGGTATAACGGATATGGCATGAAATTAATAAAATGCAACAAATCAAAAGGGGCGTGGTATAAGGGATATGGCATGAAATTAATAAAATGCAACAAAACAAAAGGGATGTGGTATAAGGGATATGGCATGAAATTAATAAGATGCAACAAAGCAAAAGGGGCATGGTATAAGGGATGTGGCATGAAATTAATAAAATGCAACAAAACAATAGAGGCGTGGTATAAGGGATATGGCATGAAATTAATAAAATACAACAAAACAAAAGGGGAATGGTAAAAGGGATATGGCATGTAATTAATAAAATGCAACAAAGCAAACGGGGCATGGTATAAGGGATTATGGCATGAAATTAATAAAATGCAACAAAGCAAAAGGGGCATGGTATAAGGGATATGGCATGAAATTAATAAAATGCAACAAAGCAAAAGGGGGATGGTATAAGGGATATGGCATGAAATAAATAAGATGCAACAAAGCAAAAGGGGCATGGTATAAGGGATATGGCATGAAATTAATAAAATGCAACAAATCAAAAGGGGCGTGGTATAAGAGATATGGCATGAAATTAAGAAAATGCAACAAATCAAAAGGGGCGTGGTATAAGGGATATGGCATGAAATTAATAACATGCAACAAATCAAAAGGGGTGTGGGTATAACGGATATGGCATGAAATTAATAAAATGCAACAAATCAAAAGGGGCGTGGTAGAAGGGATATGGCATTAAATTAATAAAATGCAACAAATCAAAAGGGGCGTGGTAGAAGGGATATGGCATTAAATTAATAAAATGCAACAAAACAAAAGGGATGTGGTATAAGGGATATGGCATGAAATTAATAAGATGCAACAAAGCAAAAGGGGCATGGTATAAGGGATATGGCATGAAATTAATAAAATGCAACAAATCAAAAGGGGCGTGGTATAAGAGATATGGCATGAAATTAAGAAAATGCAACAAATCAAAAGGGGCGTGGTATAAGGGATATGGCATGAAATTAATAACATGCAACAAATCAAAAGGGGTGTGGGTATAACGGATATGGCATGAAATTAATAAAATGCAACAAATCAAAAGGGGCGTGGTAGAAGGGATATGGCATGAAATTAATAAGATGCAACAAAGCAAAAGGGGCATGGTATAAGGGATAAGGCATGAAATTAATAAAATGCAACAAAACAAAAGGGATGTGGTATAAGGGATATGGCATGAAATTAATAAGATGCAACAAAGCAAAAGGGGCATGGTATAAGGGATGTGGCATGAAATTAATAAAATGCAACAAAACAAAAGGGGCGTGGTATAAGGGATATGGCATGAAATTAATAAAATGCAACAAAGCAAAAGGGGCATGGTATGATGGATATGGCATGAAATTAATAAAATGCAACAAAACAAAAGGGGCATGGTATAAGGGATATGGCATGAAATTAATAAAATGCAACAAAACAAAAGGGGCATGGTATAAGGGATATGGCATGAAATTAATAAAATGCAACAAAACAAAAGGGGCGTGGTATAAGGGATATGGCATGAAATTAATAAAATGCAACAAAACAAAAGAGGCATGGTATAAGGGATATGGCATGAAATTAATAAAATGCAACAAAACAAAAGGGGCGTGGTATAAGGGATATGGCATGAAATTAATAAAATGCAACAAAGCAAAAGGGGCATGGTATAAGGGATATGGCATGAAATTAATAAGATGCAACAAAGCAAAAGGGGCATGGTATAATGGATATGGCATGAAATTAATAAAATGCAACAAAACAAAAGGGATGTGATATAAGGGATATGGCATGAAATTAATAAGATGCAACAAAGCAAAAGGGGCATGGTATAAGGGATATGGCATGAAATTAATAAAATGCAACAAAACAAAAGGGGCGTGGTATAAAGGATATGGCATGAAATTAATAAAATGCAACAAAGCAAAAGGGGCATGGTATAAGGGATATGGCATGAAATTAATAAAATGCAACAAAACAAAAGTGGCATGGTATGGTATAAGGGATATGGCATGAAATTAATAAAATGCAACAAAACAAAAGGGGCATGGTATAAGGGATATGGCATGAAATTAATAAAATGCAACAAAACAAAAGGGGCATGGTATAAGGGATATGGCATGAAATTAATAAAATGCAACAAAACAAAAGGGGCATGGTATAAGGGATATGGCATGAAATTAATAAAATGCAACAAAGCAAAAGGGGCATGGTATAAGGGATATGGCATGAAATTAATAAAATGCAACAAAACAAAAGGGGCATGGTATAAGGGATATGGCATGAAATTAATAAAATGCAACAAAACAAAAGGGGAGTGGTATAAGGGATATGGCATGAAATTAATAAAATGCAACAAAGCAAACGGGGCATGGTATCAGGGATATGGCATGAAATTAATAAAATGCAACAAAGCAAAAGGGGCATGGTGTAAGGGATATGGCATGAAATTAATAAAATGCAACAAAACAAAAGGGGCGTGGTATAAGGGATGTGGCATGAAATTAATAAAATGCAACAAATCAAAATGGGGATGGTATAAGGGATATGGCATGAAATAAATAAGATGCAACAAAACAAAAGGGGCATGGTATAAGGGATATGGCATGAAATTAATAAAATGCAACAAAGCAAAAGGGGGATGGTATAAGGGATATGGCATGAAATAAATAAGATGCAACAAAGCAAAAGGGGCATGGTATAAGGGATATGGCATTAAATTAATAAAATGCAACAAATCAAAAGGGGCTTGGTTTCAGAGATATGGCATGAAATTAAGAAAATGCAACAAATCAAAAGGGGCGTGGTATAAGGGATATGGCATGAAATTAATAAAATGCAACAAATCAAAAGGGGTGTGGGTATAACGGATATGGCATGAAATTAATAAAATGCAACAAATCAAAAGGGGCGTGGTATAAGGGATATGGCATGAAATTAATAAAATGCAACAAAACAAAAGGGATGTGGTATAAGGGATATGGCATGAAATTAATAAGATGCAACAAAGCAAAAGGGGCATGGTATAAGGGATGTGGCATGAAATTAATAAAATGCAACAAAACAATAGAGGCGTGGTATAAGGGATATGGCATGAAATTAATAAAATACAACAAAACAAAAGGGGAATGGTAAAAGGGATATGGCATGTAATTAATAAAATGCAACAAAGCAAACGGGGCATGGTATAAGGGATTATGGCATGAAATTAATAAAATGCAACAAAGCAAAAGGGGCATGGTATAAGGGATATGGCATGAAATTAATAAAATGCAACAAAGCAAAAGGGGGATGGTATAAGGGATATGGCATGAAATAAATAAGATGCAACAAAGCAAAAGGGGCATGGTATAAGGGATATGGCATGAAATAAATAAGATGCAACAAAGCAAAAGGGGCGTGGTATAAGAGATATGGCATGAAATTAAGAAAATGCAACAAATCAAAAGGGGCGTGGTATAAGGGATATGGCATGAAATTAATAACATGCAACAAATCAAAAGGGGTGTGGGTATAACGGATATGGCATGAAATTAATAAAATGCAACAAATCAAAAGGGGCGTGGTAGAAGGGATATGGCATTAAATTAATAAAATGCAACAAATCAAAAGGGGCGTGGTAGAAGGGATATGGCATTAAATTAATAAAATGCAACAAAACAAAAGGGATGTGGTATAAGGGATATGGCATGAAATTAATAAGATGCAACAAAGCAAAAGGGGCATGGTATAAGGGATATGGCATGAAATTAATAAAATGCAACAAAACAAAAGGGATGTGGTATAAGGGATATGGCATGAAATTAATAAGATGCAACAAAGCAAAAGGGGCATGGTATAAGGGATGTGGCATGAAATTAATAAAATGCAACAAAACAAAAGGGGCGTGGTATAAGGGATATGGCATGAAATTAATAAAATGCAACAAAGCAAAAGGGGCATGGTATGATGGATATGGCATGAAATTAATAAAATGCAACAAAACAAAAGGGGCATGGTATAAGGGATATGGCATGAAATTAATAAAATGCAACAAAGCAAACGGGGCATGGTATCAGGGATATGGCATGAAATTAATAAAATGCAACAAAGCAAAAGGGGCATGGTGTAAGGGATATGGCATGAAATTAATAAAATGCAACAAAACAAAAGGGGCGTGGTGTAAGGGATATGGCATGAAATTAATAAAATGCAACAAAACAAAAGGGGCGTGGTGTAAGGGATGTGGCATGAAATTAATAAAATGCAACAAATCAAAATGGGGATGGTATAAGGGATATGGCATGAAATAAATAAGATGCAACAAAACAAAAGGGGCATGGTATAAGGGATATGGCATTAAATTAATAAAATGCAACAAATCAAAAGGGGCTTGGTATAAGAGATATGGCATGAAATTAAGAAAATGCAACAAATCAAAAGGGGCGTGGTGTAAGGGATATGGCATGAAATTAATAAAATGCAACAAAGCAAACGGGGCATGGTATCAGGGATATGGCATGAAATTAATAAAATGCAACAAAGCAAAAGGGGCATGGTGTAAGGGATATGGCATGAAATTAATAAAATGCAACAAAACAAAAGGGGCGTGGTGTAAGGGATATGGCATGAAATTAATAAAATGCAACAAAACAAAAGGGGCGTGGTGTAAGGGATGTGGCATGAAATTAATAAAATGCAACAAATCAAAATGGGGATGGTATAAGGGATATGGCATGAAATAAATAAGATGCAACAAAACAAAAGGGGCATGGTATAAGGGATATGGCATGAAATTAATAAAATGCAACAAAGCAAAAGGGGGATGGTATAAGGGATATGGCATGAAATAAATAAGATGCAACAAAGCAAAAGGGGCATGGTATAAGGGATATGGCATTAAATTAATAAAATGCAACAAATCAAAAGGGGCTTGGTATAAGAGATATGGCATGAAATTAAGAAAATGCAACAAATCAAAAGGGGCGTGGTGTAAGGGATATGGCATGAAATTAATAAAATGCAACAAATCAAAAGGGGTGTGGGTATAACGGATATGGCATGAAATTAATAAAATGCAACAAATCAAAAGGGGCGTGGTATAAGGGATATGGCATGAAATTAATAAAATGCAACAAAACAAAAGGGATGTGGTATAAGGGATATGGCATGAAATTAATAAGATGCAACAAAGCAAAAGGGGCATGGTATAAGGGATGTGGCATGAAATTAATAAAATGCAACAAAACAATAGAGGCGTGGTATAAGGGATATGGCATGAAATTAATAAAATACAACAAAACAAAAGGGGAATGGTATAAGGGATATGGCATGTAATTAATAAAATGCAACAAAGCAAACGGGGCATGGTATAAGGGATTATGGCATGAAATTAATAAAATGCAACAAAGCAAAAGGGGCGTGGTATAAGGGATATGGCATGAAATTAATAAAATGCAACAAAGCAAAAGGGGGATGGTATAAGGGATATGGCATGAAATAAATAAGATGCAACAAAGCAAAAGGGGCATGGTATAAGGGATATGGCATGAAATTAATAAAATGCAACAAATCAAAAGGGGCGTGGTATAAGAGATATGGCATGAAATTAAGAAAATGCAACAAATCAAAAGGGGCGTGGTATAAGGGATATGGCATGAAATTAATAACATGCAACAAATCAAAAGGGGTGTGGGTATAACGGATATGGCATGAAATTAATAAAATGCAACAAATCAAAAGGGGCGTGGTAGAAGGGATATGGCATGAAATTAATAAGATGCAACAAAGCAAAAGGGGCATGGTATAAGGGATAAGGCATGAAATTAATAAAATGCAACAAAACAAAAGGGATGTGGTATAAGGGATATGGCATGAAATTAATAAGATGCAACAAAGCAAAAGGGGCATGGTATAAGGGATGTGGCATGAAATTAATAAAATGCAACAAAACAAAAGGGGCGTGGTATAAGGGATATGGCATGAAATTAATAAAATGCAACAAAGCAAAAGGGGCATGGTATGATGGATATGGCATGAAATTAATAAAATGCAACAAAACAAAAGGGGCATGGTATAAGGGATATGGCATGAAATTAATAAAATGCAACAAAACAAAAGGGGCATGGTATAAGGGATATGGCATGAAATTAATAAAATGCAACAAAACAAAAGAGGCGTGGTATAAGGGATATGGCATGAAATTAATAAAATGCAACAAAACAAAAGAGGCATGGTATAAGGGATATGGCATGAAATTAATAAAATGCAACAAAACAAAAGGGGCGTGGTATAAGGGATATGGCATGAAATTAATAAAATGCAACAAAGCAAAAGGGGCATGGTATAAGGGATATGGCATGAAATTAATAAGATGCAACAAAGCAAAAGGGGCATGGTATAATGGATATGGCATGAAATTAATAAAATGCAACAAAACAAAAGGGATGTGATATAAGGGATATGGCATGAAATTAATAAGATGCAACAAAGCAAAAGGGGCATGGTATAAGGGATATGGCATGAAATTAATGAGATGAAACAAAGCAAAAGGGGCATGGTATAAGGGATATGGCATGAAATTAATAAAATGCAACAAAACAAAAGGGGCGTGGTATAAAGGATATGGCATGAAATTAATAAAATGCAACAAAGCAAAAGGGGCATGGTATAAGGGATATGGCATGAAATTAATAAAATGCAACAAAACAAAAGTGGCATGGTATGGTATAAGGGATATGGCATGAAATTAATAAAATGCAACAAAACAAAAGGGGCATGGTATAAGGGATATGGCATGAAATTAATAAAATGCAACAAAACAAAAGGGGCATGGTATAAGGGATATGGCATGAAATTAATAAAATGCAACAAAACAAAAGGGGCATGGTATAAGGGATATGGCATGAAATTAATAAAATGCAACAAAACAAAAGGGGCATGGTATAAGGGATATGGCATGAAATTAATAAAATGCAACAAAACAAAAGGGGAGTGGTATAAGGGATATGGCATGAAATTAATAAAATGCAACAAAGCAAACGGGGCATGGTATCAGGGATATGGCATGAAATTAATAAAATGCAACAAAGCAAAAGGGGCATGGTGTAAGGGATATGGCATGAAATTAATAAAATGCAACAAAACAAAAGGGGCGTGGTATAAGGGATGTGGCATGAAATTAATAAAATGCAACAAATCAAAATGGGGATGGTATAAGGGATATGGCATGAAATAAATAAGATGCAACAAAACAAAAGGGGCATGGTATAAGGGATATGGCATGAAATTAATAAAATGCAACAAAGCAAAAGGGGGATGGTATAAGGGATATGGCATGAAATAAATAAGATGCAACAAAGCAAAAGGGGCATGGTATAAGGGATATGGCATTAAATTAATAAAATGCAACAAATCAAAAGGGGCTTGGTTTCAGAGATATGGCATGAAATTAAGAAAATGCAACAAATCAAAAGGGGCGTGGTATAAGGGATATGGCATGAAATTAATAAAATGCAACAAATCAAAAGGGGTGTGGGTATAACGGATATGGCATGAAATTAATAAAATGCAACAAATCAAAAGGGGCGTGGTATAAGGGATATGGCATGAAATTAATAAAATGCAACAAAACAAAAGGGATGTGGTATAAGGGATATGGCATGAAATTAATAAGATGCAACAAAGCAAAAGGGGCATGGTATAAGGGATGTGGCATGAAATTAATAAAATGCAACAAAACAATAGAGGCGTGGTATAAGGGATATGGCATGAAATTAATAAAATACAACAAAACAAAAGGGGAATGGTAAAAGGGATATGGCATGTAATTAATAAAATGCAACAAAGCAAACGGGGCATGGTATAAGGGATTATGGCATGAAATTAATAAAATGCAACAAAGCAAAAGGGGCATGGTATAAGGGATATGGCATGAAATTAATAAAATGCAACAAAGCAAAAGGGGGATGGTATAAGGGATATGGCATGAAATAAATAAGATGCAACAAAGCAAAAGGGGCATGGTATAAGGGATATGGCATGAAATTAATAAAATGCAACAAATCAAAAGGGGCGTGGTATAAGAGATATGGCATGAAATTAAGAAAATGCAACAAATCAAAAGGGGCGTGGTATAAGGGATATGGCATGAAATTAATAACATGCAACAAATCAAAAGGGGTGTGGGTATAACGGATATGGCATGAAATTAATAAAATGCAACAAATCAAAAGGGGCGTGGTAGAAGGGATATGGCATTAAATTAATAAAATGCAACAAATCAAAAGGGGCGTGGTAGAAGGGATATGGCATTAAATTAATAAAATGCAACAAAACAAAAGGGATGTGGTATAAGGGATATGGCATGAAATTAATAAGATGCAACAAAGCAAAAGGGGCATGGTATAAGGGATATGGCATGAAATTAATAAAATGCAACAAAACAAAAGGGATGTGGTATAAGGGATATGGCATGAAATTAATAAGATGCAACAAAGCAAAAGGGGCATGGTATAAGGGATGTGGCATGAAATTAATAAAATGCAACAAAACAAAAGGGGCGTGGTATAAGGGATATGGCATGAAATTAATAAAATGCAACAAAGCAAAAGGGGCATGGTATGATGGATATGGCATGAAATTAATAAAATGCAACAAAACAAAAGGGGCATGGTATAAGGGATATGGCATGAAATTAATAAAATGCAACAAAACAAAAGGGGCATGGTATAAGGGATATGGCATGAAATTAATAAAATGAAACAAAACAAAAGGGGCGTGGTATAAGGGATATGGCATGAAATTAATAAAATGCAACAAAACAAAAGGGGCATGGTATAAGGGATATGGCATGAAATTAATAAAATGCAACAAAACAAAAGGGGCGTGGTATAAGGGATATGGCATGAAATTAATAAGATGCAACAAAGCAAAAGGGGCATGGTATAATGGATATGGCATGAAATTAATAAAATGCAACAAAACAAAAGGGATGTGATATAAGGGATATGGCATGAAATTAATAAGATGCAACAAAGCAAAAGGGGCATGGTATAAGGGATATGGCATGAAATTAATGAGATGAAACAAAGCAAAAGGGGCATGGTATAAGGGATATGGCATGAAATTAATAAAATGCAACAAAACAAAAGGGGCGTGGTATAAAGGATATGGCATGAAATTAATAAAATGCAACAAAGCAAACGGGGCATGGTGTAAGTGATATGGCATGAAATTAATGAAATGCAACAAAGCAAAAGGGGCATGGTATCAGGGATATGGCATGAAATTAATAAAATGCAACAAAGCAAAAGGGGCATGGTGTAAGGGATATGGCATGAAATTAATAAGATGCAACAAAGCAAAAGGGATGTGGTATAAGGGATATGGCATGAAATTAATAAAATGCAACAAATCAAAAGGGGCGTGGCTTAAGGGATGTGGCATGAAATTAATAAGATGCAACAAAACAAAAGGGGTGTGGCTTAAAGTATGTGGTATGAAATTAATAAAATGCAACAAAACAAAAGGGGCGTGGCTTAAGGGATGTGGCATTAAATTAATAAGATGCAACAAAACAAAAGGGGTGTGGCTTAAAGTATGTGGCATTAAATTAATAAAATGCAACAAAACAAAAGGGGCGTGGTATAAGGGATATGGCATGAAATTAATAAAATGCAACAAAGCAAAAGGGGCATGGTATAAGGGATATGGCATGAAATTAATAAGATGCAACAAAGCAAAAGGGGCATGGTATAATGGATATGGCATGAAATTAATAAAATGCAACAAAACAAAAGGGATGTGATATAAGGGATATGGCATGAAATTAATAAGATGCAACAAAGCAAAAGGGGCATGGTATAAGGGATATGGCATGAAATTAATGAGATGAAACAAAGCAAAAGGGGCATGGTATAAGGGATATGGCATGAAATTAATAAAATGCAACAAAACAAAAGGGGCGTGGTATAAAGGATATGGCATGAAATTAATAAAATGCAACAAAGCAAAAGGGGCATGGTATAAGGGATATGGCATGAAATTAATAAAATGCAACAAAACAAAAGTGGCATGGTATGGTATAAGGGATATGGCATGAAATTAATAAAATGCAACAAAACAAAAGGGGCATGGTATAAGGGATATGGCATGAAATTAATAAAATGCAACAAAACAAAAGGGGCATGGTATAAGGGATATGGCATGAAATTAATAAAATGCAACAAAACAAAAGGGGCATGGTATAAGGGATATGGCATGAAATTAATAAAATGCAACAAAGCAAAAGGGGCATGGTATAAGGGATATGGCATGAAATTAATAAAATGCAACAAAACAAAAGGGGCATGGTATAAGGGATATGGCATGAAATTAATAAAATGCAACAAAACAAAAGGGGAGTGGTATAAGGGATATGGCATGAAATTAATAAAATGCAACAAAGCAAACGGGGCATGGTATCAGGGATATGCCATGAAATTAATAAAATGCAACAAAGCAAAAGGGGCATGGTGTAAGGGATATGGCATGAAATTAATAAAATGCAACAAAACAAAAGGGGCGTGGTATAAGGGATGTGGCATGAAATTAATAAAATGCAACAAATCAAAATGGGGATGGTATAAGGGATATGGCATGAAATAAATAAGATGCAACAAAACAAAAGGGGCATGGTATAAGGGATATGGCATGAAATTAATAAAATGCAACAAAGCAAAAGGGGGATGGTATAAGGGATATGGCATGAAATAAATAAGATGCAACAAAGCAAAAGGGGCATGGTATAAGGGATATGGCATTAAATTAATAAAATGCAACAAATCAAAAGGGGCTTGGTTTCAGAGATATGGCATGAAATTAAGAAAATGCAACAAATCAAAAGGGGCGTGGTATAAGGGATATGGCATGAAATTAATAAAATGCAACAAATCAAAAGGGGTGTGGGTATAACGGATATGGCATGAAATTAATAAAATGCAACAAATCAAAAGGGGCGTGGTATAAGGGATATGGCATGAAATTAATAAAATGCAACAAAACAAAATGGATGTGGTATAAGGGATATGGCATGAAATTAATAAGATGCAACAAAGCAAAAGGGGCATGGTATAAGGGATGTGGCATGAAATTAATAAAATGCAACAAAACAATAGAGGCGTGTATAAGGGATATGGCATGAAATTAATAAAATACAACAAAACAAAAGGGGAATGGTAAAAGGGATATGGCATGTAATTAATAAAATGCAACAAAGCAAACGGGGCATGGTATAAGGGATTATGGCATGAAATTAATAAAATGCAACAAAGCAAAAGGGGCATGGTATAAGGGATATGGCATGAAATTAATAAAATGCAACAAAGCAAAAGGGGGATGGTATAAGGGATATGGCATGAAATAAATAAGATGCAACAAAGCAAAAGGGGCATGGTATAAGGGATATGGCATGAAATTAATAAAATGCAACAAATCAAAAGGGGCGTGGTATAAGAGATATGGCATGAAATTAAGAAAATGCAACAAATCAAAAGGGGCGTGGTATAAGGGATATGGCATGAAATTAATAACATGCAACAAATCAAAAGGGGTGTGGGTATAACGGATATGGCATGAAATTAATAAAATGCAACAAATCAAAAGGGGCGTGGTAGAAGGGATATGGCATTAAATTAATAAAATGCAACAAATCAAAAGGGGCGTGGTAGAAGGGATATGGCATTAAATTAATAAAATGCAACAAAACAAAAGGGATGTGGTATAAGGGATATGGCATGAAATTAATAAGATGCAACAAAGCAAAAGGGGCATGGTATAAGGGATATGGCATGAAATTAATAAAATGCAACAAAACAAAAGGGATGTGGTATAAGGGATATGGCATGAAATTAATAAGATGCAACAAAGCAAAAGGGGCATGGTATAAGGGATGTGGCATGAAATTAATAAAATGCAACAAAACAAAAGGGGCGTGGTATAAGGGATATGGCATGAAATTAATAAAATGCAACAAAGCAAAAGGGGCATGGTATGATGGATATGGCATGAAATTAATAAAATGCAACAAAACAAAAGGGGCATGGTATAAGGGATATGGCATGAAATTAATAAAATGCAACAAAACAAAAGGGGCATGGTATAAGGGATATGGCATGAAATTAATAAAATGCAACAAAACAAAAGGGGCGTGGTATAAGGGATATGGCATGAAATTAATAAAATGCAACAAAACAAAAGGGGCATGGTATAAGGGATATGGCATGAAATTAATAAAATGCAACAAAACAAAAGGGGCGTGGTATAAGGGATATGGCATGAAATTAATAAGATGCAACAAAGCAAAAGGGGCATGGTATAATGGATATGGCATGAAATTAATAAAATGCAACAAAACAAAAGGGATGTGATATAAGGGATATGGCATGAAATTAATAAGATGCAACAAAGCAAAAGGGGCATGGTATAAGGGATATGGCATGAAATTAATGAGATGAAACAAAGCAAAAGGGGCATGGTATAAGGGATATGGCATGAAATTAATAAAATGCAACAAAACAAAAGGGGCGTGGTATAAAGGATATGGCATGAAATTAATAAAATGCAACAAAGCAAAAGGAGCATGGTATGAGGGATATGGCATGAAATTAATAAAATGCAACAAAACAAAAGTGGCATGGTATGGTATAAGGGATATGGCATGAAATTAATAAAATGCAACAAAACAAAAGGGGCATGGTATAAGGGATATGGCATGAAATTAATAAAATGCAACAAAGCAAAAGGGGCATGGTATAAGGGATATGGCATGAAATTAATAAAATGCAACAAAACAAAAGGGGCATGGTATAAGGGATATGGCATGAAATTAATAAAATGCAACAAAACAAAAGGGGAGTGGTATAAGGGATATGGCATGAAATTAATAAAATGCAACAAAGCAAACGGGGCATGGTGTAAGTGATATGGCATGAAATTAATAAAATGCAACAAAGCAAAAGGGGCATGGTATCAGGGATATGGCATGAAATTAATAAAATGCAACAAAGCAAAAGGGGCATGTTGTAAGGGATATGGCATGAAATTAATAAGATGCAACAAAGCAAAAGGGATGTGGTATAAGGGATATAGCATGAAATTAATAAAATGCAACAAATCAAAAGGGGCGTGGCTTAAGGGATGTGGCATGAAATTAATAAGATGCAACAAAACAAAAGGGGTGTGGCTTAAAGTATGTGGTATGAAATTAATAAAATGCAACAAAACAAAAGGGGCGTGGCTTAAGGGATGTGGCATTAAATTAATAAGATGCAACAAAACAAAAGGGGTGTGGCTTAAAGTATGTGGCATGAAATTAATAAAATGCAACAAAACAAAAGGGGCGTGGTTTAAGGGATGTGGCTGAGCGAACTTTCTTTTGTTATCAACTTTGATCGTCGCAAAGCAACATATTTCGTACTTTGTGACCGTCAGTTTACCTGAAGAACATCTGAAGGAATTTTTACACCATGTAGGACTTTCACAGATGTAGTTACAACATATGTAATACTCCATTGACTAATTATTAATGAGTAAAAAATGGAACAGAAATATAAAGAAGTTGCAAAATGAGGATTTAAATCATAATATTCAAAAAAACATTTAAAAAGCACAAGACAATATATGTACCAGTCATAAAAATCTCAACTAGATACAATAGTTATTCAATACGTCAGAGATAGATAATGAAATGAAAATGATATTATAAAGACAAAGAGAAAACCACACAATGAAAGAGTGAGAGACAAAGATGAAGCATTTGGAAAATGTCAGGTCAGAGAGTGACTGCCATTGTAATTACTGCACAAGCCGATCTCCTGAATCCAATTAATGGTGATTCGGCGATGAGCTAATTCCAAATGGAATGTGTGGCCTGAGAGGTGCCTGTTAATTACAAGCTGAGCTCGGATGTGTAGTAGGTTAAGGAAGCGAGGCCTGTGGTTCGATTCACCTCAATATTCATACTCTGGCAATCAATTTGGCCAGGACCATTGAATACGGATCGAACAGCTTGAACAACCCGAAAAGCCACTCAGAGAGATAGAATGTCGAGTCACTGTAACATAACAACAACAATTAAACTAGACAGTTCATAGAACACCTTACCCCACGCAGTGTTGAGAAATAAGGACATGGGCAGGGTCTGCGAGTGACAAATTTGATTGGTCGTGATGACGTAAAATGTCGTAATATTTTGTCCAAGTACTGCTAAATGGACAAAATGTTTTTGAAATTGCCAATAGGGTGATTTGTGTTCTACATTGTTTGAGTAAATAATTCAATTGAAATAAATAAACATTTCAAAGGTAGAAGTTTTTTTCCCCCGTAAGTTCACCGCCGTTGCTGCAGTGTCTTTCACACCACCTTATTTAACACGTCACATTAGTTCTTTGTGCTTGTTGTTTGTGTTCTTTATGACGTCTTAAATACAGTAGGCTTCCTATTTGGAGTATTTTAAAATTTAGTTTTACTGCCAGACAGGCAGACAGAGTTTTCTGATTCTTATTCTGATTCGTGGTCAACATACATCATAAAATTGAAATTAAGTTGCTCCTCGATCATAAACCGATGGTTGTAGACAGGGCAGACAGACAGAAGTGAACCAATTGCTTAACCGTGCTCATCGCTTCGTGGGCGTGGGGTAAAAAGATTTAGCAGGGATGCAATGGGCCAGCTCACCTCGTCTCATTCTCATAGATCCTTTTTGGATCAAGTTCTTCAATGAAGCTATCTCCTTTCATCCAGTAGATTGATGGGCTCACCCCACCACTGTAACCAAAGTATGCCTGGCAGGTCAAGCTCACAGTCTGACCTACAGGCACACACGGACACCTCAATGAACACTCATTGGGCAATGTGCTGAGCACTATTAGATCTTCTTGATACTGACACAAAGTTTAAACCCGAAGGAATGGAAGGTATTAACAAAATTACCTGCTGTATTCAGTAAAGTCTTTTTCTCCCAAAATAATTGAATTCCTCGGTAATGACAAGCTACAACTAGAACGGCACTCAGTAGACAGCAAACCTCAGCCTGGTTGGCCATATCACTCGATGGTGAAGAATCACTTTAAAAATTCTACTAGCTGGATCCGGATCCGTATCTTCACCAAAATTGAATCGATTTTTCCTCGTCACACACACACAACCTGTCCATGAGTGTCCAACAAGTTTCGTCCAAATCCATCCATAACTTTTTGAGATATCCTGCTATGTATCGTTTTTGGCCCTATCTCCCAATGGTGAAGGATCACTTTAAAATTAAATAATTCTCATATCCGAATCCATATTCAGATCTTCACCAAAATCGAATCGATTCTTCGTTGTCACACACACAAACTCTCCACCAAGTTTCGTCCAAATCCATCAATAACTTTTTGAGATATCCCGCTATGTATCGTTTTTGGCCCCATCTCCCAATGGTGAAGAATCACTTAAAAATTAAATAATTCTCATATCCGAATCCATATTCAGATCTTCACCAAAATCTAATCGAAATGAATCGTCCTTGTCAGACACCCAACCGGTCCAACAAGTTTCGTCCAAATCCATCCATAACTTTTTGAGATATCCTGCTATGTATAGTTTTTCGCCCTATCACCCAATGGTGAAGATTCATTAAAAAAATTCTAGTAACCGGATCCGAATCCGGATCTTCACTAAAATCTAATCATTTAGTCCTTGTCACATACGCCACATCTCTGCCAAATTTTGTCCGAATCCGTCCACAACTTTTTGACATATTTTGTTCACAAACGGACAAACAAACAGACAAACGGACAGACAGCCAGGGGTGAAAACATAATTTATGAAACAGGTAAATGAAAACATCATTTACTCATCCACCTCTGGTGGTGGAGGTATAAATAAGTGAAAAATTACAATCATATCCCCGATATTGTTATAAAGAGATTATTAATAAAAACTCTTTGCCAACATAGTGCACAATTTTAAACATCGAAAAGCAGACGTAGTATGATTTAATATTTCAATGTTTATCGACTGAAGGATGTTTAAAAAGAAGGTCATCATCCTATCAGAATACGTATTCATTATCATTGGCCAAAGTCTTAAATTGAAACAGGTACAGTTCAACGTAAATACACTTTCCTTCGACCTAAGTTCTTGCAAAAATAGTTTGTGAACATTTCAGGTACTTCTCAAAATGTGCGTATGCTGCCAGGAAGCATTGCTTGCAAAGCCCCGTGCTTCACAGCTCTGATCGTTTGCACCACCTATGAAGACTCCACTCTTCATCAATATGCCAGGCAGCATAGCCATGAGCATTGCGCTCTTCTCTACCCTGTTAGAGTAAGAACTATAGAGTTCATACAACACGATACCCCACACAGTGTTCAAGTATATACTTAAATTTTACTAAAATAATGATTTTAAAGATCGTTTAAAAATCCGGAAGTTTAGCGCAATTGAAGCAGTCTTATACACCACCCTTATACACTCTAATAACATGACGCTGACTCGGTTTAGGAGATGGCGGCTTTATTGATACCCTCTCACATGCCAGGCCCTCTCATGCTATACAGTATATCAATATATAGCATGGTTCTTGGAAGTATTATGAAGGTGATTTGTATTTTACAGTGATCAAGTGTATTGTCATGATTCCCTTTTTGAGGCAATGTTTTTATGGCCGGATGACCTTCCTGACGCTAACCCTTTTAGTCGCCTCTAACGACATGCAGGGATACGGTGTACCTATTATAAACCAGTCCCAAAGTTGTTGTTGTAGTGATCTCTGTTGTTGTTGTAGTGATCAAATATATAATGCATTTTAAATAAAGGTTAAAAGAGGTTTTAAGGAATATAAATAAATCAATTCTGGGATTTACCACCGTTTTCACCAGTGTCTATTATATCACCCTACTTAACACGCCACATTAGTTATTTGTGCCGGTTCTTTGTGTCCTTTATAACATCCTTAAAAATAGTACATTCCCTGTTTGGAATGATTGTACACAGCTCCTTTCCTATTCCATCTGCAGGAGCTGCATGATGTCATCACCAGGCACTGGAGGGGCCCAGCGATGACGCGTGCTGAAAGGGAGTACTCAGTTTTCACTCCGGTTTCTTCCTTTCTTTCTTCCTTGTTTGTTTGTCCGGGAGATATTTCAGCCATCCTTTGAGCTAGGAAGCTGAAATGTGGGCCCAATAATAAGCACGTGCTTTGACAAAAACAGTATTTTTTTATTCATCAATTAATTAATTAATTAATTACTTAATTATTATCGATTTATTAAGCACCTATTTATTTTCTTTCTCATGTGCGCAATATCTCAGGCACCTTTTGAGCTACTGAGCTGATATTTAGACACGACAATGACCTAGTGATTTGGCTGTGAAGGATATTTTTGATTTATTGATTAATCAATCAATCGATGAATTATTTAATTTTTGATTAACTAATTATTTGATTAATTTTAAAAACGTTACAGATTTGGATGAAACACTGGTCGTTTAGGAATGCTATTCACCAATTGATTAAGAAATTAATTATTTTACGATTATTATTTATTTATTTTAATTACGCAATTAATCAATCAATTATTGTACACTTCTACCCAATGCCCTCTCTATGTGCTGCATGGCGGCATCACCAGGCACCAAAGGCTCCCCGGAGATGGCGAGCGCTAGAGGATATGTTATTACTTGCAAAATCGAAGATTTTTCAAGTATATTGGTCGGTTGTGTTTGTGGTTCTGTCTGTCTGTTTGTTTGTCTGTCTGCTTGTCTGTTTGTTTGTCAACGGCCTACAGGTCACAATTTTCAACGGATCTTCACGAAACTTCACCAAATGATAGAGTTGGTCAAAAGCAAGAAGCCTATTGTTTTGGGGTCAATAGGTCAAAAGGTCAACATAGGCCAAAGGTCACCAACTTCCCTAAATTTCTAAAATCCTCAATTTTCATCCGATTGACTTGAAAATTGAACAGCATTTGCACATTGAGTCACTGAATATGGAAACTAACTATTTTTGAGGTCAAAAGGTCAGTGGTCAACTCAAGGTCAACCTTCCAAAATCATAATTTTTCATCTGAAAAATCGTCACTTTTCTTCCTGTTGACCCGAGCTTTGATCAAGATTGTCAATTTTAATCTTGATGAAATGGACAATTTGCTGTATCAATGGAATTTTTTTTCTTGGGGGTGGAGGGCGTATTTTGCAAGTATCGTGCTCCGCATGACGTCTTCTTGTTTATTTATTTATTTGGCATGGGGCAGTGTACTTTGAATGTTTCTGTACTTGCTTTCAAATTTGCTTGACTGCCAGACAGACGGAGTAAAAATGATCTCACTCCTCTCTGCACATGTGCGGTCGGGACAAATTCTTCCTATGCATGCTCCGATTTGTGTTGGAAATATAACATTCAATTTAAATAAGTTGTCCCTCAATCATAAACTGATGAGAGACAAACGGATGGACAAGAACAGATTGCTCAACCCCGCTTTTTCCTTCGCGTGCGCGGGGTAAAAATGCCCGCACGAGCTTGCGCAGAACACTAAGTGCAGATCATCATAATTTGGAAGAAAATCTAGTCTAGCTGTGGTCAATAACCCGAAGCTTGATCAGTCCAGCCAGAAGCTTGTTCCAATGGTGCAAACAGCGAGTACAATTTAATTTTGCTTCAAGTGATCTTGAGCCATCAATGCAAATGGTTGTGTAAAAATTTCATTAAAACCCCATTAAAAATTCCATGAAAAATTCCATAAAATTCCATTAAAGATTCCATCAAAATTCCATTAAAAAATGGAATACCGGGGAAAGGAGTGCCGAGCCATAAGCATCAGTTTCCTTCCATAAGAGTCGGTTGCGGGTGAACGTAGAGCCAACAAAGTCATGATTAAAAGAAGACCATCACTGTTGTTTCTAGTCTGTATAGCTGTGGACAATGAGATTCTCGGAAAGGGAGAATGGTGATAATCCCATTACAATTAGCTGGAACCATTTCTGAATCATAAAGGACCCGGGAAGTTGCACTGCAGGTGCTGTTTTGAGATCAATGTTGTCACATGGTACTCGTCCAGCCTCTACATCAGAAGAGTCGTGTCACTTTGCTGGTATCAGAGTTCCACCCAGTGCAGTGAAAATGACCAGTACAAGAGAGATTGCTTTCTACAAAAGAAGTGTAACACAAAAACACACCAATAGTGGTCAGGCTAGGCCAGAATCCAAAGCAACAACCTTTGCGACTTGGAAATTACTCTCCACCATGGCACAAACTTTTCCTGACCCAGGCAGTAATCAAGCTAGTGGTGTGACGAAAGAGCGTTACGTTACCATAACGTGCCTATAAATGGGTCGTGGTGATTATCTGCACAGTGTGGAGATATCACTCGGAGCAAATTATTGTGACGTCCGTGCCCGAGTGCATCCACCGAGGGCACTTGGAGGCGACAGGAGCGCCCGAGAGTGATCAATCTTCGTGTTATGAAAATTCCTCTGCGTCACAAAATCCTCGGAAATAACATACGACAACTAGAACAGCACTCAGTGGAGAGCAAACCTCCGCCTGGTTGGCCATATCACTCAATGGTGAAGAATCACTTATATAATCTACTAGCCGGATCCGGATCTTCCCCAAAATTGAAACGATTATTCCTTGTCATACACACAACCTGTCCAACAAGTTTCGTCAAAATCCATCCATAACTTTTATAGAAAAACCGCTATGTGTTCGTTTTTCGCCACATCTCCCAATGGTGAAGAATCACTTTAAAAATTCTACTAGCCGGATCCGAATCCGAATCTTCACCAAAATCGAATCATTTCGTCCTTGTCACATACGATACATCTCTGCCAAATTTCGTCCGAATCCGTCCACAACGTTTTGAGATATTTTGTTCACAAACAAACAGACAGACAAACAGACAGGGGTGAAAACACAACCTCCATCCACCTTTGGTGGCGGAGGTAATTACATAACAAGATTGACCTCCACACCTGGCCGAATTAAAGCATAACGTTGGGTGTGAGTCGACGTGTGGCTTCAGGTACGGTCTCTGCATTCCATCGGAAATTGGACATCCAGGTGAAAGAAGGAGCGCGTAATGGGACCTGGCAACGCATGAGACTCAGCTGTGATTGTTTTAAGCTTTCGGTCGACCTATGACCTAACCTAAACACAGCTAAGAAATGATGATCAATGTAGATGGTCCATAGACCGAGGCTTCTATAAACGTCTGGGAAGGAGAGCAGCAGCAGCAGCAGCAGCAGCAGCAGCACATCCAAGGGCAAACAATGAAGCTGCCATTCCTTGGAGACCGAACGTTCCGCCCTTATTCTGTACACCCACTCGTGCAACCGTTTCCCTGTCCTAACCCTACCAGGGGCCATTCCACTCATTCTCTCATCTCGCTCTATTGATGCGGGCCAGTGGTTCCGAGCTCTATCCAATGAGAACGACACCCTTTTGGGATGCAACAAATTATTGATGCAATCGATGGCAGGTGCGAGCTCACTTCAACGATCCCATTTATGCTCCCCTGGTTGCCTGTTGGAGCATAATTTATGTACGAGTGTTGCTTTAGTCATAATTTGCTATAGCTCATTCAATTAGAGTCCATGTTTTGAATGTGTAAATTACAGTAAGAAATACAAAAAAATACTGTCGAAAACAATCAAACGAATAGCCCATGCGTGATTAATCCTTAAATTGGAACGTGAGCATTTCCATGGGCGGAAAGTGTTAAAACAAAATAACAGCGTTCTGTCGTGAGCTTTAGGATAATCCAAGCTCGTTAGAAATAGAAGAACTGGCTGCGCTAGGCGTAGGTGGAAGGGTGCGAGCACACCACCCCCGAGAGCACACGTGTGGCTGTATGTGGTCGACTAGTAGAGCACACGTGTGGCTGTATGTACTAGACTAGAGCACACGTGTGGCTGTATGCAATACCCGAGAGCACACGTGTGGCTGTATGTGCTAGACTAGAGCACACATGTAGCTGTATGTGCTAGACTAGAGCACACATGTGGTTGTATGTGCGAGACTAAAGCACACGTGTGGCTGTATGTGCTAGACTAGAGCACACGTGTGGTTGTATGTGCGAGACTAAAGCACACGTGTGGCTGTATGTGCTAGACTACAGCACACGTGTGGCTGGATGTGCTAGACTAGAGCACATGTGTGGCTGTATGTGCTAGACTAGAGCACATGTGTGGCTGTATGTGCTAGACTAGAGCACACGTGTGGCTGGATGTACTTGAGTACATGTGTGGATGTATGGACTAGAGCACACGTGTGTGTGGTGAAACATGTGTGTTCGGTGAACATGAAACATGGGTGGCCGGTAAACATGATATATGCTATGGCTGGTGAACATGATACATGCTATGGCTGGTGAATGTGATACATGCTATGGCTGGTAAACATGATACTTGTTATGGCAGGTGAATGTGATACATGCTATGGCTGGTAAGCATGATGCATGTGTGGCTGGTGAGCATGATACATGTGTGGCTGCTGAACATGATACATGTGTGGCTGGTGAACATGATACATGTGATGGCTGGTGAACGTGATACATGCTATGGCTGCTAAAAATGATACATGCTATGGCTGTTGAACATGATACATGCTATGGCTGTTGAATGTGATACATGCTATGGCTGTTGAATGTGATACATGCTATGGCTGGTAACCATGATGTATGTGTGGCTGGTGAACATGACACATGCATGGTTTGGTAAACATGGTACATGCTATGGCTGGTGAACATTATACATGTGTGGCTGGTGAACACAATACGTGCTATGGCTGGTAAACGTGATACATGCTATGGTTGTTGAACATGATACATGCTATGGCTGTTCAAAGTGATACATGCTATGGCTGGCAACCATGATGCACGTGTGGCTGGTGAACATGATACATGCTATGGCTGGTAAACATGATACATGCTATGGATGTTGAACGTGATACATGCTATGGCTGTTAACCATGATACATGCTATGGCTGTTTAACGTGATACATGCTATGGCTGTTAACCATGATACATGCTGTGGCTGTTGAACGTGATACATGCTATGGTTGGTAAACATGATACATGCTATGGCTGTTGAAAGTAATACATGCTATGGCTGGTGAACGTGATACATGCTATGGCTGCTAAAAATGATTCAAGCTATGGCTGTTGAAAGTGATACATGCTATGGCTGGTAACCATGATGCATGTGTGGCTGGTGAACATGACACATGCATGATTGGTAAACATGATACATGCTATGGCTGGTGAACGTGATACATGCTATGGCTGCTAAAAATGATCCAAGCTATGGCTGTTGAAAGTGATACATGCTATGGCTGGTAAACATGATGCATGCGTGGTTGGTAAACTTGATACATGCTATGGCTGGTAAACATGATAGATGCTATGGCTGGTAAACAAGATACATGCTATGGGTGGTAAACATGATACATGCTATGGGTGGTGAATGTGATACATGCTACAGCTGGTAAACATGATACATGTTATGGTAGGTGAATGTGATACATGCTTTGGCTGGTAAACATGATGCATGCATAGCTGATGTACATGACACATGCATGGTTTGGTAAACATGATACATCCTACGGCTGGTCAACGTGATACATGCTTTGGCTGCTAAAAATGATACATGCTTTGGCTGCTAAAAATGATACATGCTTTGGCTGCTAAAAATGATACATGCTATGGCTGGTGAACGTGATACATGCTATGGCTGGTAAACATGATACATGCTATGGCTGGTCAACGTGATACATGCTATGGCTGCTAAAAATGATACATGCTATGGCTGGTAAACATGATACATGCTATGGCTGGTCAACGTGATACATGCTATGGCTGGTAAACATGATACATGCTATGGCTGGTAAACATGATACATGCTATGGCTGGTCAACGTGATACATGCTATGGCTGCTAAAAATGATACATGCTTTGGCTGCTAAAAATGATACATGCTATGCCTGGTGAACGTGATACGTGCTAGGGCTGGTAACCATGATGCATGTGTGGCTGGTGATCATGACACATGCATGGTTGGTAAACATGAAACATGCATGTTTAGGCAGATAATGCAGCAAAATAAATTCTCACTTTGTGTAAAGCAAGGCATAATTACCTTCGCTACCAAAGGTGGATGGAGGTTATGTTGTTGTGAATGTTTCATATCAGAGGCCAGGTCGGGGGCGGTGGGGTGATGCGTTTGAGTCGAGAATAAGAAATGTGTTATTTGTCTTTGTTGTTCTTGTCGTGTTGTAAAGTGAAAAACCGCAGCGCCTGCTGTGCTCTGTAAGGAACTGCAAAGGCAATATGTGCACCCAGGAGATTTCGCATTCGAAACAGATGAGACAAATAGAACAAAGTTGGGCAGGACAAGCCGTGTATATTCAAAAAGTCAAAAAAGGCGAGCGTAAAGGAGAAAAGACAAAATCGGGCAGAGAGAGGCACAGAGTCGAGACGTAATTGGATCAAAGCAACGCGTACATTCATCGAGCGACGAACGTTTGTTTTGGACAAAAGATTTCCCCAGCGTGATTGAAAAAAGCAAAAAAAACAAAAAAACACCGGATTTTGAAATAAGATGGAAATGGCCTGAAAAGTCTTGCCTTTGCCAATACTTTTTGCCCAAATCTCAGTGTTGACCGACTGAGCGTGACATCATTTGGACATTTCGTGTTGGCATCAAGCGAGTCACTGGCTGGCAATAGGGCTGTTTCCCTGGTGAAATTTGGCGCCAATTCGACGGAGAGTAGACGTAAGCAAGAATGGCAGGCACACAAGGGGAAAATAATAAAACCGGCATGTTGTCCTAGCTCATGACGGAACAAGTCACAATCATAACCACCTCCCCCCAAAACATCCTCACGTGATGTTATTTGATGTGCTATTCTTCAATGCTTTGCCACCTTGTTATAAATTCGTTTCGCCCGATTTCACATGAAGTGTTAGGGTTAATAACTTGCATTTGTGTGGCATATTGCTTGACCCTTTATTACTCAACAGTGCACTTATGGTTTGGAACGATTGGCATTGTGTAGCTTGTTAAATGAGGAATATACACTTTGGTGATGGGTTCAAGTGAGAAGTTCAGACAACAATGATGTCATAACATGATTATGAAACAAGTACAGATACATTCAAAGTACACCGCCCCATGCCAAATAATTAAATATCCTGCAACGAGGCATTGCCGGGGTGCCTCCGGCGCCCGGCAATACCGCAGTGCAGCTCATAGAGGCTGCATTGGGAGGGAGAGGTGTACACTAATTGATTGATTAATTGTATAATTAAAATCAATAAAAGATTATCACAAAATATTTTCTTAATCAATTGGCTAATAGCATAACTAAACCACAAGTGCTTCATCCGAAGATGTATCTTTTAGAAATGTAATTAAATAAGTCAAAAATAATAATAATAATTAATTGATCAATCAATAAATAATTAATCGATTAATCAATAAATAATTAATCGATTAAATGATTAATCAATAAATCAAAAATATCCTTGATAGCCACATCACTTGGTCACTCATGTCCAAATATTAGCTTCCGAGCTCAAAAGGTGACTGAGATATTGACCAAATGAGAAAGAAAATAAATAAATGATTAATAATGAAAATAAAAAAATAATAATCATTTAAAAAATTAATTATTAATCAATTCGGTCACAGAACACCGAAACCACCACCATTTCATCAGAATCTGTAACTGAATTTTTTATATTTTTTTTAGTAATTGATCGAATAATTTTTTTTTTTTTTGTATACAGAATCGAGGCTCGTGAAGAGCTAACATTTATCACACAAAAAAAATCAAACAGACAAACAAAATGTATAAAAAGAGGGAGCGGTAGACAAGATGGGGAGAGAAGGGGAAGCACACAAACACAACATTTGAGAGCAGGGACATCGGGAGATGTGTGGGAGGGAGAGGGTTTGGGGGGAGGAGGCGTGGGAAGGGGGGGGGGGGTGGGAGAAGTATAAAACACAAGGACACCAAGGATTTCCAGGAAAGAAGTTGGTATTTCAAAAACGTGGATTTCGGATGAAATTAGCTGGGGCAGAAAAGATCAAGGTTTTGGATGGGGGAAGATAAGACATGGTGGTGAACAGCTGTTTTAAAGACCTGGAGGGAGGAGTGGGATTGAAGAGAGTGAGGGAGTTTGTTCCAGAGGCAGGAGAAAAGAGGAATGAAGCAGTGAAGGTGAGCAGAGAGTCTTGATTTTGGCAGTTTAACCATAAGAGGGTTGCAGGCAGATCTTGTGCGACCTGTAGGAATATTTGGGGGACAGAGCCCAGAGAGAGCTGGGGGGGGGGGGGCAAGGCCGGAGAGGAGTCGGTAGAAGACGGAAAGACCACCAACCTGCCTGCGGTGAGTGAGTGAAAGGCCCTCGGAGTTAGCTTCATCGCAGGGGGATTCCAATGATTCTGAACGCTTTGGTTTCAACAGCGTGAAGACGAGCTAGGTGTGAGGCAGGAGCACCAGCCCAGAACGGAGAGCAGTATTCCATTGAGCTGTGGATGAAAGCCTTGTATGTGGTGAGGAGCTCAGGTGTGCCAAGGAAGGACTTCACACGACAGAGGATGCCCAGTCGGCGACTGGCTTTGGAGGCCAGATTTGAAATGTGGTTTTCCCAGGAAAGATCATGGCAGATAGTGAGACCCAAAAGCTTGAGTGACAGAACTTCTTGGAGAGGATTATTCAGAAAGTGGATGGGAGGGTTGTCCAGTCGGTCTTTTCGGAGAGACATCATAAGAGTGTGAGATTTGTCAGGATTGAAAGACATGTTCCACTTGTTTGCCCAGTCTGTGATTTTGTCCAGGTCTGCAGAGAGTGAGGAGGCTGCAGACTGCAGATCTGAGGGATGAGGAATGGAGCGACAGAGAGTAGAGTCATCAGCAAAGAGAAACAGAGGATTTTCAAGAGAGTCAGAGAGATCATTGATGAAGACCAGAAAAAGCACAGGGCCCAGAACACTGCCTTGGGGAACTCCAGCCTGAACAGGAAGAGGAGATGAGAGAAACCCATTCAGGGCCACACGTTGACTACGACTAGAGAGGAAGTCCGCCAGCCATGTGTGGAGATTTCCATGGATACCAAAGGAGGAGAGTTTGGTGAGCAGAGTGGGGTGCCAGACTGTATCGAAGGCACGTGATATGTCAAGGAACACAACAACAACAACATGCATTTTAAAGGCCATTTTCCCTACTAGAGTGGGGTTAGCCTTGCGGTCCCCATGACAATTTCTCCATTTTGCCCTATTTTCTGCATCTCTCCTTGTTAACCCCCTTGCCCACCTTTCTTCTTCCACCATCTTTAGCCAAGTCTTTCTCGGTCTTCCCCGTCCTCGACTTCCTTCTACATTCATTTCCATCACTCTTCTCAACCAGTCACTTTCATCCTTCCTCAACACATGACCAAACCATCTCAACCTGTTCCTATTCACTGCATCAATCACAGGCTCTATTCCCATCATCTTTCGCAATTCATCATTTGTCTTCCTCTCTCTCAACGATACTCCGCACATCCACCGAACCATTCGCATTTCCACCCTTTCCAGCCTTCGTTGCTGCTCTACGTTCATTACCCATGTCTCGCTCCCATAAATCATAACACTTCTCACACATGCAGCATACACCTTTCCCTTCAGCTTCAACGACACTCTTATGTCAAGGGAGACTGCTCTAATTTCCTGTTTGGCATTGAGGACCTCCATCCATTGTTGAGAAAGCAGAAGCAGCATGTCCAGAGTGAAGTGACCTGGTCTGAGACCAAATTGATGATCAGAGATCAAGCCATTGGAGAAGAGGAAAGATTTCATATCCAAAGCAATGATAGATTCCATGAATTTGCTGATAATTGGGAGAAGGCTGATTGGTCTGTAGTTGCTAGGATCCGTTTTTGCACATTTTTTGAGCAAAGCGGTGATGTTGGCTGATTTCCAAGCAGATGGCAGATGACCTTGAGCAAAAGAGAGGGTGAAGAGAACAGAGAGAGGGAGTGAAAGAGCGGAAGAACAGGATTTTAGGACCCGTGGGCTGATGCCATCAGGTCCAGTTGCAGAATCAGAGTCAAGGGTTGACAGAAACTTGTCCACCTTGTCAGGAGGAAAGGACACAGAGTCCAGGAGCAGCTGGGTACGACTGGGTACGGTGGGTATGGTAAATACTACGACGTACGACTGGGTAAGGTAAATAATTAATCGATTAGTTGATTAATCAATAAATCAAAAATATCCTTGATAGCCACATCACTTGGTCACTCATGTCCAAATACAGTATTAGCTTCCGAGCTCAAAAGGTGCCTGAGATATTTTGGCCAAATGAGAAAGAAAATAAATAAATGATTAATAATGAAAATAAATAAATAATAAATAATGAAAATAAATAAATACGAATCATTAAAAAATTAAATTATTAATCAATTCGGTTGCAGAACACATAAACCAACACCATTTCATCAGAATCTGTGACTGAAGATTTTTTTTTTTTTTTTTTAGTAATTAATCGAATAATTAAATAATTCATCGATTAATTGATGAATTGATTAATCAATAAATCAAAAATATCCTTGATAGCTACATCACTTGGTCACATGTCCAAATATTAGCTTCCGAGCTCAAAAGGTGCCTGAGATATTGGCCAAATGAGAAAGAAAATAAATAAATGATTAATAATGAAAATAAATAAATAATAATCATTAAAAAATGAAATTATTAATCAATTCGGTCACAGAACACATAAACCACCACCATTTCATCAGAATCTGTAACTGAATTTTTTTTTTTCATCATTAATCGAATAATTAAATAATTCATCGATTAATTGATTAATTAATACATCAAAAATAGCCTTTGCAGCCAAATCACCTGGTCATTGGCATGTCCAAATATCAGCTTCCCAACTCAAAAGGTGCCTGAGTTAATGGTCAGAAGAGAAAGGAAATTTAATTAATTAAATAAGTACTTAATGAATCGCTAATAATTAAATAACTCCTCAATTAATTGATTAATCAAAAAACAACAAATACCGTTTTTGATAAAGGACTTGCTCACTATTGTGCCGACATTTCAGCTTCCTAGCTCAAAGGATGGCTGAGATATCGCCCAGACAAACAAACAAATAAACAAGCAAACAAGAAAGCAAGAAAACAACCCGAGTGAAAACTGAGTACTCCCTTTCAGCATGCGTCACTGCCGAGCCCCCTTCGGTGCCCAGCAATGACGATTTGCAATGCCTGGATATGGCATAGGAAAGGTGCGGTGTACAACAAGAAAACAAACAAACAGAGTGAAAACCGAGTCCTCCCTTTCAGCGTGCGTCACTGCCGAGCCCCCTTCGGTGCCCAGCAATGACGATTTGCAATGCCTGGAGATGGCATAGGAAAGGTGCGGTGTACAACAAACAGAGTGAAAACTGAGTACTCCCTTTCAGCGTGCGTCACTGCCGAGCCCCCTTCGGTGCCCAGCAATGACGATTTGCAATGCCTGGATATGGCATAGGAAAGGTGCGGTGTACAACAAGAAAACAAACAAACAGAGTGAAAACCGAGTACTCCCTTTCAGCATGCGTCACTGCCGAGCCCCCTTCGGTGCCCAGCAATGACGATTTGCAAGACCTGGAGATGGCATGGGAAAGGAGCGGTGTGCAATATGAAACCAAAGGTCAAAGCATGCTGGGATAAAACATAAGCACAAAGTGATAAATACAAATAAATGCACAAGACAGCTGTTCGCACCACTACCCTCATCTTACTCAAGATCTCTAGTTCTACTCCAAATGACCCCAGTATTCAAAAAACTACTTTTCCCACGTTATTGTGATATTGTCCCCTCGACCTCACCTCTTTTCGTTTGTTCGTTATCGGTTGGTTTGTTCCTTTTCTGTTTCATCCACACTTTCCGCCATTCTTCTTCTTCTTGCCGGATTGGATTCAGCTTGCGTGCAGCTCTTTCACCCCCATGTGGCCTTCTCCTACTTCCCTTGAACTCACTCTCACTTCTACTCTGATGTTGGTGCTCTCCCCTTTCCATTTTGGTCTAGCTCTTCCACAAGCCTCAACCACGTACACAAAGAAAAACAAAAAAAATTAACACAAATTAACAACAAATATACAATGTGGGTTGATCCGTCACCGGTCCTCAGGCAGATAAGATGGCCTACATGTACGCATGACACTCGTCTCTGAACTCTCTAGGCTGGGTTCAAATCGGTGTATCACAGGCAGGTGATGCACCAATGTTCAACGTCCAGCCGAGGGACGGTACGAACGGGCATCACATCTGCCGACATTAGTTGGTGGACATTAATTACCTACGGTGTCGTTCGCAAAGATCAGGCCTAAGCGATCTATCGCTGGCACTATGAACAAATCTCAAATTCCTTCCCTAACCTACAGAGGGTGTTGAATCAGTGGCACAGCCATGCCCTCAACCAATGATGCTACCCCACTGCCTTGTGCTGAATACAAAAGAAAAAGCAGAAGAAGAAGAAGACTGGTACTCAGATGTAGAACGAGTACTGCTTTTTGAGTTATCGAATTAATGGTTAATATAGCCAATAACATAACGAACTAGATTCCCAGAACAAGCAATTCATCTGGACTTGCATACCTTAATCTGGACTTGTTTTGTGTGGCTTTATAGTACGCATTTTATAGACGTACTCTCATTCTAATTATACATACTTTATAGATTTACTTGTTTGAAAAAAAGATAACGTGGAAAAATTGTAGTCTACGTTGGCAAATGATGTGAGGGCAAACAGACAGGTAGACAAACAAACAAGAAAGGCATTGTGCAGAGCACGCACAATACTTGCAAAATCCCCCCCCCCCCCCCCCCCAAAAGTTGCCACAAACTTGTCCAGTTCATTAAGACTAAAATTGACAATCTTAATCAAAGCTCAGTTCAATCGAATGAGAATGGATTATTTTTCCGATTAAAATTGATGATTTTAGAAGTTTGACCTTGAGTTGACCTTTGACCTTTTAACCTTAAAATAGTTGGTTTTCCAATTAATTGAGGCATGATGTTTCAAGTTAATCAGATGAAAATTGACTATTTTTCAGATGAAAATTGATGATTTTATGAGTTTGACCTTGAGTTGACCTTTGACCTTTTAACCTTAAAATAGTTGATTTTTCAATTCATTGAGGCACTATGCAATTGCTGTTTAAGTTTCAAGTTAATTGGATGAAAATTGACTACTTTTCAGATGAAAATTGATGATTTTATGAGTTTGACCTTGAGTTGACCTATGTCCTTTCACCTTAAAATAGTTGATTTCCAATTCATTGAGGCACTATGCAATTGCAGTTTAAGTTACAAGTTAATCGGATGAAAATTGACTACTTTTCAGATGAAAATTGATGATTTTATGAGTTTGACCTTGAGTTGACCTTTGACCTCTTACCCTTAAAATAGTTAGTTTTCCAATTAATTGAGGCACTATGCAATTGCTGTTTAAGTTTCAAGTTAATTGGAAGAAAATTGACTACTTTTTCAGATGAAAATTGATGATTTTAGAAGTTTGACATTGAGTTGACCTTTTGACTTAATTGAGGGTGTTTCAAGCATAGTTGGTTTCCCAATTCAGTGAGGCAATATGCAAATGCTGTTAAACTTTCAAGTCAATCCGATGAAAAAATGACGATTTTTCAGATGAAAATTTGACCTCAAGATGACCTTTGACCTCAATCAATGGACTTCTCAGTTGTGACTACTTGTACAACTCGGTATAGTTTCATGACGATCGGTTTAGAATTGTGACCTATAGGCGAGTGACAAACCAACAGACAGACAGAATAACAGTCAACCGACCAATATACTTGGAAAAATCTTCGATGTTGCAAGTAAGAAACAAGAAAAAGAGCAATCAGAGATTGCAAACCCTTGACAGGATGTATTTTCAGTAGTTTTTAAGGCTTTTGTGTTAAAACAAATATGGCGGCCGAATTACGTGACCGATGACGTCATCATTTTTTTTTTCTCCACTAATTTATTTCTAGATTATGCTCAAGAAATTTCATCTTGATCGGATGACGTTTTGTACTTGTCAAATTATGATGTCATAATGGAGGCACCTATGACATCATTCGGTCCGTAATCGCTCGGCAACATCGTTCTGCTGGTCAAAAGCGTCAGCCGAGAATCGATGTGCGTCAACTGGTGACAAGCGAATCTCTCCGCGTTGAGTATGTAGATAAAGTCTCAACGGAAATGTCTCAAATGGTAGACTCGTCATGGTCAAGTTTCAAGCAGGCTGTCCTGAAGGCTGCGGCCGACACAATTCCATCAAAAACGAGGACACGCAATGACTGGTTTGACGAATCTAATGAATCGTTACATGAGCTCCTGGACATGAAAAACGCTGCCCTCCAGAAAGCACTGTCGACCGGCAGTCGCGCTGATAGACAGAAGTTCCGAACTCTTCGTAGTGATGCAACCAAATGCATCCGTAAGCTGAAAGATATTTGGTGGGCCGAGAAAGCAAATGAGATCCAAGGCTAAGCAGAGCGAAAGGAGTACCACAACTTTTTCTCCGCTCTGAAAACGGTTTACAGACCCAAACGAAACGGTACTTTCCCGATGAAGACACTGGACGGTGAACTACTTACTGACAAATCGCTAACCCTCGCACGCTGGCGAAGCCACTTCTCCGACCTTCTGAACAGATCATCGATAGTTCATGATTCGGTGATCAACGAAATTGATCAGCGTCCAATTCAGAACCACCTGGCACATCCACCAACACCAGACGAAATCGCAAAAGCTGTGAAACGGGTCAAATGTGGAAAAGCCCCTGGTTCGGGCGGTATTCCGATCGAGCTGTTGAAGTATAATAATAATAATAATAATAATAATAATTCATTTATTTTGTATAGCACTTTTCAAGAAGCCCAAAGGCGCTTTGACAGAGTGGAAAACATAATGCACAACAATACATGAAAACAACAATTGCAAAAAGACAAGAATCAATAGGGAAATATTTAAAGCAAAAGTAGGGAGAAGGAGATGAGAAAGTCAGGGGTTAAATGCTGTGGGTTGAATGTTGAATGCAGTGTTGAACAGGTGGGTCTTTAGTGATGTTTTGAATGTGGTGAGTGAGGAGGAGTCTCTGATGGTGTGAGGTAGTGAGTTCCAGAGGGTGGGAGCAGCGATGGAGAAGGCCCTGTCCCCCCAGGATCTGAATTTGGTCCGGATGGAGGGGGTCAGGAGGTTGGTACCAGCAGAGTGGAGGTTGCGGGTGGGAGTGTGTCTGGAGAGGAGGTCAGCCAGGTAGGATGGGGCCAGGTTATGGAGGGCTTTGTATGTCAAGAGGAGGATTTTGTACTGGATTCTCTGGGGGATGGGGAGCCAGTGAAGCTTGTAAAGGACGGGGGTGATGTGGTCATGGGTCCGGGAATGGGTGAGTAGACGGGCAGCGGAGTTCTGAATGTATTGGAGTTTATTGGTGATTTTTGAGGGTGAACCATAGAGGAGGCTATTGCAGTAGTCCAGACGGGAGGTGATGAAGGCGTGGATGAGGGTTTCTGCAGCCGTGGAGGAGAGGGATGAGCGGAGACGGGCAATGTTTTTCAGGTGAAAGAAGGCTGACTTTGTGATCTGTTTAGTGTATTTGTCGAAGGAGAGGGTTTGGTCAAAGATGACGCCAAGATTCCGGATGTGAGTGGAGGTGGATACTGGGATACCGTCGATGTTGAGGGCAAAGTTATGGGTGGATTTTGTGAGCGTTTTTGGACCAATGATGATTATTTCAGATTTATCACAGTTAAGCTTGAGGAAGTTGATTTGAAGCCAGGATTTATATTTCAGTGATGCAGTTTGTCAGGATAGAGTGGGTGTCGGTGGAAACGGACTTGGTGGAGATGAAAAGCTGGATGTCATCGGCGAAGCAGTGGAATTGGAGACCATGACGGCGGATTAAGTGACCGAGGGGGGACAAGTAAAGGATGAAGAGGAGGGGGCCAAGAACTGAACCTTGGGGGACACCTTGGGGGAGGGGAGCAGTGGGGGATTTGCAGTTATTGATGGAGATGAACTGGCGTCTGTCAGAGAGGTATGATTTAATCCAAGAGAGGGCAGTGCCGGTAAAGTTAAAGGTGGATTCAAGTCGGGTGAGGAGGATGGTGTGATTGATGGTGTCAAAGGCAGCGCTGAGGTCGAGGAGGACGAGAATGTTGAGGTTGCCAGCATCAGAGGAGAGGAGAAGGTCGTTGGTGATTTTGAGGAGAGCAGTTTCAGTACTGTGGTTGGAGCGGAATCCGGATTGGAATGTTTCATACAGGTTATTGGCAGAGAGGTGATGTTTGAGTTCAGCGGCGACAGCGCGTTCCAAAACTTTTGACAGAAAGGGTAGGTTGGAGATGGGTCTGAAGTTGTTTAGGGTGTCAGGGTTTAGACCAGGTTTTTTTAGAATGGGGGTAACAGCAGCAATTTTGAGGGAAGGTGGGATGATGCCTGTAGACAGGGAGGAGTTTATTGTTGCAATGATAAGTAGAGAGAGAGCAGGGAGGGAGGCCTTGACAAAGCTGGAGGGGATGGGGTCAAGAGTGCAGGTGGCAGTTTTCATTCCTATGAGGAGTTCAGAGAGGTCAGTAGGGAAGATTGGGGAGAACCGAGACAGGGGATGGCAGGACAAGGGGGGGCAGGTGGTTGGAGGGGGAGCGGGTGCGGCGGTGGTCAAGCTGTTGTAGATGTTGTCAATTTTGCGTTGGAAGAAAGAGAGGAAGGAGATGCAGTTGTCTACTGTGAATGACTGGGTGGTGGTGTTCAGGGGGCGGAGGAGTTTGTTTATTGTCGAGAAGAGTGCTTTTGGGTTTACGGAGCCAGAGTGGATTATTTGAGAGTAGTAGGCGGAGCGGGCGCGGGAGAGGGCATCTTTGTAGTGTTGTAGGTGGTCCTTGTAGGCTTGGGAGTGAACTGTGAGACCTGTTTTATTGCGGAGTCTTTCAAGTTGGCGAGCACGAGTTTTCATCAGGCGGAGTTCAGGGGTAAACCAGGGAGCAGAATGGGTGAAAGAAACTGTTTTGGTTTTTACAGGCGCAAGCTGGTCAAGGCAGGAGGGGAGAGTGTGGTTGTAGTAGTCAGTGAGGTCGGAAGGGGTGTGGAGGTCAACGAAGGGAGAAGTGGACATTTTTTCAGAGAGGGTGGATGAGAATGAGGTAGGTGAAAGAGCGTTTAGCTTACGGAAGGTGATAGTGCGATAACGTCTTGGTGTTGGGGTGGGGATGTTGATGGTCATAGTGATAGCGAAGTGGTCAGAGAGGGTGAGGTCGGAGCCAGAGAGATGGTGCAAATTTAATCCAGTGGAGCAGACAAGGTCCAAAATGTGACCACGGATATGGGTAGGAAAGTCGACATGTTGAGTGAGGTTAAAGCAGGTGAGTAAATCAGTGAAGTCAGTGGTTATTGTGGAGTCAGTGGAGTCCATGTGGATATTGAAATCACCAAGGAGGAGGATTGAGGGGGAGAGGGAACATAGCTGGGTCAGAAAGTAGGAGAAGTCAGACAGGAATGATGGGTGTGGCTTGGGAGGACGGTAGACGACAGCCATGACAGACTGCATGCGACCAGAGAGTTTAAAAGCCAGGTGTTCAAATGATGAGGATGAGGCGATGGGGATGAGGCTGGTCTTGATGTCTTGACGGTGGATAACGGCAATTCCACCACCTCGGCCCCCCGAGCGTGGTTTATTGACGTAGGAATATCCATTGGGTGTGGTGAGGTTGAGTGTGTAGTAGTCCAGAGGTTGTTGCCAGGTTTCGGTGAGACAGAGAAAGTCCAGTTTGTTATCCAGGATGTATTCGTTCAGGATGAGGCATTTGTCGTTGAGGGACCGGGTGTTGAACAGGGTGAGCTTGATGTTGTTTTGAACAGCAGGGATGAATTCAGGTGATTTAGCCAGGGTTCGTAGGCAGGAGGTGCGTTGTGTGTGCGACTGTGCGTTGCTGCGTTGCTGTGACCAGGTGCGCTGGGACGAAGAGTGAGAGTGCGCTGAGCCGACCAGAGGACGGGGATGGAGTGACCTGATTGCAAATATACAAACTTACGACCGGAGCCACGGTGAATGTACCTGGGTCGTCGGAGGAGTCCATTTGATTTGATGGCAGAGATGCATGATGGGGTGGAGCGGGTATTGAGCAGAAGGAGCCTTGCGGCGGAGTACCGCAGAGCCATGTCAGGCAGGAGCGGAGAGACGAGACAAGGCCAAGGTTGAGGAGGTGAAACAATGGTCCCAACCCACGGGAGCAGGCCCGAGGAAACGAAGGAGCCAGGTAGGTGAAGCCAGGAGCAGAGCCGGGACCAAGCAGAGGGCAGGCAGGAGCAAAGAGATGATCACGAGGCCAAGGTTGATCACGGCAAAGCGGCAAATGCAGCGGCAATCGACCGCTGCCGCTACAAATCTAGATCACGGCGGGAAACCGCCACCAAACCGCTGCGATGGTCACAACCTACGAGAGCGTGCCCGAGGAAACAGCGAGCAGGCGAAGGAGCCGTGCAGGCGAAGCAGGGAGCAGAGCCGGGGCTATGCAGAGGGCAGACTCAATGGCCAAAAAATCCGCACGACCACCAAAAAAGCAAGCAACTGACAGTGGCCCGGTCGAAGAAGCGGCGAGCATGTGACGCCTGCGTCCTCTTCATACCGGACCGGAAGAACTTTCAATGGAAAGTATGGAGGCCACAATCTGGTTACAGCGTTGTCGGTGTTGTTCAATGAAATTTGGGAGGCCGGGGATGTTCCTCAAGAATGGCGTGACACAAAATTCATCACCTTGTTCAAAGGAAAGGGCGATCGCTCAGATTGTGGAAACCACCGCGGAATCTCGTTGTTGAGCATAACAGGCAAAGTCTTCGCGAAACTGCTGCTCAATCGACTGGTGGACAATATCAGTGAGGCAACGCTTCCGGAATCACAGTCTGGTTTCCGTTCAAATAGGAGCACAATTGATATGGTGTTCGCTGCGAGGCAAATCCAGGAAAAAGCAATGGAACAAAACCAGAATTTGTACATGGTCTTTGTCGACCTGACAAAGGCCTTCGACACGGTGAACAGAGACGCACTCTGGAAACTTCTTGCTCACTATGGATGTCCAGACCACTTCATCAAGTTGCTGTGGAGTTTTCACGACAAAATGAGAGGCAAAGTGGCGGCAGACGGGGATGAGACGGATGTATTCAGCATTACGACGGGAGTAAAACAAGGCTGTGTGCTTGCGCCAACCATGTTTGGGGTCTATCTAGCGGCAGCTATCGAGCATGCCTCGAACGATCTGGAGCCTGGCGTACACGTCCGTTCTCGTGCAGACAGAAACCTCTACAACCTCCGACGTCTAAAAGCCTACACAAAGACCAAGACCATGGTAATACGTGACCTGCTGTTTGCCGATGATACAGCCTTGATTGCCCACACACAAGAGGAAATGCAGCGTATCGTTGACCGTTTTGCTGAGGCCATGGAGGTGTTTGGTCTGGTTATCAGTTTGAAAAAGACCGTGGTTTTGTATCAACCAGCGCCGGGAAGCCCGTACGTTGAACCAGCAATTACGATCAGGGGTCACGTATTGTCAGTCACTAAAGAATTCACATACCTGGGCACATGCTTATTGAATACAGCAACCATGGACAAGGAAATCGACCAAAGAATCCGCAAAGCGAGTGTTTCGTTTGCCCGACTCCACAGCAGAGTCTGGAAAGAACGTGGGCTCAAAGTGAACACAAAATTGGCAGTGTACAAAGCAGTTGTCATCCCCTCTCTCCTGTACGGAGCCGAATCTTGGAATTGCTATGCACGCCACCTTCGCAGACTGAATGGCTTTCACTCCCGATGCCTACGACAAATTCTAGGCATCCATTGGTCCGATCTCGTGCCGGATACAGAAGTACTCGAGCGAGCTGAAATGCAATCCATCACATGCACCCTGCAAAAGGCCCAGCTCCGTTGGGTCGGCCATATGTTGAGGATGGACGCAGACAGGATCCCACGTTTTATTTTTATGGGAGAACTGCACGAAGGAGAGAGATCAGTGGGTCGGCCCAAACTGCGTTTCAAGGATAAACTGCATGCACATTTGAAAGAATGTGACATCCCGCTCGACAATTTACAAGCTCTGTCCAGTGATCGACCGAAATGGCGTAGCTTGATCCATACATGATGCGACTCCGTGGAAAAGGGTCGTATAGATGCCGCCAAAGAAGCCCGCAGAAAGCGGAAGGAACGTGAGCGGCAACCGGTGCCTGCTGACTCTAAATGGATTTGTACAACTTGTGGACGCCGATGCAAATCGGCACTCGGACTGTATAGCCACAAGCGGGTTCACAAGAATTGAACACCAACGCCGTAACGGCGGGGCGACATGATGATGATGACATCATTCACAGATGTTATTCCACATGGAGAGATCTTTACAATGAGCTATGTCTCAATTTTTTCTATTCAGCGCTTTCGGAGATATAGAGGTGCAAAGTTTTTCGGGTTTCCAAGATGGCGGCCGAACCACGTGACCGATGACGTCATCATTGTTTTTTTCTCCACCAATTTATGCCTACATGACGTTCAAAAAATTTCATCTTGATAGGATGAAGTTTTGTACTTGTCAAATTACGACGTCATAATGGAGAAACCTATGACATCACTAACATATTTTATTCCCCATGGAGAGTTCTTTACATGGAGCCATGTCTCCATTTTTTCTATTCAGAACTTTCGGAGATATAGATGTGCAAAGTTTTTCGGTTTTTCCAAGATGGTGATCGAACCACGTGACCTATGACGTCATAATTATCAGTCCAAAATTATACAGGTGGAGTTGCACCTATGGTGAAAATTTACTGTCAATCGGACCAACGGTTGCAGAGAAAATCAAATTTATTCTGTGTGGACAAACAGACAAATAAATAGACAGATAGACAGACAAACAAACGGACTCAAATGCAATACCCTCTCCTCAGGCGAGGGTAACAAACAGCCAAAGAGACAAACGGACCTAAATGCAATACCCTCTCATCTGACGAGGGTAACGATGGTTAGCAAAATTTGGACAAGTTAATCGATTTTGCTGAAAGCTTGGTAGAGTCTTGAACTCCTGTCACAGTTAATGTTGGCACTTAAGATGTCCAGCCTATGACTATACCCATCACCATACATGATGTTATGAGATGGTGCACTCTACTTGAGCAGCACCAATGAATAGTTTACATTGAATGCACATGAGATGGAAGCTACAAGTATCAAACCACCATCGGAGAGATGCTAAGATCATGCACAACTCAACTCAGACATATTCCGTGCAATCCCACGCATCCCCCACACTCTTCCTCCTTCCAACTGTTCCCCCAACACATTCTCATCCACACAACTCCCTTGTTCCTCTGTACTCATCCATATCTGTCAAGGAGATTAAAAGCACAATGTGTTAAAGTTGTGGATGTACATCGCATCGGATGCCCATGGCTTGTTTCCAATGTTAAATGATTTATCTGTGCTGGTAACAATTAGTGTAATTACTATTAATCGCTGTGGGATTATTGCATCACAGGCTGAAATTTAGACTCCAGTCTTAGTTCGTTACAAACCCCAAAGCCGATCGATGCCACACTGACAATGTGGAGTTGCGAACCCCACACTTGGAGGAACGACACGACATTGCAGATTAAAGCCTGCCGCTCCACTTCAATACAAAATCTAAACTTGGCAGATGAAGCTGTCTTAAGTGTCTTAAGAAGCTGTCTTAAGTGTCTTAAGAAGTTCTTAAGATTCTTAAGACATTCAAACTGTCTTAAGAATTTCATCTCGTGTCTGGAAGTTTCAATCTCACCATTGCTTGCAGTAATTCCATGAGCAGAGGGTCAAAAAACACAAGGTTGAGGGTTAACTGAAGGTGGCTGAGCCACTCTCGCAGTAACGATCGAAAAGCACGACGATGCTGTAGATAGCCATGCAGATCCAGGTCATCATCAAGATAAAGAATTCTCCCAATTGTGGTTGAACCCTCCAGTACATTCAGGAATTATGTTATCTGATTAAGCTTTTTTGTACACATAGTCAAGGCTTGTGGAAGAGCTAGAACAAAGAACAGATCAGGATGCAATGTAACAAAAGGAACAACAGGAGGATAAGGGGGAAAATAGACAGAGATAGACAAACAACGGAGGAAGGTAACAAAAAGAGGTAGGGGGAAACGCAAGGGGTGGACAAGATGGATACAGAAGCAAAATTTTGGGAGGGGTGGAGGTGATTTAAAGGGTGCAGAAAACATAATGGTTTTGGATGGGGGATCTAAGATGGTGGTCCAGCAGTCTTGAAGACCTGGAGGTAAGAATGAGATTGAAGAGTGTGGAAGTTGGTTCCACAGGTGGGGAAAAAAGAGGAACAATGGGTGGAGGTGAGCAGTGGCTCTAGATTTGGGGAATTTCACGAGGAAGAGCATGCTGGTGGACAAGGTGTGCCATGCAGATACCAGGGAGGTACAAAACACGGTGAGGGCAGAGGGTGCAAGACCAGAAAGGAGGCGGTAGAAGACAGAGAGATCACCAACATGTCGGCAATGGAAAAGTGATAGACACATAGGCTCAACTTATGACTATTGTTTAATGCATTCTCAATATTTCCCATGTATCTCTGCTCGTCCGATGATGCTCCATTCTACTTCATCACCCTTCGACAATCACCATTTTTATCACCTACTTAGATCTCCAAGAAACTTAAGCTTTCCAATCTCATCAATATTATCTATCTACTGTAGATATTGCCACCAATCAATATTCTCCAGCTGCAATAGGTGCTGACATCATCCATATTCTCCAGCTACTGTAGTTATTGCCACCAATCCATATTCTCTAGCTACTGTAGTTATTGCCACCAATTCCTATTCTCCAGCTACTGTAGTTATTGCCACCAATCCATATTCTCTAGCTACTGTAGTTATTGCCACCAATTCCTATTCTCCAGCTACTGTAGTTATTGCCACCAATCCATATTCTCTAGATACTGTAGTTATTGCCACCAATTCCTATTCCAAGATCCAGAGAAGGATCTTGTGCTGACATGCGATGCCTGTCGGTATGGAGTGGGGAGTGTATTATCGCACGTGATGCCTGATGGTACGGAAAGACCGGTTGCATTTGCATCCAGAACGTTGTCCCCGGCAGAGAAAAACTATTCCCAACTTGACAAGGAAGGATTGGGAATCGTTTTCGGCATCGGCAAATTTCGCCAGTACCTTCTTGGACATCATTTCACGATTCGCACTGATCACAAGCCGCTGATCAGTCTGTTTGGTCCAACTAAGGCGACATCTGACACACTACTGCCCAGGATCATCCGATGGTCCCTGTTTCTTGCTGCTTATGACTACACCATAAGTTATAAGCCCGGTTCGTCTATCACAAATGCAGATGCCATGAGTCGGTTACCCCTTCCAGAATCCGTTGATGATTCGCCTACACCAGGATCCATTATCGCACTGATGGATCATCTGGAAGATTGTGCTGTTGATTCCGGCCAGATCCGCACTCATACTCGACGAGACCCCGTTCTGTCCAGAACTGTCCAGTCTGTACAGCTTGGATGGCATTTGCTACCTGAGGGTGACCCAGCTTTTGTGGCTTTTAAAGCACGTAAAAACGAACTCAGCGTGGAAAATGGTTGCCTACTCTGGGGATGTCGTGTCGTGATCCCGAAAAATCTGCGTTCCAGGGTCATGGATGAAATCCTGTCATGACTGTCACCATGACATGCCAATTCATGGATGAAATGACTGTCACCCCGGGATTGTGAAGATGAAGTCACTCGCCAGAAACTATGTGTGGTGGCCGAATCTTGATGCTGATATCGAACATCATGTTCGACATTGTTACCCCTGCCAGAGCACCCGGAATACACCTGCGAAAGCGCCACTGCATCCCTGGGAATGGCCCAGCGAACCGTGGCATCGCCTACATCTCGATTATGCCGGGCCTATTAACGGCAGCAAGATTCTAATAATTACGGACGCGCACACAAAATGGATTGATGCCTATGTGACGCGTGGTACTACGTCAGCCATCGTCTCGAAAGCCTCCGACGCTGTTTCGCCACTCATGGTCTGCCCAGGATGATCGTGAGTGATAACGGTTCGTGTTTTTCCAGGTCCGAGTTTGCCCAGTTCACACGTCAGAACGGCATCAAACACAAGTTTGTCAGCCCACATCACCAGGCTTCAAATGGCTTGGCCGAACGATCCGTGGGAATCATCAAATCCGGATTGCAGAAACTTCAGGAGGGAACCCTGGAAACAAAGCTGTCTCGTCTCCTGTTCAAATACCGCATCACACCACAATCAACAACCGGTGCAGCTCCGTCTGAGTTATTGATGAAACGACACTTGAGATCGACACTTGACAATCTCAAACCAGACATATCATCAAATGTTTATCAGAGCCAGCTTAATCAAAAGTTGGTGCACGATAAGACGTCCAACAGTCGATGTATCAACATTGGAGATCCAGTGTTTGCCCGAAATTTTGGTGCAGGTGCAACGTGGCTACCGGGGGACATCATCGAGAAGCCAGGTCCACTGCCCTGTGTGATTCGCCTGCAGGACGGCCGCGAAATTCATCGACATCAGGACCACATAACCTACCGTCACTGTGAGTCGATGGAGCCTGTAGCATCGTCACAGTCAGGACAACAGTTCGACCCGCCACTGCCGGAGATCGTCGTGGCCGCTCCAGCCGGCTCGGATGCCCCGAAAACCTCTGCGAACGCTACACCCTTCGTGGAGACCAAAGGAATCACCTCGGACTCTGTATCCACTGGTACACCGCGACGCTCAATGCGTGACAGAAAAGCACCCGACCGGTTGAATCTTTGAAGATGTTTTTTTTTCACGCTGACACATGTTCTATTTTCACGGTGACACATGTTCTATTTTCACATATTTTCATTATTCTCATAATCGTTTGCACACATATTTTCACATGTTTTGGAAATGTTGCTTTTGAAATGTCAATTCTTGAAATCTAGCACGTATTGCTCTTGGTAATTTTGGACTTAAAGGGGAGGATGTCATGTATGAAGTGCAAATAATCACCGTTGTATCCCTACACCGTGACGGCATTGTATCCCTACGCCCCAGCTCGGATGGCGCTGAGGTGAATCGGGCCTGTATCGGCAGAGTGAATAAACGTGTACGACAATTGATCGTAGTTTGTCGAGATACCTTACACCAGCTACTGCAGTTATTGCCACCAATCCATATTCTCTAGCTACTGTAGTTATTGCCACCAATTCCTATTCTCCAGCCACTGTAGTTATTGCCACCAATCCACATTCTCTTGCTACTCTAGTTATTGCCACCAATCCATATTCTCCAACCACTGTAGTTATTGCCACCAATCCATATTCTCCAGCTACAGTCGTTATTGCCACCAATCCATATTCTCCAGCTACTCTAGTTATTGCCACCAATCCATATTCTCCAGCTACTGTAGTTATTGCCACCAATCCATATTCTCCAGCTACTGTAGTTATTGCCACCAATTCCTATTCTCCAGCCACTGTAGTTATTGCCACCAATCCATATTCTCCAGCTACTGTCGTTATTGCCACCAATCCATATTCTCCAGCTACTCTAGTTATTGCCACCAATCCATATTCTCCAGCTACCGTAGTTATTGCCACCAATCCATATTCTCCAGCTACTGTAGTTATTGCCACCAATCCATATTCTCCAGCTACTGTAGTTATTGCCACCAATCCATATTCTACAGCTACTGTAGTTATTGCCACCAATCCATATTCTCTAGCTACTCTAGTTATTGCCACCAATCCATATTCTCTTGCTACTGCAGTTATTGCCACCAATCCATATTCTCCAACCACTGTAGTTATTGCCACCAATTCCTATTCTCCAGCCACTGTAGTTATTGCCACCAATCCATATTCTCCAGCTACTGTCGTTATTGCCACCAATCCATATTCTCCAGCTACTCTAGTTATTGCCACCAATCCATATTCTCCAGCTACTGTAGTTATTGCCACCAATCCATATTCTCCAGCTACTGTAGTTATTGCCACCAATCCATATTCTCCAGCTACTCTAGTTATTGCCACCAATCCATATTCTCCAGCCACTGTAGTTATTGCCACCAATCCATATTCTCCAGCTACTGTAGTTATTGCCACCAATCCATATTCTCCAGCTACTGTAGTTATTGCCACCAATCCATATTCTCCAGCTACTGTAGTTATTGCCACCAATCCATATTCTCCAGCTACTCTAGTTATTGCCACCAATCCATATTCTCCAGCCACTGTAGTTATTGCCACCAATCCATATTCTCCAGCCACTGTAGTTATTGCCACCAATCCATATTCTTTTGCTACTGTAGTTATTGCCACCAATCCATATTCTCTAGCTACTGTAGTTATTGCCACCAATTCCTATTCTCCAGCCACTGTAGTTATTGCCACCAATCCACATTCTCTTGCTACTCTAGTTATTGCCACCAATCCATATTCTCTAGCTACTCTAGTTATTGCCACCAATCCATATTCTCTTGCTACTGCAGTTATTGCCACCAATCCATATTCTCCAACCACTGTAGTTATTGCCACCAATTCCTATTCTCCAGCCACTGTAGTTATTGTGACCAATCCATATTCTCCAGCTACTGTAGTTATTGCCACCAATTCCTATTCTCCAGCCACTGTAGTTATTGCCACCAATTCCTATTCTCCAGCCACTGTAGTTATTGCCACCAATCCATATTCTCCAGCCACTGTAGTTATTGCCACCAATTCCTATTCTCCAGCCACTGTAGTTATTGCCACCAATCCATATTCTCCAGCCACTGTAGTTATGGCCACCAATTCCTATTCTCCAGCCACTGTAGTTATTGCCACCAATCCATATTCTCCAGCCACTGTAGTTATTGCCACCAATTCCTATTCTCCAGCCACTGTAGTTATTGCCACCAATCCATATTCTCCAGCTACTGTCGTTATTGCCACCAAACCATATTCTCCAGCTACTGTCGTTATTGCCACCAAACCATATTCTCCAGCTACTCTAGTTATTGCCACCAATCCATATTCTCCAGCTACTGTAGTTATTGCCACCAATCTATATTCTCCAGCTACTGTAGTTATTGCAACCAATCCATATTCTCCAGCTACTCTAGTTATTGCCACCAATCCATATTCTCCAGCTACTCTAGTTATTGCCACCAATCCATATTCTCTAGCTACTGTAGTTATTGCCACCAATTCCTATTCTCCAGCCACTGTAGTTATTGCCACCAATCCATATTCTTTTGCTACTGTAGTTATTGCCACCAATTCCTATTCTCCAGCCACTGTAGTTATTGCCACCAATCCATATTCTCTAGCTGCTGCAGTTATTGCCACCAATCCATATTCTCTAGCTACTGTAGTTATTGCCACCAATTCCTATTCTCCAGCCACTGTAGTTATTGCCACCAATCCACATTCTTTTGCTACTGCAGTTATTGCCACCAATCCATATTCTCTAGCTACTGTAGTTATTGCCACCAATTCCTATTCTCCAGCCAATGTAGTTATTGCCACCAATCCATATTCTCTAGCTGCTGCAGTTATTGCCACCAATCCATATTCTTTTGCTACTGTAGTTATTGCCACCAATTCCTATTCTCCAGCCACTGTAGTTATTGCCACCAATCCATATTCTCTAGCTGCTGTAGTTATTGCCACCAATCCATATTCTCTAGCTACTGTAGTTATTGCCACCAATTCCTATTCTCCAGCCACTGAGGTTATTCCCACCAATCCATATTCTCTAGCTGCTGCAGTTATTGCCACCAATCCATATTCTCTAGCTGCTGTAGTTATTGCCACCAATCCATATTCTCCAGCTACTGTAGTTATTGCCACCAATCCATATTCTCCAGCTACTGTAGTTATTGCCACCAATCCATATTCTCCAGCTACTGTAGTTATTGCCACCAATCCATATTCTCCAGCTACTCTAGTTATTGCCACCAATCCATATTCTCCAGCCACTGTAGTTATTGCCACCAATCCATATTCTCCAGCCACTGTAGTTATTGCCACCAATCCATATTCTTTTGCTCCTGTAGTTATTGCCACCAATCCATATTCTCTAGCTACTGTAGTTATTGCCACCAATTCCTATTCTCCAGCCACTGTAGTTATTGCCACCAATCCACATTCTCTTGCTACTCTAGTTATTGCCACCAATCCATATTCTCTAGCTACTCTAGTTATTGCCACCAATCCATATTCTCTTGCTACTGCAGTTATTGCCACCAATCCATATTCTCCAACCACTGTAGTTATTGCCACCAATTCCTATTCTCCAGCCACTGTAGTTATTGCGACCAATCCATATTCTCCAGCTACTGTAGTTATTGCCACCAATTCCTATTCTCCAGCCACTGTAGTTATTGCCACCAATTCCTATTCTCCAGCCACTGTAGTTATTGCCACCAATCCATATTCTCCAGCCACTGTAGTTATTGCCACCAATTCCTATTCTCCAGCCACTGTAGTTATTGCCACCAATCCATATTCTCCAGCCACTGTAGTTATTGCCACCAATTCCTATTCTCCAGCCACTGTAGTTATTGCCACCAATCCATATTCTCCAGCTACTGTCGTTATTGCCACCAATCCATATTCTCCAGCTACTCTAGTTATTGCCACCAATCCATATTCTCCAGCTACTGTAGTTATTGCCACCAATCCATATTCTCCAGCTACTGTAGTTATTGCCACCAATCCATATTCTCCAGCTACTCTAGTTATTGCCACCAATCCATATTCTCTAGCTACTGTAGTTATTGCCACCAATTCCTATTCTCCAGCCACTGTAGTTATTGCCACCAATCCATATTCTTTTGCTACTGTAGTTATTGCCACCAATTCCTATTCTCCAGCCACTGTAGTTATTGCCACCAATCCATATTCTCTAGCTGCTGCAGTTATTGCCACCAATCCATATTCTCTAGCTACTGTAGTTATTGCCACCAATTCCTATTCTCCAGCCACTGTAGTTATTGCCACCAATCCACATTCTTTTGCTACTGCAGTTATTGCCACCAATCCATATTCTCTAGCTACTGTAGTTATTGCCACCAATTCCTATTCTCCAGCCACTGTAGTTATTGCCACCAATCCATATTCTGCAGCCACTGTAGTTATTGCCACCAATTCCTATTCTCCAGCCACTGTAGTTATTGCCACCAATCCATATTCTCCAGCCACTGTAGTTATTGCCACCAATTCCTATTCTCCAGCCACTGTAGTTATTGCCACCAATCCATATTCTACAGCTACTGTCGTTATTGCCACCAATCCATATTCTCTAGCTACTGTAGTTATTTCCACCAATTCCTATTCTCCAGCCACTGTAGTTATTGCCACCAATCCATATTCTCCAGCTACTGTAGTTATTGCCACCAATCCACATTCTTTTGCTACTGTAGTTATTGCCACCAATCCATATTCTCTAGCTACTGTAGTTATTGCCACCAATTCCTATTCTCCAGCCACTGTAGTTATTGCCACCAATCCATATTCTCTAGCTACTGTAGTTATTGCCACCAATCCATATTCTCCAGCTACTCTAGTTATTGCAACCAATCCATATTCTTTTGCTACTGTAGTTATTGCCACCAATCCATATATTCTAGCTACTGTAGTTATTGCCACCAATTCCTATTCTTCAGCCGCTGTAGCTATTGCCACCAATCCATATTCTCCAGCCACTGTAGTTATTGCCACCAATCCACATTCTTTTGCTACTGTAGTTATGGCCACCAATCCACATTCTCTTGCTACTCTAGTTATTGCCACCAATCCATATTCTCTAGCTACTCTAGTTATTGCCACCAATCCATATTCTCTAGCTACTGCAGTTATTGCCACCAATCCATATTCTCTAGGTACTCTAGTTATTGCCACCAATCCACATTCTTTTGCTGCTGCAGTTATTGCCACCAATCCATATTCTCTAGCTACTCTAGTTATTGCCACCAATCCACATTCTCTTGCTACTCTAGTTATTGCCACCAATTCCTATTCTCCAGCTACTGTAGTTATTGCCACCAATTCCTATTCTCCAGCTACTGTAGTTATTGCCACCAATCCATATTCTCTAGCTACTCTAGTTATTGCCCCCAATCCATATTCTCTAGCTACTGCAGTTATTGCCACCAATCCATATTCTCTAGCTACTCTAGTTATTGCCCCCAATCCATATTCTCTAGCTCCTGTAGTTATTGCCACCAATTCCTATTCTCCAGCTACTGTAGTTATTGCCACCAATCCATATTCTCTAGCTACTCTAGTTATTGCCACCAATCCATATTCTCTAGCTACTGCAGTTATTGCCACCAATCCATATTCTCTTGCTACTGCAGTTATTGCCACCAATCCATATTCTCTAGCTACTGTAGTTATTGCTACCAATCCATATTCTTTTGCTGCTGCAGTTATTGCCACCAATCCATATTCTCTAGCTACTCTAGTTATTGCCACCAATCCACATTCTCTTGCTACTCTAGTTATTGCCACCAATCCATATTCTCTAGCTACTCTAGTTATTACCACCAATCCATATTCTCTAGCTACTGCAGTTATTGCCACCAATCCACATTCTTTTGCTACTGTAGTTATTGCCACCATTCCACATTCTCTTGCTACTCTAGTTATTGCCACCAATCCACATTCTTTTGCTACTGTAGTTATTGCCACCAATCCACATTCTTTTGCTACTGTAGTTATTGCCACCAATTCCTATTCTCCAGCCACTGTAGTTATTGCCACCAATCCATATTCTCTAGCTGCTGTAGTTATTGCCACCAATCCATATTCTCTAGCTACTGTAGTTATTGCCACCAATTCCTATTCTCCAGCCACTGAGGTTATTCCCACCAATCCATATTCTCTAGCTGCTGCAGTTATTGCCACCAATCCATATTCTCTAGCTGCTGTAGTTATTGCCACCAATCCATATTCTCCAGCTACTGTAGTTATTGCCACCAATCCATATTCTCCAGCTACTGTAGTTATTGCCACCAATCCATATTCTCCAGCTACTGTAGTTATTGCCACCAATCCATATTCTCCAGCTACTCTAGTTATTGCCACCAATCCATATTCTCCAGCCACTGTAGTTATTGCCACCAATCCATATTCTCCAGCCACTGTAGTTATTGCCACCAATCCATATTCTTTTGCTACTGTAGTTATTGCCACCAATCCATATTCTCTAGCTACTGTAGTTATTGCCACCAATTCCTATTCTCCAGCCACTGTAGTTATTGCCACCAATCCACATTCTCTTGCTACTCTAGTTATTGCCACCAATCCATATTCTCTAGCTACTCTAGTTATTGCCACCAATCCATATTCTCTTGCTACTGCAGTTATTGCCACCAATCCATATTCTCCAACCACTGTAGTTATTGCCACCAATTCCTATTCTCCAGCCACTGTAGTTATTGCGACCAATCCATATTCTCCAGCTACTGTAGTTATTGCCACCAATTCCTATTCTCCAGCCACTGTAGTTATTGCCACCAATTCCTATTCTCCAGCCACTGTAGTTATTGCCACCAATCCATATTCTCCAGCCACTGTAGTTATTGCCACCAATTCCTATTCTCCAGCCACTGTAGTTATTGCCACCAATCCATATTCTCCAGCCACTGTAGTTATTGCCACCAATTCCTATTCTCCAGCCACTGTAGTTATTGCCACCAATCCATATTCTCCAGCCACTGTAGTTATTGCCACCAATTCCTATTCTCCAGCCACTGTAGTTATTGCCACCAATCCATATTCTCCAGCTACTGTCGTTATTGCCACCAATCCATATTCTCCAGCTACTCTAGTTATTGCCACCAATCCATATTCTCCAGCTACTGTAGTTATTGCCACCAATCCATATTCTCCAGCTACTGTAGTTATTGCCACCAATCCATATTCTCCAGCTACTCTAGTTATTGCCACCAATCCATATTCTCTAGCTACTGTAGTTATTGCCACCAATTCCTATTCTCCAGCCACTGTAGTTATTGCCACCAATCCATATTCTTTTGCTACTGTAGTTATTGCCACCAATTCCTATTCTCCAGCCACTGTAGTTATTGCCACCAATCCATATTCTCTAGCTGCTGCAGTTATTGCCACCAATCCATATTCTCTAGCTACTGTAGTTATTGCCACCAATTCCTATTCTCCAGCCACTGTAGTTATTGCCACCAATCCACATTCTTTTGCTACTGCAGTTATTGCCACCAATCCATATTCTCTAGCTACTGTAGTTATTGCCACCAATTCCTATTCTCCAGCCAATGTAGTTATTGCCACCAATTCCTATTCTCCAGCCACTGTAGTTATTGCCACCAATCCATATTCTCCAGCCACTGTAGTTATTGCCACCAATTCCTATTCTCCAGCCACTGTAGTTATTGCCACCAATCCATATTCTCCAGCCACTGTAGTTATTGCCACCAATTCCTATTCTCCAGCCACTGTAGTTATTGCCACCAATCCATATTCTACAGCTACTGTCGTTATTGCCACCAATCCATATTCTCTAGCTACTGTAGTTATTTCCACCAATTCCTATTCTCCAGCCACTGTAGTTATTGCCACCAATCCATATTCTCCAGCTACTGTAGTTATTGCCACCAATCCACATTCTTTTGCTACTGTAGTTATTGCCACCAATCCATATTCTCTAGCTACTGTAGTTATTGCCACCAATTCCTATTCTCCAGCCACTGTAGTTATTGCCACCAATCCATATTCTCTAGCTACTGTAGTTATTGCCACCAATCCATATTCTCCAGCTACTCTAGTTATTGCAACCAATCCATATTCTTTTGCTACTGTAGTTATTGCCACCAATCCATATATTCTAGCTACTGTAGTTATTGCCACCAATTCCTATTCTTCAGCCGCTGTAGCTATTGCCACCAATCCATATTCTCCAGCCACTGTAGTTATTGCCACCAATCCACATTCTTTTGCTACTGTAGTTATGGCCACCAATCCACATTCTCTTGCTACTCTAGTTATTGCCACCAATCCATATTCTCTAGCTACTCTAGTTATTGCCACCAATCCATATTCTCTAGCTACTGCAGTTATTGCCACCAATCCATATTCTCTAGGTACTCTAGTTATTGCCAGCAATCCACATTCTTTTGCTGCTGCAGTTATTGCCACCAATCCATATTCTCTAGCTACTCTAGTTATTGCCACCAATCCACATTCTCTTGCTACTCTAGTTATTGCCACCAATTCCTATTCTCCAGCTACTGTAGTTATTGCCACCAATTCCTATTCTCCAGCTACTGTAGTTATTGCCACCAATCCATATTCTCTAGCTACTCTAGTTATTGCCCCCAATCCATATTCTCTAGCTACTGCAGTTATTGCCACCAATCCATATTCTCCAGCTACTGTAGTTATTCCCACCAATTCCTATTCTCCAGCTACTGTAGTTATTGCCACCAATCCATATTCTCTAGCTACTGTAGTTATTGCCCCCAATCCATATTCTCTAGCTCCTGTAGTTATTGCCACCAATTCCTATTCTCCAGCTACTGTAGTTATTGCCACCAATCCATATTCTCTAGCTACTCTAGTTATTGCCCCCAATCCATGTTCTCTGGCTACTGCAGTTATTGCCACCAATTCCTATTCTCCAGCTACTGTAGTTATTGCCACCAATTCCTATTCTCCAGCTACTGTAGTTATTGCCACCAATCCATATTCTCTAGCTACTCTAGTTATTGCCCCCAATCCATATTCTCTTGCTACTCTAGTTATTGCCACCAATCCATATTCTCTAGCTACTCTAGTTATTACCACCAATCCATATTCTCTAGCTACTGCAGTTATTGCCACCAATCCACATTCTTTTGCTGCTGTAGTTATTGCCACCATTCCACATTCTCTTGCTACTCTAGTTATTGCCACCAATCCACATTCTTTTGCTACTGTAGTTATTGCCACCAATCCATATTCTCTAGCGACTGCAGTTATTGCCACCAATCCATATTCTCTAGCTACTCTAGTTATTGCCACAAATCCACATTCTTTTGCTGCTGTAGTTATTGCCACCAATCCATATTCTCTAGCGACTGCAGTTATTGCCACCAATCCATATTCTCTAGCGACTGCAGTTATTGCCACCAATCCATATTCTCTAGCTACTCTAGTTATTGCCACCAATCCATATTCTCTAGCTACTCTAGTTATTGCCACCAATCCACATTCTCTTGCTACTGTAGTTATTGCCACCAATCCATATTCTCTAGATACTGTAGTTATTGCCACCAATTCCTATTCTCTAGCTGCTGTAGTTATTGCCACCAATCCATATTCTCTAGCTACTGTAGTTATTGCCACCAATCCATATTCTCTAGATACTGTAGTTATTGCCACCAATTCCTATTCTCTAGCTGCTGTAGTTATTGCCACCAATCCATATTCTCTAGCTGCTGTAGTTATTGCCACCAATTCCTATTCTCTACATACTGTAGTTATTGCCACCAATTCCTATTCTCTAGCTGCTGTAGTTATTGCCACCAATCCATATTCTCCAGCTACTGTAGTTATTGCCACCAATCCATATTCTCCAGCTACTCTAGTTATTGCCACCAATCCATATTCTCTAGCTACTGCACTTATTGCCACCAATCCATATTCTCCAGCTACTCTAGTTATTGCCACCAATCCATATTCTCCAGCTACTCTAGTTATTGCCACCAATCCATATTCTCCAGCTACTCTAGTTATTGCCACCAATCCATATTCTCTAGCTACTGCAGTTATTGCCACCAATCCATATTCTCTAGCTACTGCAGTTATTGCCACCAATCCATGTTCTCTAGCTACTGCAGTTATTGCCACCAATCCATATTCTCTAGCTACTCTAGTTATTGCCACCAATCCATATTCTCCAGGTGCAATAGATGCTGACATTATCCATATTCTCTTGCTACTGCAGTTATTGCCACCAATTCCTATTCTCCAGCTGCTGTAGTTATTGCCACCAATTCCTATTCTCCAGCGACTGTAGTTATTGCCACCAATCCATATTCTCTAGCTCCTGTAGTTATTGCCACCAATTACTATTCTCCAGCGACTGTAGTTATTGCCACCAATCCATGTTCTCTAGCTACTGTCGTTATTGCCACCAATTGCTATTCTCCAGCGACTGTAGTTATTGCCACCAATCCATATTCTCTAGCTACTCTAGTTATTGCCACCAATCCATATTCTCTAGCTACTGCAGTTATTGCCACCAATCCATATTCTCTTGCTACTGCAGTTATTGCCACCAATCCATATTCTCTAGCTACTGTAGTTATTGCTACCAATCCATATTCTTTTGCTGCTGCAGTTATTGCCACCAATCCATATTCTCTAGCTACTCTAGTTATTGCCACCAATCCACATTCTCTTGCTACTCTAGTTATTGCCACCAATCCATATTCTCTAGCTACTCTAGTTATTACCACCAATCCATATTCTCTAGCTACTGCAGTTATTGCCACCAATCCACATTCTTTTGCTACTGTAGTTATTGCCACCATTCCACATTCTCTTGCTACTCTAGTTATTGCCACCAATCCACATTCTTTTGCTACTGTAGTTATTGCCACCAATCCACATTCTTTTGCTACTGTAGTTATTGCCACCAATTCCTATTCTCCAGCCACTGTAGTTATTGCCACCAATCCATATTCTCTAGCTGCTGTAGTTATTGCCACCAATCCATATTCTCTAGCTACTGTAGTTATTGCCACCAATTCCTATTCTCCAGCCACTGAGGTTATTCCCACCAATCCATATTCTCTAGCTGCTGCAGTTATTGCCACCAATCCATATTCTCTAGCTGCTGTAGTTTTGCCACCAATCCATATTCTCCAGCTACTGTAGTTATTGCCACCAATCCATATTCTCCAGCTACTGTAGTTATTGCCACCAATCCATATTCTCCAGCTACTGTAGTTATTGCCACCAATCCATATTCTCCAGCTACTCTAGTTATTGCCACCAATCCATATTCTCCAGCCACTGTAGTTATTGCCACCAATCCATATTCTCCAGCCACTGTAGTTATTGCCACCAATCCATATTCTTTTGCTACTGTAGTTATTGCCACCAATCCACATTCTTTTGCTACTGTAGTTATTGCCACCATTCCACATTCTCTTGCTACTCTAGTTATTGCCACCAATCCACATTCTTTTGCTACTGTAGTTATTGCCACCAATCCACATTCTTTTGCTACTGTAGTTATTGCCACCAATTCCTATTCTCCAGCCACTGTAGTTATTGCCACCAATCCATATTCTCTAGCTGCTGTAGTTATTGCCACCAATCCATATTCTCTAGCTACTGTAGTTATTGCCACCAATTCCTATTCTCCAGCCACTGAGGTTATTCCCACCAATCCATATTCTCTAGCTGCTGCAGTTATTGCCACCAATCCATATTCTCTAGCTGCTGTAGTTTTGCCACCAATCCATATTCTCCAGCTACTGTAGTTATTGCCACCAATCCATATTCTCCAGCTACTGTAGTTATTGCCACCAATCCATATTCTCCAGCTACTGTAGTTATTGCCACCAATCCACATTCTCTTGCTACTCTAGTTATTGCCACCAATCCATATTCTCTAGCTACTCTAGTTATTGCCACCAATCCATATTCTCTTGCTACTGCAGTTATTGCCACCAATCCATATTCTCCAACCACTGTAGTTATTGCCACCAATTCCTATTCTCCAGCCACTGTAGTTATTGCGACCAATCCATATTCTCCAGCTACTGTAGTTATTGCCACCAATTCCTATTCTCCAGCCACTGTAGTTATTGCCACCAATTCCTATTCTCCAGCCACTGTAGTTATTGCCACCAATCCATATTCTCCAGCCACTGTAGTTATTGCCACCAATTCCTATTCTCCAGCCACTGTAGTTATTGCCACCAATCCATATTCTCCAGCCACTGTAGTTATTGCCACCAATTCCTATTCTCCAGCCACTGTAGTTATTGCCACCAATCCATATTCTCCAGCCACTGTAGTTATTGCCACCAATTCCTATTCTCCAGCCACTGTAGTTATTGCCACCAATCCATATTCTCCAGCTACTGTCGTTATTGCCACCAATCCATATTCTCCAGCTACTCTAGTTATTGCCACCAATCCATATTCTCCAGCTACTGTAGTTATTGCCACCAATCCATATTCTCCAGCTACTGTAGTTATTGCCACCAATCCATATTCTCCAGCTACTCTACTTATTGCCACCAATCCATATTCTCTAGCTACTGTAGTTATTGCCACCAATTCCTATTCTCCAGCCACTGTAGTTATTGCCACCAATCCATATTCTTTTGCTACTGTAGTTATTGCCACCAATTCCTATTCTCCAGCCACTGTAGTTATTGCCACCAATCCATATTCTCTAGCTGCTGCAGTTATTGCCACCAATCCATATTCTCCAGCTACTGTAGTTATTGCCACCAATTCCTATTCTCCAGCCACTGTAGTTATTGCCACCAATCCACATTCTTTTGCTACTGCAGTTATTGCCACCAATCCATATTCTCTAGCTACTGTAGTTATTGCCACCAATTCCTATTCTCCAGCCAATGTAGTTATTGCCACCAATTCCTATTCTCCAGCCACTGTAGTTATTGCCACCAATCCATATTCTCCAGCCACTGTAGTTATTGCCACCAATTCCTATTCTCCAGCCACTGTAGTTATTGCCACCAATCCATATTCTCCAGCCACTGTAGTTATTGCCACCAATTCCTATTCTCCAGCCACTGTAGTTATTGCCACCAATCCATATTCTACAGCTACTGTCGTTATTGCCACCAATCCATATTCTCTAGCTACTGTAGTTATTTCCACCAATTCCTATTCTCCAGCCACTGTAGTTATTGCCACCAATCCATATTCTCCAGCTACTGTAGTTATTGCCACCAATCCACATTCTTTTGCTACTGTAGTTATTGCCACCAATCCATATTCTCTAGCTACTGTAGTTATTGCCACCAATTCCTATTCTCCAGCCACTGTAGTTATTGCCACCAATCCATATTCTCTAGCTACTGTAGTTATTGCCACCAATCCATATTCTCCAGCTACTCTAGTTATTGCAACCAATCCATATTCTTTTGCTACTGTAGTTATTGCCACCAATCCATATATTCTAGCTACTGTAGTTATTGCCACCAATTCCTATTCTTCAGCCGCTGTAGCTATTGCCACCAATCCATATTCTCCAGCCACTGTAGTTATTGCCACCAATCCACATTCTTTTGCTACTGTAGTTATGGCCACCAATCCACATTCTCTTGCTACTCTAGTTATTGCCACCAATCCATATTCTCTAGCTACTCTAGTTATTGCCACCAATCCATATTCTCTAGCTACTGCAGTTATTGCCACCAATCCATATTCTCTAGGTACTCTAGTTATTGCCACCAATCCACATTCTTTTGCTGCTGCAGTTATTGCCACCAATCCATATTCTCTAGCTACTCTAGTTATTGCCACCAATCCACATTCTCTTGCTACTCTAGTTATTGCCACCAATTCCTATTCTCCAGCTACTGTAGTTATTGCCACCAATTCCTATTCTCCAGCTACTGTAGTTATTGCCACCAATCCATATTCTCTAGCTACTCTAGTTATTGCCCCCAATCCATATTCTCTAGCTACTGCAGTTATTGCCACCAATCCATATTCTCCAGCTACTGTAGTTATTGCCACCAATTCCTATTCTCCAGCTACTGTAGTTATTGCCACCAATCCATATTCTCTAGCTACTGTAGTTATTGCCCCCAATCCATATTCTCTAGCTCCTGTAGTTATTGCCCCCAATCCATGTTCTCTAGCTACTGCAGTTATTGCCACCAATTCCTATTCTCCAGCTACTGTAGTTATTGCCACCAATTCCTATTCTCCAGCTACTGTAGTTATTGCCACCAATCCATATTCTCTAGCTACTCTAGTTATTGCCCCCAATCCATATTCTCTAGCTCCTGTAGTTATTGCCACCAATTCCTATTCTCCAGCTACTGTAGTTATTGCCACCAATCCATATTCTCTAGCTACTCTAGTTATTGCCACCAATCCATATTCTCTAGCTACTGCAGTTATTGCCACCAATCCATATTCTCTTGCTACTGCAGTTATTGCCACCAATCCATATTCTCTAGCTACTGTAGTTATTGCTACCAATCCATATTCTTTTGCTGCTGCAGTTATTGCCACCAATCCATATTCTCTAGCTACTCTAGTTATTGCCACCAATCCACATTCTCTTGCTACTCTAGTTATTGCCACCAATCCATATTCTCTAGCTACTCTAGTTATTACCACCAATCCATATTCTCTAGCTACTGCAGTTATTGCCACCAATCCACATTCTTTTGCTACTGTAGTTATTGCCACCATTCCACATTCTCTTGCTACTCTAGTTATTGCCACCAATCCACATTCTTTTGCTACTGTAGTTATTGCCACCAATCCATATTCTCTAGCGACTGCAGTTATTGCCACCAATCCATATTCTCTAGCTACTCTAGTTATTGCCACCAATCCATATTCTCTAGCTACTCTAGTTATTGCCCCCAATCCATGTTCTCTAGCTACTGCAGTTATTGCCACCAATTCCTATTCTCCAGCTACTGTAGTTATTGCCACCAATTCCTATTCTCCAGCTACTGTAGTTATTGCCACCAATCCATATTCTCTAGCTACTCTAGTTATTGCCCCCAATCCATATTCTCTAGCTCCTGTAGTTATTGCCACCAATTCCTATTCTCCAGCTACTGTAGTTATTGCCACCAATCCATATTCTCTAGCTACTCTAGTTATTGCCACCAATCCATATTCTCTAGCTACTGCAGTTATTGCCACCAATCCATATTCTCTTGCTACTGCAGTTATTGCCACCAATCCATATTCTCTAGCTACTGTAGTTATTGCTACCAATCCATATTCTTTTGCTGCTGCAGTTATTGCCACCAATCCATATTCTCTAGCTACTCTAGTTATTGCCACCAATCCACATTCTCTTGCTACTCTAGTTATTGCCACCAATCCATATTCTCTAGCTACTCTAGTTATTACCACCAATCCATATTCTCTAGCTACTGCAGTTATTGCCACCAATCCACATTCTTTTGCTACTGTAGTTATTGCCACCATTCCACATTCTCTTGCTACTCTAGTTATTGCCACCAATCCACATTCTTTTGCTACTGTAGTTATTGCCACCAATCCATATTCTCTAGCGACTGCAGTTATTGCCACCAATCCATATTCTCTAGCTACTCTAGTTATTGCCACAAATCCACATTCTTTTGCTGCTGTAGTTATTGCCACCAATCCATATTCTCTAGCGACTGCAGTTATTGCCACCAATCCATATTCTCTAGCGACTGCAGTTATTGCCACCAATCCATATTCTCTAGCTACTCTAGTTATTGCCACCAATCCATATTCTCTAGCTACTCTAGTTATTGCCACCAATCCACATTCTCTTGCTACTGTAGTTATTGCCACCAATCCATATTCTCTAGATACTGTAGTTATTGCCACCAATTCCTATTCTCTAGCTGCTGTAGTTATTGCCACCAATCCATATTCTCTAGCTACTGTAGTTATTGCCACCAATCCATATTCTCTAGATACTGTAGTTATTGCCACCAATTCCTATTCTCTAGCTGCTGTAGTTATTGCCACCAATCCATATTCTCTAGCTGCTGTAGTTATTGCCACCAATTCCTATTCTCTAGATACTGTAGTTATTGCCACCAATTCCTATTCTCTAGCTGCTGTAGTTATTGCCACCAATCCATATTCTCCAGCTACTGTAGTTATTGCCACCAATCCATATTCTCCAGCTACTCTAGTTATTGCCACCAATCCATATTCTCTAGCTACTGCACTTATTGCCACCAATCCATATTCTCCAGCTACTCTAGTTATTGCCACCAATCCATATTCTCCAGCTACTCTAGTTATTGCCACCAATCCATATTCTCCAGCTACTCTAGTTATTGCCACCAATCCATATTCTCTAGCTACTGCAGTTATTGCCACCAATCCATATTCTCTAGCTACTGCAGTTATTGCCACCAATCCATGTTCTCTAGCTACTGCAGTTATTGCCACCAATCCATATTCTCTAGCTACTCTAGTTATTGCCACCAATCCATATTCTCCAGGTGCAATAGATGCTGACATTATCCATATTCTCTTGCTACTGCAGTTATTGCCACCAATTCCTATTCTCCAGCTGCTGTAGTTATTGCCACCAATTCCTATTCTCCAGCGACTGTAGTTATTGCCACCAATCCATATTCTCTAGCTCCTGTAGTTATTGCCACCAATTACTATTCTCCAGCGACTGTAGTTATTGCCACCAATCCATGTTCTCTAGCTACTGTCGTTATTGCCACCAATTGCTATTCTCCAGCGACTGTAGTTATTGCCACCAATCCATATTCTCCAGCTACTGTAGTTATTGCCACCAATTCCTATTCTCCAGCTACTGTAGTTATTGCCACCAATCCATATTCTTTTGCTACTGTAGTTATTGCTACCAATCCATATTCTTTTGCTACTATAGTTATTGCCACCAATTCCTATTGTCCAGCTACTGTAGTTATTGCCACCAATCCATATTCTCTACCTACTGTAGTTATTGCCACCAATCCATATTCTCTAGCTACTGTAGTTATTTCCACCAATCCATATTCTTTTGCTACTGTAGTTATTGCTACCAATCCATATTCTTTTGCCACTGTAGTTATTGCCACCAATCCATATTCTCTAGCTACTGTAGTTATTGCCACCAATCCATATTTTCAAGCTACTGTAGTTATTGCCACCAATCCATATTCTCCAGCTACTCTTGTTATTGCCACCAATCCATATTCTCTAGCTACTGTAGTTATTGCCACCAATTCCTATTCTCCAGCTACTGTAGTTATTGCCACCAATCCATATTCTCTAGCTACTGTAGTTATTGCCACCAATTCCTATTCTCCAGCTACTGTAGTTATTGCCACCAATCCATATTATTTTGCCACTGTAGTTATTGCTACCAATCCATATTCTCTAGCTACTGTAGTTATTGCCACCAATTCCTATTCTCCAGCTACTGTAGTTATTGCCACCAATCCATATTCTTTTGCCACTGTAGTTATTGCCACCAATTCTTATTCTCCAGCTACTGTAGTTATTGCCACCAATCCATATTCTCTAGCTCCTGTAGTTATTGTAGTGAAATATACCGAAGGTGAACCCAGGGAGTGCTCGCTTATCCCACTAAAAGGGGCGTCTATAAGACCCGGGACAACCGGGGTGCACGGACACTCCAGCGGCACTTACTGTGACATAGTCCTGTAGTTTGAATGGTATGTACGCCCCTATATGCTGCGCTTGCTTTGTTTTACCTATTGATATCGGACATTGCCCATGTAATACTCTGATTCTAATGTCTGTTGCATGAATGTATTTTTACAGGATGTTACTTCAGATCTAAATGATATTAAACCTACCGAAGGGACAAGTCGTGTCTGTGCTTGATTTTCACGACATTTAATATCATTTAGATCGACGAAATGACTGAACACAAGATGATCATGGTGCCGATTCTCGGTGCCGACGCTCAAGCTGAGGGGTCAGATCGGAGTTCACCCACTGGCTCAAAACGCTGGAGAATTACTTTGCCGCTCACGAAACAGAGCCCACAGCTGCGGTGAAGCTGTACATGTTACAGTCGAAGGTCCATCACAGCGTTTACCGGAGCATTGCTCAATTTGAGACGTACGCTACGGCTCTGGCTGAGCTAAAGCGACTATACGTAAAGACACGGAGCGCCGTGCACGGCCGGCATCAACTCTCCCAGCGGCGACAACAACCATCGGAATCGATCGATCGCTACGCGCAGGAGCTGCGTTACCTATTGGCGGACTGCGTCCAAGAGGTTCGGACCCATGAGCAAGTCCAGGATGACCTTCTCCGAGATTCATTCGTCTCCAGAATTAATTCTGGAGTCTTGAGGCTCCGACTCTTGGAGACCGCGGAGCTGACATTTACGGAGGCACTACGGCTGGCACGCGTCTTTACAGATGCCCGTGAACAATCCACCGCTTATGACCACCCACGAGTCGTGGCGGGGACTTCTCAACTCACGCGACCGGAGAGGGTTACCGCCGAGGATATGGGGGAGGACCCGACCACCACGGCCGAGACTCTGGGTGCTCCTGAAGCGGACTCCGCTTCCGGCCTAACTGCTGCTGCCGCTGCCCGGGCACGGCCTGACCGGTATGCAAAGTGTTATTTTTGTGGGAATCGGCAGCACCCTCGATCTGAATGCCAGGCTCGGGAGGCCATATGCCATCTGTGCTCCACCAAGGGCCATTTTGAAAAGGTCTGCAGGAAGGCCGCACGGGGCACGCGCACCCACGCGACCTTGAATGGGCTTATCGCTGAGCCAACGGACCGAGCACCGGACAGGGCACCTCACTCGGCTTTGATGAGCAGACCTCCTTCTCGCGGGCCTGTGGCTGCACACACGACCTTGGTGAGATACACCGGGCCGCCGAAACAAATGGCGCGAACGCGACCGGCCGCGGAGCGACCGACCTTGACTGGCGTTCGAACGCCTCCTTCAAACAAGCGACATGCTCCTGCTTTGGAAACTCCTCTTGATGTGCGGCAAACGCAGCACGTGACTCGAGCGCCATCTGACGGCGGCTCTTACGAATTACATGCACTCACTCTGGCATATGAAACTGCAGATGGCAGTGATCCTTCTCACGTGACTCGAGCGCCATCTGGCGGCGGCTCTTACTACTTACACACACTCACTCCGGCATATGAAACTGCAGATGAGCCAACTATGCGCTTGTCCCGAGGATCCTCCACGGGCTGCCCGAATGACCGGCAAACTGCAGCCGGCGTGGGAACGTCCTCTGACAGTGGGTATTATGATTTATATGCTCCTGCTGAGGCCCAACCTGCCGACGATGCCCGGAAGATTGCAGCCGGAGTGGGATCCACTCGCGAGGCGCGATCTTCTCGCCTGGCCGGTACAATACCTGCTGGGTCTGCCGGCCTTGCGCAGGCCATCATTCCGCTCAAGGTCGCGGGCGTTTTTGCGCAAGCTTTGATTGACACGGGGTCTACGGATAGTTTTGTCGATCAACGACTAGTGCATCAACATGGGTGGCCGGTTCTCGGGCCAACACGACGGATCTTCATGGCCTCCCAAGGACTTCGGTTAAGCACAAAAGGGGCATGTCGATTGAAACTTGTGATAAAGGGACGCACGTTCCCAGACGTGTATCTCATGGTATTACCTGCTTTATGTGCCGACGTTCTGTTAGGACTTGATTTCCTTAAGCGACATGGACGTTTGGAAATAGACTTCGGTGGGCCGGACACGCTTGCTGTGTGCGCCCTCGCTCAGATGGACGTGAAGCCTCTCTCGCTGTTCCCCAACCTGACCACTGATTGTACCCTTGTAGCCGTAAAATCGCGGCGCTACTCTCGCGCAGACGCGCAATTCATTGCGGAAGAAACGGCCCAGCTCTTAAAGGACGGTATTATAGAACCCAGTAGGTCACCGTGGCGGGCCCAAGTCTTAGTGGTGCGAAGTGAGGCCCACCGCCGGCGCATGGTAATCGACTACTCACAGACGATTAATCGTTTTACACAGCTGGATGCCTACCCCTTACCGGGGATGGATGCCCTGGTACGCCAGGTGGTCCTGTATTCCGTTTATAGCACTCTCGATCTGCGTAGTGCGTATCATCAGGTCCCCATCTCTAGGGCTGATCGCGTCTTTACAGCCTTTGAATCGGGTCAGCGGTTGTACCAGTTCACTCGACTCCCTTTTGGGGTAACTAACGGGGTCACTTGTTTTCAGAGGGCTATGGATGACCTCGTTGCGAAGGAGAACTTGACCGATGTCTTTGTCTATCTGGACAATCTTACTGTTTGTGGGTATGTCCAGGAGCATCACGACGCTAATCTGAAGCGCTTCCTCGAGGTCGCGCGGAAATATCGCCTAACCATGATTGCGGCTAAGTGTCGTTACTCTCTACGCACGGTAGATCTTTTGGGGTACACCGTGACCCATGGCTCTGTCTCTCCGGATAAGGAGCGTCTGTGACATTTGCTCGATATGGCTCCGCCTAGCGATCGGGCTTCGCTGAAACGCGCTCTTGGGCTGTTCGCCCACTATTCAAAGTGGGTGCAAAATTTCTCCACGAAGCTCCGCCCCCTCGTGGCCTGCGACACGTTCCCCATGGGCCCGGCCGCCATGGCGGCCTTCGAGGGCCTTAAAGCCGACATCGCTGGCGCCGCTGTAGCGACGATTGACGAGAGCGCCTCTTTCGTCTTGGAAAGTGATGCCTCGGATCATGCGATAGCGGCGACTCTCTCCCAAGGGGGATGCCCTGTGGCTTTCTTTTCGCGGACTCTCACCTCCGCTGAGTGGAGGCATTCGTCTGTCGAAAAGGAAGCGTACGCGATCGTCGAATCAATTCGGCGATGGCGGCCGTACCTGCTTGGGCGGTGTTTCCAAATCGTCACGGACCAACAAAGCGTTGCATTTATTTATGACACCTTACATGCTCAGCACATTAAGAATGAGAAAATCACCCGTTGGCGTATCGAACTCGCCGACTTCTGCTACACCATCAAATACCGCCCGGGGAAGGATAACCTGGTCGCCGACGCCTTATCGAGGCCGGCCACTTGCGCGGGGGTTGTAACTTTGGAGGGACTGCGCGTTTTGCACGGCACTATGTGTCATCCCGGGGTGGCGTGTTTCGCGCATTTTGTGTGCAGTGGTAATCTGCCGTACTCGATTGAGGACATCCGCCGGATCTGCCGTGATTGCACTATCTGTGCGGAGCTCAAACCGCGCTTTTACAACCCTCCTATGGGGACGCTGGTTAGGGCTACTAGACCGTGGGAGCGCTTGGCGATGGACTTCAAAGGGCCGCTGCCGGTATCGAGTAACTCTCGTTATCTGCTCACTATTGTTGATGAGTATTCACGATTCCCCTTTGCTTGTACGTGCGGGGATATGTCGGCTGCCACGGTTATCCGGTGCCTGCAGAATTTGTTTTCTATGTTTGGGTATCCGGCCTACGTGCATACCGATCGGGGTGCGGTGTTCCTGTCTCAGGAGGTGAGGGGCTACTTGCTCCAGAATAATGTCGCTTCGAGCTACACCACCCCGTACCGGCCCCAGGCGAATGGGCAGATCGAACGCTTTAATGGGATTATATGGAGGGCCGTCATGCGAAGCCTCCGGACCCTCGGCCGAGGCCTCGATAAATGGGCATGGTCGCTGCCTGCAGCTCTAAACTCGATCCGGGCTCTCCTATGTACCGCCACCAACCAGACTCCTCACGAAAGACTGTTCCACCACCCTAGAAGCACGGGTAGTATCCAATCTTTACCCAGCTGGCTCGCTGAGCCGGGGCCCGCCTATCTCAAACGAGCGGTTCGTGCTAGCAAGTACGACCCCCTTGTTGATAAGGTGCGGGTCCTCCAGGCTAATCCCGAGCATGCTCGCGTGTTAACGGCGGACGGCCGCGAGTCTACTGTCTCCGTACGCCCTCTCGCCCCATGTGGGGACGACGACAGGGATATCGACGAACCCATCTACGAGTCTATGGACTCTACCGAAGCTTCCTCTATGGAACTACTACCGTCACTTCCGTCGTCACCCACTCCCTTCCCAGAAGGCGCTGGGGCGCCCCCCCCCCCCCCCGACACCCACCTCCGGCGGCTATTCCGACGCGGGGGACTCCGGGCTTGGGGACGCCGTACCCGGTAGTTTCTGAACACGAGCTGGCAGGGTAGTTCGCCGCCCCGACCGCTACGGGTGGACCGACTGACGTGGATTGACGTGACCCATCCGATTATTGCTGACGTTTGCTTGCCACCTGCCGAGCGGCAGTATAGTTCTAACGGCGGGGAGAATGTATTGAAATTATACCGAAGGTGAACCCAGGGAGTGCTCGCTTATCCCACTAAAAGGGGCATCTATAAGACCCGGGACAACCGGGGCGCACGGACACTCCAGCGGCACTTACTGTGACATAGTCCTGTAGTTTGAATGGTATGTACGCCCCTATATGCTGCGCTTGCTTTGTTTTACCTATTGATATCGGACATTGCCCATGTAATACTCTGATTCTAATGTCTGTTGCATGAATGTATTTTTACAGGATGTTACTTCAGATCTAAATGATATTAAACCTACCCAAGGGACAAGTCGTGTCTGTGCTTGATTTTCACGACAGTTATTGCTACCAATCCATATTCTTTTGCTACTGTAGTTATTGCCACCAATCCATATTCTTTTGCCACTGTAGTTATTGCTACCAATCCATATTCTTTTCCCACTGTAGTTATTGCTACCAATCCATATTCTTTTGCCACTGTAGTTATTGTTACCAATCCATATTCTTTTGCTGCTGTAGTTATTGCTACCAATCCATATTCTTTTGCTGCTGTAGTTATTGCCACCAATCCATATTCTTTTGCTGCTGTAGTTATTGCCACCAATCCATATTCTCTAGCTACTGTAGTTATTGCCACCAATTCCTATTCTCCAGCTACTGTAGTTATTACTACCAATCCATATTCTCTAGCTACTGTAGTTATTGCCACCAATTCCTATTCTCCAGCTACTGTAGTTATTGCCACCAATTCCTATTCTCCAGCGACTGTAGTTATTGCCACCAATCCATATTCTCTTGCCACTGCAGTTATTGCCACCAATCCATATTCTCTTGCTACTCTAGTTATTGCCACCAATCCCTATTCTCTTGCTGCTGTAGTTATTGCCACCAATCCATATTCTCTTGCTGCGCTAGTTATTGCCACCAATCCATATTCTCTTGCCACTGTAGTTATTGCCACCAATCCATATTCTCTTGCTGCTCTAGTTATTGCCACCAATCCATATTCTCTTGCCACTGTAGTTATTGCCACCAATCCATATTCTCTTGCTGCTCTAGTTATTGCCATCAATCCATATTCTCTTGCTACTGTAGTTATTGCCACCAATCCATATTCTCTAGCTACTGTAGTTATTGCCACCAATCCATATTCTCTTGCTACTGTAGTTATTGCCACCAATCCATATTCTCTTGCTACTGTAGTTATTGCCACCAATACATATTCTCTTGCTACTCTAGTTATGCCACCAATCCATATTCTCCAGCTACTGTAGTTATTGCCACCAATCCATATTCTCTAGCTACTCTAGTTATTGCCACCAATCCATATTCTCTAGCTACTGCAGTTATTGCCACCAATCCATATTCTCTTGCTACTGCAGTTATTGCCACCAATCCATATTCTCTAGCTACTGTAGTTATTGCTACCAATCCATATTCTTTTGCTGCTGCAGTTATTGCCACCAATCCATATTCTCTAGCTACTCTAGTTATTGCCACCAATCCACATTCTCTTGCTACTCTAGTTATTGCCACCAATCCATATTCTCTAGCTACTCTAGTTATTACCACCAATCCATATTCTCTAGCTACTGCAGTTATTGCCACCAATCCACATTCTTTTGCTACTGTAGTTATTGCCACCATTCCACATTCTCTTGCTACTCTAGTTATTGCCACCAATCCACATTCTTTTGCTACTGTAGTTATTGCCACCAATCCATATTCTCTAGCGACTGCAGTTATTGCCACCAATCCATATTCTCTAGCTACTCTAGTTATTGCCACCAATCCATATTCTCTAGCTACTCTAGTTATTGCCCCCAATCCATGTTCTCTAGCTACTGCAGTTATTGCCACCAATTCCTATTCTCCAGCTACTGTAGTTATTGCCACCAATTCCTATTCTCCAGCTACTGTAGTTATTGCCACCAATCCATATTCTCTAGCTACTCTAGTTATTGCCCCCAATCCATATTCTCTAGCTCCTGTAGTTATTGCCACCAATTCCTATTCTCCAGCTACTGTAGTTATTGCCACCAATCCATATTCTCTAGCTACTCTAGTTATTGCCACCAATCCATATTCTCTAGCTACTGCAGTTATTGCCACCAATCCATATTCTCTTGCTACTGCAGTTATTGCCACCAATCCATATTCTCTAGCTACTGTAGTTATTGCTACCAATCCATATTCTTTTGCTGCTGCAGTTATTGCCACCAATCCATATTCTCTAGCTACTCTAGTTATTGCCACCAATCCACATTCTCTTGCTACTCTAGTTATTGCCACCAATCCATATTCTCTAGCTACTCTAGTTATTACCACCAATCCATATTCTCTAGCTACTGCAGTTATTGCCACCAATCCACATTCTTTTGCTACTGTAGTTATTGCCACCATTCCACATTCTCTTGCTACTCTAGTTATTGCCACCAATCCACATTCTTTTGCTACTGTAGTTATTGCCACCAATCCATATTCTCTAGCGACTGCAGTTATTGCCACCAATCCATATTCTCTAGCTACTCTAGTTATTGCCACAAATCCACATTCTTTTGCTGCTGTAGTTATTGCCACCAATCCATATTCTCTAGCGACTGCAGTTATTGCCACCAATCCATATTCTCTAGCGACTGCAGTTATTGCCACCAATCCATATTCTCTAGCTACTCTAGTTATTGCCACCAATCCATATTCTCTAGCTACTCTAGTTATTGCCACCAATCCACATTCTCTTGCTACTGTAGTTATTGCCACCAATCCATATTCTCTAGATACTGTAGTTATTGCCACCAATTCCTATTCTCTAGCTGCTGTAGTTATTGCCACCAATCCATATTCTCTAGCTACTGTAGTTATTGCCACCAATCCATATTCTCTAGATACTGTAGTTATTGCCACCAATTCCTATTCTCTAGCTGCTGTAGTTATTGCCACCAATCCATATTCTCTAGCTGCTGTAGTTATTGCCACCAATTCCTATTCTCTAGATACTGTAGTTATTGCCACCAATTCCTATTCTCTAGCTGCTGTAGTTATTGCCACCAATCCATATTCTCCAGCTACTGTAGTTATTGCCACCAATCCATATTCTCCAGCTACTCTAGTTATTGCCACCAATCCATATTCTCTAGCTACTGCACTTATTGCCACCAATCCATATTCTCCAGCTACTCTAGTTATTGCCACCAATCCATATTCTCCAGCTACTCTAGTTATTGCCACCAATCCATATTCTCCAGCTACTCTAGTTATTGCCACCAATCCATATTCTCTAGCTACTGCAGTTATTGCCACCAATCCATATTCTCTAGCTACTGCAGTTATTGCCACCAATCCATGTTCTCTAGCTACTGCAGTTATTGCCACCAATCCATATTCTCTAGCTACTCTAGTTATTGCCACCAATCCATATTCTCCAGGTGCAATAGATGCTGACATTATCCATATTCTCTTGCTACTGCAGTTATTGCCACCAATTCCTATTCTCCAGCTGCTGTAGTTATTGCCACCAATTCCTATTCTCCAGCGACTGTAGTTATTGCCACCAATCCATATTCTCTAGCTCCTGTAGTTATTGCCACCAATTACTATTCTCCAGCGACTGTAGTTATTGCCACCAATCCATGTTCTCTAGCTACTGTCGTTATTGCCACCAATTGCTATTCTCCAGCGACTGTAGTTATTGCCACCAATCCATATTCTCCAGCTACTGTAGTTATTGCCACCAATTCCTATTCTCCAGCTACTGTAGTTATTGCCACCAATCCATATTCTTTTGCTACTGTAGTTATTGCTACCAATCCATATTCTTTTGCTACTATAGTTATTGCCACCAATTCCTATTGTCCAGCTACTGTAGTTATTGCCACCAATCCATATTCTCTACCTACTGTAGTTATTGCCACCAATCCATATTCTCTAGCTACTGTAGTTATTTCCACCAATCCATATTCTTTTGCTACTGTAGTTATTGCTACCAATCCATATTCTTTTGCCACTGTAGTTATTGCCACCAATCCATATTCTCTAGCTACTGTAGTTATTGCCACCAATCCATATTTTCAAGCTACTGTAGTTATTGCCACCAATCCATATTCTCCAGCTACTCTTGTTATTGCCACCAATCCATATTCTCTAGCTACTGTAGTTATTGCCACCAATTCCTATTCTCCAGCTACTGTAGTTATTGCCACCAATCCATATTCTCTAGCTACTGTAGTTATTGCCACCAATTCCTATTCTCCAGCTACTGTAGTTATTGCCACCAATCCATATTATTTTGCCACTGTAGTTATTGCCACCAATTCCTATTCTCCAGCTACTGTAGTTATTGCCACCAATCCATATTCTTTTGCCACTGTAGTTATTGCCACCAATTCTTATTCTCCAGCTACTGTAGTTATTGCCACCAATCCATATTCTCTAGCTCCTGTAGTTATTGTAGTGAAATATACCGAAGGTGAACCCAGGGAGTGCTCGCTTATCCCACTAAAAGGGGCGTCTATAAGACCCGGGACAACCGGGGTGCACGGACACTCCAGCGGCACTTACTGTGACATAGTCCTGTAGTTTGAATGGTATGTACGCCCCTATATGCTGCGCTTGCTTTGTTTTACCTATTGATATCGGACATTGCCCATGTAATACTCTGATTCTAATGTCTGTTGCATGAATGTATTTTTACAGGATGTTACTTCAGATCTAAATGATATTAAACCTACCGAAGGGACAAGTCGTGTCTGTGCTTGATTTTCACGACATTTAATATCATTTAGATCGACGAAATGACTGAACACAAGATGATCATGGTGCCGATTCTCGGTGCCGACGCTCAAGCTGAGGGGTCAGATCGGAGTTCACCCACTGGCTCAAAACGCTGGAGAATTACTTTGCCGCTCACGAAACAGAGCCCACAGCTGCGGTGAAGCTGTACATGTTACAGTCGAAGGTCCATCACAGCGTTTACCGGAGCATTGCTCAATTTGAGACGTACGCTACGGCTCTGGCTGAGCTAAAGCGACTATACGTAAAGACACGGAGCGCCGTGCACGGCCGGCATCAACTCTCCCAGCGGCGACAACAACCATCGGAATCGATCGATCGCTACGCGCAGGAGCTGCGTTACCTATTGGCGGACTGCGTCCAAGAGGTTCGGACCCATGAGCAAGTCCAGGATGACCTTCTCCGAGATTCATTCGTCTCCAGAATTAATTCTGGAGTCTTGAGGCTCCGACTCTTGGAGACCGCGGAGCTGACATTTACGGAGGCACTACGGCTGGCACGCGTCTTTACAGATGCCCGTGAACAATCCACTGCTTATGACCACCCACGAGTCGTGGCGGGGACTTCTCAACTCACGCGACCGGAGAGGGTTACCGCCGAGGATATGGGGGAGGACCCGACCACCACGGCCGAGACTCTGGGTGCTCCTGAAGCGGACTCCGCTTCCGGCCTAACTGCTGCTGCCGCTGCCCGGCCACGGCCTGACCGGTATGCAAAGTGTTATTTTTGTGGGAATCGGCAGCACCCTCGATCTGAATGCCAGGCTCGGGAGGCCATATGCCATCTGTGCTCCACCAAGGGCCATTTTGAAAAGGTCTGCAGGAAGGCCGCACGGGGCACGCGCACCCACGCGACCTTGAATGGGCTTATCGCTGAGCCAACGGACCGAGCACCGGACAGGGCACCTCACTCGGCTTTGATGAGCAGACCTCCTTCTCGCGGGCCTGTGGCTGCACACACGACCTTGGTGAGATACACCGGGCCGCCGAAACAAATGGCGCGAACGCGACCGGCCGCGGAGCGACCGACCTTGACTGGCGTTCGAACGCCTCCTTCAAACAAGCGACATGCTCCTGCTTTGGAAACTCCTCTTGATGTGCGGCAAACGCAGCACGTGACTCGAGCGCCATCTGACGGCGGCTCTTACGAATTACATGCACTCACTCTGGCATATGAAACTGCAGATGGCAGTGATCCTTCTCACGTGACTCGAGCGCCATCTGGCGGCGGCTCTTACTACTTACACACACTCACTCCGGCATATGAAACTGCAGATGAGCCAACTATGCGCTTGTCCCGAGGATCCTCCACGGGCTGCCCGAATGACCGGCAAACTGCAGCCGGCGTGGGAACGTCCTCTGACAGTGGGTATTATGATTTATATGCTCCTGCTGAGGCCCAACCTGCCGACGATGCCCGGAAGATTGCAGCCGGAGTGGGATCCACTCGCGAGGCACGATCTTCTCGCCTGGCCGGTACAATACCTGCTGGGTCTGCCGGCCTTGCGCAGGCCATCATTCCGCTCAAGGTCGCGGGCGTTTTTGCGCAAGCTTTGATTGACACGGGGTCTACGGATAGTTTTGTCGATCAACGACTAGTGCATCAACATGGGTGGCCGGTTCTCGGGCCAACACGACGGATCTTCATGGCCTCCCAAGGACTTCGGTTAAGCACAAAAGGGGCATGTCGATTGAAACTTGTGATAAAGGGACGCACGTTCCCAGACGTGTATCTCATGGTATTACCTGCTTTATGTGCCGACGTTCTGTTAGGACTTGATTTCCTTAAGCGACATGGACGTTTGGAAATAGACTTCGGTGGGCCGGACACGCTTGCTGTGTGCGCCCTCGCTCAGATGGACGTGAAGCCTCTCTCGCTGTTCCCCAACCTGACCACTGATTGTACCCTTGTAGCCGTAAAATCGCGGCGCTACTCTCGCGCAGACGCGCAATTCATTGCGGAAGAAACGGCCCAGCTCTTAAAGGACGGTATTATAGAACCCAGTAGGTCACCGTGGCGGGCCCAAGTCTTAGTGGTGCGAAGTGAGGCCCACCGCCGGCGCATGGTAATCGACTACTCACAGACGATTAATCGTTTTACACAGCTGGATGCCTACCCCTTACCGGGGATGGATGCCCTGGTACGCCAGGTGGTCCTGTATTCCGTTTATAGCACTCTCGATCTGCGTAGTGCGTATCATCAGGTCCCCATCTCTAGGGCTGATCGCGTCTTTACAGCCTTTGAATCGGGTCAGCGGTTGTACCAGTTCACTCGACTCCCTTTTGGGGTAACTAACGGGGTCACTTGTTTTCAGAGGGCTATGGATGACCTCGTTGCGAAGGAGAACTTGACCGATGTCTTTGTCTATCTGGACAATCTTACTGTTTGTGGGTATGTCCAGGAGCATCACGACGCTAATCTGAAGCGCTTCCTCGAGGTCGCGCGGAAATATCGCCTAACCATGATTGCGGCTAAGTGTCGTTACTCTCTACGCACGGTAGATCTTTTGGGGTACACCGTGACCCATGGCTCTGTCTCTCCGGATAAGGAGCGTCTGTGACATTTGCTCGATATGGCTCCGCCTAGCGATCGGGCTTCGCTGAAACGCGCTCTTGGGCTGTTCGCCCACTATTCAAAGTGGGTGCAAAATTTCTCCACGAAGCTCCGCCCCCTCGTGGCCTGCGACACGTTCCCCATGGGCCCGGCCGCCATGGCGGCCTTCGAGGGCCTTAAAGCCGACATCGCTGGCGCCGCTGTAGCGACGATTGACGAGAGCGCCTCTTTCGTCTTGGAAAGTGATGCCTCGGATCATGCGATAGCGGCGACTCTCTCCCAAGGGGGATGCCCTGTGGCTTTCTTTTCGCGGACTCTCACCTCCGCTGAGTGGAGGCATTCGTCTGTCGAAAAGGAAGCGTACGCGATCGTCGAATCAATTCGGCGATGGCGGCCGTACCTGCTTGGGCGGTGTTTCCAAATCGTCACGGACCAACAAAGCGTTGCATTTATTTATGACACCTTACATGCTCAGCACATTAAGAATGAGAAAATCACCCGTTGGCGTATCGAACTCGCCGACTTCTGCTACACCATCAAATACCGCCCGGGGAAGGATAACCTGGTCGCCGACGCCTTATCGAGGCCGGCCACTTGCGCGGGGGTTGTAACTTTGGAGGGACTGCGCGTTTTGCACGGCACTATGTGTCATCCCGGGGTGGCGTGTTTCGCGCATTTTGTGTGCAGTGGTAATCTGCCGTACTCGATTGAGGACATCCGCCGGATCTGCCGTGATTGCACTATCTGTGCGGAGCTCAAACCGCACTTTTACAACCCTCCTATGGGGACGCTGGTTAGGGCTACTAGACCGTGGGAGCGCTTGGCGATGGACTTCAAAGGGCCGCTGCCGGTATCGAGTAACTCTCGTTATCTGCTCACTATTGTTGATGAGTATTCACGATTCCCCTTTGCTTGTACGTGCGGGGATATGTCGGCTGCCACGGTTATCCGGTGCCTGCAGAATTTGTTTTCTATGTTTGGGTATCCGGCCTACGTGCATACCGATCGGGGTGCGGTGTTCCTGTCTCAGGAGGTGAGGGGCTACTTGCTCCAGAATAATGTCGCTTCGAGCTACACCACCCCGTACCGGTCCCAGGCGAATGGGCAGATCGAACGCTTTAATGGGATTATATGGAGGGCCGTCATGCGAAGCCTCCGGACCCTCGGCCGAGGCCTCGATAAATGGGCATGGTCGCTGCCTGCAGCTCTAAACTCGATCCGGGCTCTCCTATGTACCGCCACCAACCAGACTCCTCACGAAAGACTGTTCCACCACCCTAGAAGCACGGGTAGTATCCAATCTTTACCCAGCTGGCTCGCTGAGCCGGGGCCCGCCTATCTCAAACGAGCGGTTCGTGCTAGCAAGTACGACCCCCTTGTTGATAAGGTGCGGGTCCTCCAGGCTAATCCCGAGCATGCTCGCGTGTTAACGGCGGACGGCCGCGAGTCTACTGTCTCCGTACGCCCTCTCGCCCCATGTGGGGACGACGACAGGGATATCGACGAACCCATCTACGAGTCTATGGACTCTACCGAAGCTTCCTCTATGGAACTACTACCGTCACTTCCGTCGTCACCCACTCCCTTCCCAGAAGGCGCTGGGGCGCCCCCCCCCCCCCCCGACACCCACCTCCGGCGGCTATTCCGACGCGGGGGACTCCGGGCTTGGGGACGCCGTACCCGGTAGTTTCTGAACACGAGCTGGCAGGGTAGTTCGCCGCCCCGACCGCTACGGGTGGACCGACTGACGTGGATTGACGTGACCCATCCGATTATTGCTGACGTTTGCTTGCCACCTGCCGAGCGGCAGTATAGTTCTAACGGCGGGGAGAATGTATTGAAATTATACCGAAGGTGAACCCAGGGAGTGCTCGCTTATCCCACTAAAAGGGGCATCTATAAGACCCGGGACAACCGGGGCGCACGGACACTCCAGCGGCACTTACTGTGACATAGTCCTGTAGTTTGAATGGTATGTACGCCCCTATATGCTGCGCTTGCTTTGTTTTACCTATTGATATCGGACATTGCCCATGTAATACTCTGATTCTAATGTCTGTTGCATGAATGTATTTTTACAGGATGTTACTTCAGATCTAAATGATATTAAACCTACCCAAGGGACAAGTCGTGTCTGTGCTTGATTTTCACGACAGTTATTGCTACCAATCCATATTCTTTTGCTACTGTAGTTATTGCCACCAATCCATATTCTTTTGCCACTGTAGTTATTGCTACCAATCCATATTCTTTTCCCACTGTAGTTATTGCTACCAATCCATATTCTTTTGCCACTGTAGTTATTGTTACCAATCCATATTCTTTTGCTGCTGTAGTTATTGCTACCAATCCATATTCTTTTGCTGCTGTAGTTATTGCCACCAATCCATATTCTTTTGCTGCTGTAGTTATTGCCACCAATCCATATTCTCTAGCTACTGTAGTTATTGCCACCAATTCCTATTCTCCAGCTACTGTAGTTATTACTACCAATCCATATTCTCTAGCTACTGTAGTTATTGCCACCAATTCCTATTCTCCAGCTACTGTAGTTATTGCCACCAATTCCTATTCTCCAGCGACTGTAGTTATTGCCACCAATCCATATTCTCTTGCCACTGCAGTTATTGCCACCAATCCATATTCTCTTGCTACTCTAGTTATTGCCACCAATCCCTATTCTCTTGCTGCTGTAGTTATTGCCACCAATCCATATTCTCTTGCTGCGCTAGTTATTGCCACCAATCCATATTCTCTTGCCACTGTAGTTATTGCCACCAATCCATATTCTCTTGCTGCTCTAGTTATTGCCACCAATCCATATTCTCTTGCCACTGTAGTTATTGCCACCAATCCATATTCTCTTGCTGCTCTAGTTATTGCCATCAATCCATATTCTCTTGCTACTGTAGTTATTGCCACCAATCCATATTCTCTAGCTACTGTAGTTATTGCCACCAATCCATATTCTCTTGCTACTGTAGTTATTGCCACCAATCCATATTCTCTTGCTACTGTAGTTATTGCCACCAATACATATTCTCTTGCTACTCTAGTTATGCCACCAATCCATATTCTCTAGCTACTGTAGTTATTGCCACCAATCCATATTCTCTAGCTACTGAAGTTATTGCCACCAATCCATATTCTCTAGCTACTGTAGTTATTGCCACCAATGCATATTCTCTTGCTACTGTAGTTATTGCCACCAATCCATATTCTCCTGCTACTCTAGTTATTGCCACCAATCCATATTCTCGAGCTGCTGTCGTTATTGCCACCAATCCATATTCTCTAGCTACTGTAGTTATTGCCACCAATCCATATTCTCTAGCTGCTGTAGTTATTGCCACCAATCCATATTCTCTAGCTGCTGTAGTTATTGCCACCAATCCATATTCTCTAGCTACTGTAGTTATTGCCACCAATCCATATTCTCTAGCTACTGTAGTTATTGCCACCAATCCATATTCTCCAGCTGCTCTAGTTATTGCCACCAATCCATATTCTATAGCTACTGTAGTTATTGCCACCAATCCATATTCTTTTGCTGCTGTAGTTATTGCCACCAATCCATATTCTCCAGCTACTGTAGTTATTGCCACCAATCCATATTCTGCAGCTACTGTAGTTATTGCCACCAATCCATATTCTCTAGCTACTGTAGTTATTGCCACCAATCCATATTCTCTTGCTGCTCTAGTTATTGCCACCAATCCATATTCTCTAGTTACTGTAGTTATTGCCACCAATCCATATTCTTTTGCTGCTGTAGTTATTGCCACCAATCCATATTCTCCAGCTACTGTAGTTATTGCCACCAATCCATATTCTTTTGCCACTGTAGTTATTGCTACCAATCCATATTCTCTAGCTACTGTAGTTATTGCCACCAATTCCTGTTCTCCAGCTACTGTAGTTATTGCCACCAATCCATATTCTTTTGCCACTGTAGTTATTGCCACCAATTCCTATTCTCCAGCTACTGTAGTTATTGCCACCAATCCATATTCTCTAGCTCCTGTAGTTATTGCTACCAATCCATATTCTTTTGCTCCTGTAGTTATTGCCACCAATCCATATTCTTTTGCCACTGTAGTTATTGCTACCAATCCATATTCTTTTGCCACTGTAGTTATTGCTACCAATCCATATTCTTTTGCCACTGTAGTTATTGCTACCAATCCATATTCTTTTGCCACTGTTGTTATTGCTACCAATCCATATTCTTTTGCTGCTGTAGTTATTGCCACCAATCCATATTCTCCAGCTGCTCTAGTTATTGCCACCAATCCATATTCTATAGCTACTGTAGTTATTGCCACCAATCCATATTCTTTTGCTGCTGTAGTTATTGCCACCAATCCATATTCTCCAGCTACTGTAGTTATTGCCACCAATCCATATTCTGCAGCTACTGTAGTTATTGCCACCAATCCATATTCTCTAGCTACTGTAGTTATTGCCACCAATCCATATTCTCTTGCTGCTCTAGTTATTGCCACCAATCCATATTCTCTAGTTACTGTAGTTATTGCCACCAATCCATATTCTTTTGCTGCTGTAGTTATTGCCACCAATCCATATTCTCCAGCTACTGTAGTTATTGCCACCAATCCATATTCTTTTGCCACTGTAGTTATTGCTACCAATCCATATTCTCTAGCTACTGTAGTTATTGCCACCAATTCCTGTTCTCCAGCTACTGTAGTTATTGCCACCAATCCATATTCTTTTGCCACTGTAGTTATTGCCACCAATTCCTATTCTCCAGCTACTGTAGTTATTGCCACCAATCCATATTCTCTAGCTCCTGTAGTTATTGCTACCAATCCATATTCTTTTGCTCCTGTAGTTATTGCCACCAATCCATATTCTTTTGCCACTGTAGTTATTGCTACCAATCCATATTCTTTTGCCACTGTAGTTATTGCTACCAATCCATATTCTTTTGCCACTGTAGTTATTGCTACCAATCCATATTCTTTTGCCACTGTAGTTATTGCTACCAATCCATATTCTTTTGCCACTGTTGTTATTGCTACCAATCCATATTCTTTTGCTGCTGTAGTTATTGCCACCAATCCATATTCTTTTGCCACTGTAGTTATTGCCACCAATCCATATTCTCTAGCTCCTGTAGTTATTGCTACCAATCCATATTCTTTTGCTACTGTAGTTATTGCTACCAATCCATATTATTTTGCTGCTGTAGTTATTGCTACCAATCCATATTCTTTTGCTGCTGTAGTTATTGCCACCAATCCATATTCTTTTGCTGCTGTGGTTATTGCCACCAATCCATATTCTTTTGCTGCTGTAGTTATTGCCACCAATCCATATTCTCTAGCTACTCTAGTTATTGCCACCAATTCCTATTCTCCAGCTACTCTAGTTATTGCCACCAATCCATATTCTCTAGCTACTGTAATTATTGCCACCAATTCCTATTCTCCAGCTACTGTAGTTATTGCCACCAATCCATATTCTCTAGCTACTCTAGTTATTGCCACCAATAACTAGAGTAGCTACTGTAGTTATTGCCACCAATCCATTCTCCAGCTACTATAGTTATTGAGACCAATTCCTATTCTCCAGCTACTATAGTTATTGCCACCAATCCATATTCTCTAGCTACTCTAGTTATTGCCACCAATAACTAGAGTAGCTACTGTAGTTATTGCCACCAATCCATTCTCCAGCTACTATAGTTATTGCCACCAATTCCTATTCTCCAGCTACTATAGTTATTGCCACCAATCCATATTCTCTAGCTACTCTAGTTATTGCCACCAATTCCTATTCTCCAGCTACTCTAGTTATTGCCACCAATTCCTATTCTCCAGCTACTATAGTTATTGCCACCAATCCATATTCTCTAGCTACTCTAGTTATTGCCACCAATTCCTATTCTCCAGCTACTCGAGTTATTGCCACCAATTCCTATTCTCCAGCTACTATAGTTATTGCCACCAATTCCTATTCTCCAGCTACTATAGTTATTGCCACCAATCCATATTCTCTAGCTACTATAGTTATTGCCACCAATCCATATTCTTTTGCTGCTGTAGTTATTGCCACCAATCCATATTCTCTAGCTACTCTAGTTATTGCCACCAATTCCTATTCTCCAGCTACTCTAGTTATTGCCACCAATCCATATTCTCTAGCTACTGTAATTATTGCCACCAATTCCTATTCTCCAGCTACTGTAGTTATTGCCACCAATCCATATTCTCTAGCTACTCTAGTTATTGCCACCAATAACTAGAGTAGCTACTGTAGTTATTGCCACCAATCCATTCTCCAGCTACTATAGTTATTGAGACCAATTCCTATTCTCCAGCTACTATAGTTATTGCCACCAATCCATATTCTCTAGCTACTCTAGTTATTGCCACCAATAACTAGAGTAGCTACTGTAGTTATTGCCACCAATCCATTCTCCAGCTACTATAGTTATTGCCACCAATTCCTATTCTCCAGCTACTATAGTTATTGCCACCAATCCATATTCTCTAGCTACTCTAGTTATTGCCACCAATTCCTATTCTCCAGCTACTCTAGTTATTGCCACCAATTCCTATTCTCCAGCTACTATAGTTATTGCCACCAATCCATATTCTTTTGCCACTGTAGTTATTGCTACCAATCCATATTCTCTAGCTACTGTAGTTATTGCCACCAATTCCTATTCTCCAGCTACTGTAGTTATTGCCACCAATTCCTATTCTCCAGCGACTGTAGTTATTGCCACCAATCCATATTCTCTTGCCACTGCAGTTATTGCCACCAATCCATATTCTCTTGCTGCTGTAGTTATTGCCACCAATCCATATTCTCTTGCCACTGTAGTTATTGCCACCAATCCATATTCTCTTGCTGCTCTAGTTATTGCCACCAATCCATATTCTCTTGCTACTCTAGTTATTGCCACCAATCCATATTCTCTTGCTACTGTAGTTATTGCCACCAATCCATATTCTCTTGCTGCTGTAGTTATTGCCACCAATCCATATTCTCTTGCCACTGTAGTTATTGCCACCAATCCATATTCTCTTGCTGCTCTAGTTATTGCCACCAATCCATATTCTCTTGCTACTGTAGTTATTGCCACCAATCCATATTCTCTTGCGACTGTAGTTATTGCCACCAATCCATATTCTCTTGCTACTCTAGTTATTGCCACCAATCCATATTCTCTAGCCACTGTCATGATTGCCACCAATCCATATTCTCTTGCTACTGTAGTTATTGCCACCAATCCATATTCTCTAGCCACTGTAGTTATTGCCACCAATCCATATTCTCTTGCTACTGTAGTTATTGCCACCAATCCATATTCTCTTGCTACTGTAGTTATTGCCACCAATCCATATTCTCTTGCTACTGTAGTTATTGCCACAAATCCATATTCTCTTGCTAATGTAGTTATTGCCACCAATCCATATTCACTTGCTCCTGTAGTTATTGCCACCAATCCATGTTCTCTAGCTACTGTAGTTATTGCCACCAATCCATATTCTCTAGCTACTGTAGTTATTGCCACCAATCCATATTCTCCAGCTTCTGTAGTTATTGCCACCAATCCATATTCTCTAGCTACTGTAGTTATTGCAACCAATCCATATTCTCTAGCTACTGTAGTTATTGCCACCAATCCATATTCTCTAGCTACTGTAGTTATTGCCACCAATCCATATTCTCTTGCTACTGTAGTTATTGCCACCAATCCATATTCTCTTGCTACTGTAGTTATTGCCACCAATCAGTATTCTCTTGCTACTGTAGTTATTGCCACCAATCCATATTCTCTACCTGCTGTAGTTATTGCCATCAATCCATATTCTCTAGCTACTGTAGTTATTGCCACCAATCCATATCCTCTAGCTGCTGTAGTTATTGCCACCAATCCATATTCTCTCGCTACTGTAGTTATTGCCACCAATCCATATTCTCTAGCTACTGTAGTTATTGCCACCAATCCATATTCTCTAGCTACTGTAGTTATTGCCACCAATCCATATTCTCTTGCTGCTCTAGTTATTGCCACCAATCCATATTCTCTAGCTGCTGTAGTTATTGCCACCAATCCATATTCTCTAGCTACTGTAGTTATTGCCACCAATCCATATTCTCCAGCGACTGTAGTTATTGCCACCAATCCATATTCTCTTGCTGCTCTAGTTATTGCCACCAATCCATATTCTCTTGCTACTCTAGTTATTGCCACCAATCCATATTCTCTTGCTACTGTAGTTATTGCCACCAATCCATATTCTCTTGCTGCTGTAGTTATTGCCACCAATCCATATTCTCTAGCTGCTGTAGTTATTGCCACCAATCCATATTCTCTAGCTACTGTAGTTATTGCCACCAATCCATATTCTCTAGCTACTGAAGTTATTGCCACCAATCCATATTCTCTAGCTACTGTAGTTATTGCCACCAATGCATATTCTCTTGCTACTGTAGTTATTGCCACCAATCCATATTCTCCTGCTACTCTAGTTATTGCCACCAATCCATATTCTCGAGCTGCTGTCGTTATTGCCACCAATCCATATTCTCTAGCTACTGTAGTTATTGCCACCAATCCATATTCTCTAGCTGCTGTAGTTATTGCCACCAATCCATATTCTCTAGCTGCTGTAGTTATTGCCACCAATCCATATTCTCTAGCTACTGTAGTTATTGCCACCAATCCATATTCTCTAGCTACTGTAGTTATTGCCACCAATCCATATTCTCCAGCTGCTCTAGTTATTGCCACCAATCCATATTCTATAGCTACTGTAGTTATTGCCACCAATCCATATTCTTTTGCTGCTGTAGTTATTGCCACCAATCCATATTCTCCAGCTACTGTAGTTATTGCCACCAATCCATATTCTGCAGCTACTGTAGTTATTGCCACCAATCCATATTCTCTAGCTACTGTAGTTATTGCCACCAATCCATATTCTCTTGCTGCTCTAGTTATTGCCACCAATCCATATTCTCTAGTTACTGTAGTTATTGCCACCAATCCATATTCTTTTGCTGCTGTAGTTATTGCCACCAATCCATATTCTCCAGCTACTGTAGTTATTGCCACCAATCCATATTCTTTTGCCACTGTAGTTATTGCTACCAATCCATATTCTCTAGCTACTGTAGTTATTGCCACCAATTCCTGTTCTCCAGCTACTGTAGTTATTGCCACCAATCCATATTCTTTTGCCACTGTAGTTATTGCCACCAATTCCTATTCTCCAGCTACTGTAGTTATTGCCACCAATCCATATTCTCTAGCTCCTGTAGTTATTGCTACCAATCCATATTCTTTTGCTCCTGTAGTTATTGCCACCAATCCATATTCTTTTGCCACTGTAGTTATTGCTACCAATCCATATTCTTTTGCCACTGTAGTTATTGCTACCAATCCATATTCTTTTGCCACTGTAGTTATTGCTACCAATCCATATTCTTTTGCCACTGTTGTTATTGCTACCAATCCATATTCTTTTGCTGCTGTAGTTATTGCCACCAATCCATATTCTCCAGCTGCTCTAGTTATTGCCACCAATCCATATTCTATAGCTACTGTAGTTATTGCCACCAATCCATATTCTTTTGCTGCTGTAGTTATTGCCACCAATCCATATTCTCCAGCTACTGTAGTTATTGCCACCAATCCATATTCTGCAGCTACTGTAGTTATTGCCACCAATCCATATTCTCTAGCTACTGTAGTTATTGCCACCAATCCATATTCTCTTGCTGCTCTAGTTATTGCCACCAATCCATATTCTCTAGTTACTGTAGTTATTGCCACCAATCCATATTCTTTTGCTGCTGTAGTTATTGCCACCAATCCATATTCTCCAGCTACTGTAGTTATTGCCACCAATCCATATTCTTTTGCCACTGTAGTTATTGCTACCAATCCATATTCTCTAGCTACTGTAGTTATTGCCACCAATTCCTGTTCTCCAGCTACTGTAGTTATTGCCACCAATCCATATTCTTTTGCCACTGTAGTTATTGCCACCAATTCCTATTCTCCAGCTACTGTAGTTATTGCCACCAATCCATATTCTCTAGCTCCTGTAGTTATTGCTACCAATCCATATTCTTTTGCTCCTGTAGTTATTGCCACCAATCCATATTCTTTTGCCACTGTAGTTATTGCTACCAATCCATATTCTTTTGCCACTGTAGTTATTGCTACCAATCCATATTCTTTTGCCACTGTAGTTATTGCTACCAATCCATATTCTTTTGCCACTGTAGTTATTGCTACCAATCCATATTCTTTTGCCACTGTTGTTATTGCTACCAATCCATATTCTTTTGCTGCTGTAGTTATTGCCACCAATCCATATTCTTTTGCCACTGTAGTTATTGCCACCAATCCATATTCTCTAGCTCCTGTAGTTATTGCTACCAATCCATATTCTTTTGCTACTGTAGTTATTGCTACCAATCCATATTATTTTGCTGCTGTAGTTATTGCTACCAATCCATATTCTTTTGCTGCTGTAGTTATTGCCACCAATCCATATTCTTTTGCTGCTGTGGTTATTGCCACCAATCCATATTCTTTTGCTGCTGTAGTTATTGCCACCAATCCATATTCTCTAGCTACTCTAGTTATTGCCACCAATTCCTATTCTCCAGCTACTCTAGTTATTGCCACCAATCCATATTCTCTAGCTACTGTAATTATTGCCACCAATTCCTATTCTCCAGCTACTGTAGTTATTGCCACCAATCCATATTCTCTAGCTACTCTAGTTATTGCCACCAATAACTAGAGTAGCTACTGTAGTTATTGCCACCAATCCATTCTCCAGCTACTATAGTTATTGAGACCAATTCCTATTCTCCAGCTACTATAGTTATTGCCACCAATCCATATTCTCTAGCTACTCTAGTTATTGCCACCAATAACTAGAGTAGCTACTGTAGTTATTGCCACCAATCCATTCTCCAGCTACTATAGTTATTGCCACCAATTCCTATTCTCCAGCTACTATAGTTATTGCCACCAATCCATATTCTCTAGCTACTCTAGTTATTGCCACCAATTCCTATTCTCCAGCTACTCTAGTTATTGCCACCAATTCCTATTCTCCAGCTACTATAGTTATTGCCACCAATCCATATTCTCTAGCTACTCTAGTTATTGCCACCAATTCCTATTCTCCAGCTACTCGAGTTATTGCCACCAATTCCTATTCTCCAGCTACTATAGTTATTGCCACCAATTCCTATTCTCCAGCTACTATAGTTATTGCCACCAATCCATATTCTCTAGCTACTATAGTTATTGCCACCAATCCATATTCTTTTGCTGCTGTAGTTATTGCCACCAATCCATATTCTCTAGCTACTCTAGTTATTGCCACCAATTCCTATTCTCCAGCTACTCTAGTTATTGCCACCAATCCATATTCTCTAGCTACTGTAATTATTGCCACCAATTCCTATTCTCCAGCTACTGTAGTTATTGCCACCAATCCATATTCTCTAGCTACTCTAGTTATTGCCACCAATAACTAGAGTAGCTACTGTAGTTATTGCCACCAATCCATTCTCCAGCTACTATAGTTATTGAGACCAATTCCTATTCTCCAGCTACTATAGTTATTGCCACCAATCCATATTCTCTAGCTACTCTAGTTATTGCCACCAATAACTAGAGTAGCTACTGTAGTTATTGCCACCAATCCATTCTCCAGCTACTATAGTTATTGCCACCAATTCCTATTCTCCAGCTACTATAGTTATTGCCACCAATCCATATTCTCTAGCTACTCTAGTTATTGCCACCAATTCCTATTCTCCAGCTACTCTAGTTATTGCCACCAATTCCTATTCTCCAGCTACTATAGTTATTGCCACCAATCCATATTCTTTTGCCACTGTAGTTATTGCTACCAATCCATATTCTCTAGCTACTGTAGTTATTGCCACCAATTCCTATTCTCCAGCTACTGTAGTTATTGCCACCAATTCCTATTCTCCAGCGACTGTAGTTATTGCCACCAATCCATATTCTCTTGCCACTGCAGTTATTGCCACCAATCCATATTCTCTTGCTGCTGTAGTTATTGCCACCAATCCATATTCTCTTGCCACTGTAGTTATTGCCACCAATCCATATTCTCTTGCTGCTCTAGTTATTGCCACCAATCCATATTCTCTTGCTACTCTAGTTATTGCCACCAATCCATATTCTCTTGCTACTGTAGTTATTGCCACCAATCCATATTCTCTTGCTGCTGTAGTTATTGCCACCAATCCATATTCTCTTGCCACTGTAGTTATTGCCACCAATCCATATTCTCTTGCTGCTCTAGTTATTGCCACCAATCCATATTCTCTTGCTACTGTAGTTATTGCCACCAATCCATATTCTCTTGCGACTGTAGTTATTGCCACCAATCCATATTCTCTTGCTACTCTAGTTATTGCCACCAATCCATATTCTCTAGCCACTGTCATGATTGCCACCAATCCATATTCTCTTGCTACTGTAGTTATTGCCACCAATCCATATTCTCTAGCCACTGTAGTTATTGCCACCAATCCATATTCTCTTGCTACTGTAGTTATTGCCACCAATCCATATTCTCTTGCTACTGTAGTTATTGCCACCAATCCATATTCTCTTGCTACTGTAGTTATTGCCACAAATCCATATTCTCTTGCTAATGTAGTTATTGCCACCAATCCATATTCACTTGCTCCTGTAGTTATTGCCACCAATCCATGTTCTCTAGCTACTGTAGTTATTGCCACCAATCCATATTCTCTAGCTACTGTAGTTATTGCCACCAATCCATATTCTCCAGCTTCTGTAGTTATTGCCACCAATCCATATTCTCTAGCTACTGTAGTTATTGCAACCAATCCATATTCTCTAGCTACTGTAGTTATTGCCACCAATCCATATTCTCTAGCTACTGTAGTTATTGCCACCAATCCATATTCTCTTGCTACTGTAGTTATTGCCACCAATCCATATTCTCTTGCTACTGTAGTTATTGCCACCAATCAGTATTCTCTTGCTACTGTAGTTATTGCCACCAATCCATATTCTCTACCTGCTGTAGTTATTGCCATCAATCCATATTCTCTAGCTACTGTAGTTATTGCCACCAATCCATATCCTCTAGCTGCTGTAGTTATTGCCACCAATCCATATTCTCTCGCTACTGTAGTTATTGCCACCAATCCATATTCTCTAGCTACTGTAGTTATTGCCACCAATCCATATTCTCTAGCTACTGTAGTTATTGCCACCAATCCATATTCTCTTGCTGCTCTAGTTATTGCCACCAATCCATATTCTCTAGCTGCTGTAGTTATTGCCACCAATCCATATTCTCTAGCTACTGTAGTTATTGCCACCAATCCATATTCTCCAGCGACTGTAGTTATTGCCACCAATCCATATTCTCTTGCTGCTCTAGTTATTGCCACCAATCCATATTCTCTTGCTACTCTAGTTATTGCCACCAATCCATATTCTCTTGCTACTGTAGTTATTGCCACCAATCCATATTCTCTTGCTGCTGTAGTTATTGCCACCAATCCATATTCTCTAGCTGCTGTAGTTATTGCCACCAATCCATATTCTCTAGCTACTGTAGTTATTGCCACCAATCCATATTCTCTAGCTACTGTAGTTATTGCCACCAATCCATATTCTCCAGCTACTGTAGTTATTGCCACCAATCCATATTCTCCAGCTACTGTAGTTATTGCCACCAATCCATATTCTCTAGCTGCTGTAGTTATTGCCACCAATCCATATTCTCTAGCTGCTGTAGTTATTGCCACCAATCCATATTCTCTAGCTACTGTAGTTATTGCCACCAATCCATATTCTCTAGCTACTGTAGTTATTGCCACCAATCCATATTCTCTTGCTGCTCTAGTTATTGCCACCAATCCATATTCTCTAGCTACTGTAGTTATTGCCACCAATCCATATTCTCCAGCTACTGTAGTTATTACCACCAATCCATATTCTCTAGCTACTGTAGTTATTGCCACCAATCCATATTCTCCAGCTACTGTAGTTATTGCCACCAATCCATATTCTCTAGCTACTGTAGTTATTGCCACCAATCCATATTCTCTAGCTACTGTAGTTATTGCCACCAATCCATATTCTCTTGCTGCTCTAGTTATTGCCACCAATCCATATTCTTTTGCTGCTGTAGTTATTGCCACCAATCCATATTCTCCAGCTACTGTAGTTATTGCCACCAATCCATATTCTCCAGCTCCTGTAGTTATTGCCACCAATCCATATTCTCAAGCTGCTGTAGTTATTGCCACCAATCCATATTCTCTAGCTGCTGTAGTTATTGCCACCAATCCATATTCTCTAGCTGCTGTAGTTATTGCCACCAATCCATATTCTCTAGCTGCTGTAGTTATTGCCACCAATCCACATTCTCTTGCTGCTCTAGTTATTGCCACCAATCCATATTCTTTAGCTACTGTAGTTATTGCCACCAATCCATATTCTTTGCTGCTGTAGTTATTGCCACCAATCCATATTCTCCAGCTACTGTAGTTATTGCCACCAATCCATATTCTCCAGCTACTGTAGTTATTGCCACCAATCCATATTCTCTAGCTGCTGTAGTTATTGCCACCAATCCATATTCTCTAGCTGCTGTAGTTATTGCCACCAATCCGTATTCTCTAGCTACTGAAGTTATTGCCACCAATCCATATTCTCTAGCTGCTCTAGTTATTGCCACCAATCCATATTCTCTAGCTACTGTAGTTATTGCCACCAATCCATATTCTCCAGCTGCTCTAGTTATTGCCACCAATCCATATTCTATAGCTACTGTAGTTATTGCCACCAATCCATATTCTTTTGCTGCTGTAGTTATTGCCACCAATCCATATTCTCCAGCTACTGTAGTTATTGCCACCAATCCATATTCTGCAGCTACTGTAGTTATTGCCACCAATCCATATTCTCTAGCTACTGTAGTTATTGCCACCAATCCATATTCTCTTGCTGCTCTAGTTATTGCCACCAATCCATATTCTCTAGTTACTGTAGTTATTGCCACCAATCCATATTCTTTTGCTGCTGTAGTTATTGCCACCAATCCATATTCTCCAGCTACTGTAGTTATTGCCACCAATCCATATTCTTTTGCCACTGTAGTTATTGCTACCAATCCATATTCTCTAGCTACTGTAGTTATTGCCACCAATTCCTGTTCTCCAGCTACTGTAGTTATTGCCACCAATCCATATTCTTTTGCCACTGTAGTTATTGCCACCAATTCCTATTCTCCAGCTACTGTAGTTATTGCCACCAATCCATATTCTCTAGCTCCTGTAGTTATTGCTACCAATCCATATTCTTTTGCTCCTGTAGTTATTGCCACCAATCCATATTCTTTTGCCACTGTAGTTATTGCTACCAATCCATATTCTTTTGCCACTGTAGTTATTGCTACCAATCCATATTCTTTTGCCACTGTAGTTATTGCTACCAATCCATATTCTTTTGCCACTGTAGTTATTGCTACCAATCCATATTCTTTTGCCACTGTTGTTATTGCTACCAATCCATATTCTTTTGCTGCTGTAGTTATTGCCACCAATCCATATTCTTTTGCCACTGTAGTTATTGCCACCAATCCATATTCTCTAGCTCCTGTAGTTATTGCTACCAATCCATATTATTTTGCTGCTGTAGTTATTGCTACCAATCCATATTCTTTTGCTGCTGTAGTTATTGCCACCAATCCATATTCTTTTGCTGCTGTGGTTATTGCCACCAATCCATATTCTTTTGCTGCTGTAGTTATTGCCACCAATCCATATTCTCTAGCTACTCTAGTTATTGCCACCAATTCCTATTCTCCAGCTACTCTAGTTATTGCCACCAATCCATATTCTCTAGCTACTGTAATTATTGCCACCAATTCCTATTCTCCAGCTACTGTAGTTATTGCCACCAATCCATATTCTCTAGCTACTCTAGTTATTGCCACCAATAACTAGAGTAGCTACTGTAGTTATTGCCACCAATCCATTCTCCAGCTACTATAGTTATTGAGACCAATTCCTATTCTCCAGCTACTATAGTTATTGCCACCAATCCATATTCTCTAGCTACTCTAGTTATTGCCACCAATAACTAGAGTAGCTACTGTAGTTATTGCCACCAATCCATTCTCCAGCTACTATAGTTATTGCCACCAATTCCTATTCTCCAGCTACTATAGTTATTGCCACCAATCCATATTCTCTAGCTACTCTAGTTATTGCCACCAATTCCTATTCTCCAGCTACTCTAGTTATTGCCACCAATTCCTATTCTCCAGCTACTATAGTTATTGCCACCAATCCATATTCTCTAGCTACTCTAGTTATTGCCACCAATTCCTATTCTCCAGCTACTCGAGTTATTGCCACCAATTCCTATTCTCCAGCTACTATAGTTATTGCCACCAATTCCTATTCTCCAGCTACTATAGTTATTGCCACCAATCCATATTCTCTAGCTACTATAGTTATTGCCACCAATCCATATTCTTTTGCTGCTGTAGTTATTGCCACCAATCCATATTCTCTAGCTACTCTAGTTATTGCCACCAATTCCTATTCTCCAGCTACTCTAGTTATTGCCACCAATCCATATTCTCTAGCTACTGTAATTATTGCCACCAATTCCTATTCTCCAGCTACTGTAGTTATTGCCACCAATCCATATTCTCTAGCTACTCTAGTTATTGCCACCAATAACTAGAGTAGCTACTGTAGTTATTGCCACCAATCCATTCTCCAGCTACTATAGTTATTGAGACCAATTCCTATTCTCCAGCTACTATAGTTATTGCCACCAATCCATATTCTCTAGCTACTCTAGTTATTGCCACCAATAACTAGAGTAGCTACTGTAGTTATTGCCACCAATCCATTCTCCAGCTACTATAGTTATTGCCACCAATTCCTATTCTCCAGCTACTATAGTTATTGCCACCAATCCATATTCTCTAGCTACTCTAGTTATTGCCACCAATTCCTATTCTCCAGCTACTCTAGTTATTGCCACCAATTCCTATTCTCCAGCTACTATAGTTATTGCCACCAATCCATATTCTTTTGCCACTGTAGTTATTGCTACCAATCCATATTCTCTAGCTACTGTAGTTATTGCCACCAATTCCTATTCTCCAGCTACTGTAGTTATTGCCACCAATTCCTATTCTCCAGCGACTGTAGTTATTGCCACCAATCCATATTCTCTTGCCACTGCAGTTATTGCCACCAATCCATATTCTCTTGCTGCTGTAGTTATTGCCACCAATCCATATTCTCTTGCCACTGTAGTTATTGCCACCAATCCATATTCTCTTGCTGCTCTAGTTATTGCCACCAATCCATATTCTCTTGCTACTCTAGTTATTGCCACCAATCCATATTCTCTTGCTACTGTAGTTATTGCCACCAATCCATATTCTCTTGCTGCTGTAGTTATTGCCACCAATCCATATTCTCTTGCCACTGTAGTTATTGCCACCAATCCATATTCTCTTGCTGCTCTAGTTATTGCCACCAATCCATATTCTCTTGCTACTGTAGTTATTGCCACCAATCCATATTCTCTTGCGACTGTAGTTATTGCCACCAATCCATATTCTCTTGCTACTCTAGTTATTGCCACCAATCCATATTCTCTAGCCACTGTCGTGATTGCCACCAATCCATATTCTCTTGCTACTGTAGTTATTGCCACCAATCCATATTCTCTAGCCACTGTAGTTATTGCCACCAATCCATATTCTCTTGCTACTGTAGTTATTGCCACCAATCCATATTCTCTTGCTACTGTAGTTATTGCCACCAATCCATATTCTCTTGCTACTGTAGTTATTGCCACAAATCCATATTCTCTTGCTAATGTAGTTATTGCCACCAATCCATATTCACTTGCTCCTGTAGTTATTGCCACCAATCCATGTTCTCTAGCTACTGTAGTTATTGCCACCAATCCATATTCTCTAGCTACTGTAGTTATTGCCACCAATCCATATTCTCCAGCTTCTGTAGTTATTGCCACCAATCCATATTCTCTAGCTACTGTAGTTATTGCAACCAATCCATATTCTCTAGCTACTGTAGTTATTGCCACCAATCCATATTCTCTAGCTACTGTAGTTATTGCCACCAATCCATATTCTCTTGCTACTGTAGTTATTGCCACCAATCCATATTCTCTTGCTACTGTAGTTATTGCCACCAATCAGTATTCTCTTGCTACTGTAGTTATTGCCACCAATCCATATTCTCTACCTGCTGTAGTTATTGCCATCAATCCATATTCTCTAGCTACTGTAGTTATTGCCACCAATCCATATCCTCTAGCTGCTGTAGTTATTGCCACCAATCCATATTCTCTCGCTACTGTAGTTATTGCCACCAATCCATATTCTCTAGCTACTGTAGTTATTGCCACCAATCCATATTCTCTAGCTACTGTAGTTATTGCCACCAATCCATATTCTCTTGCTGCTCTAGTTATTGCCACCAATCCATATTCTCTAGCTGCTGTAGTTATTGCCACCAATCCATATTCTCTAGCTACTGTAGTTATTGCCACCAATCCATATTCTCCAGCGACTGTAGTTATTGCCACCAATCCATATTCTCTTGCTGCTCTAGTTATTGCCACCAATCCATATTCTCTTGCTACTCTAGTTATTGCCACCAATCCATATTCTCTTGCTACTGTAGTTATTGCCACCAATCCATATTCTCTTGCTGCTGTAGTTATTGCCACCAATCCATATTCTCTAGCTGCTGTAGTTATTGCCACCAATCCATATTCTCTAGCTACTGTAGTTATTGCCACCAATCCATATTCTCTAGCTACTGTAGTTATTGCCACCAATCCATATTCTCCAGCTACTGTAGTTATTGCCACCAATCCATATTCTCCAGCTACTGTAGTTATTGCCACCAATCCATATTCTCTAGCTGCTGTAGTTATTGCCACCAATCCATATTCTCTAGCTGCTGTAGTTATTGCCACCAATCCATATTCTCTAGCTACTGTAGTTATTGCCACCAATCCATATTCTCTAGCTACTGTAGTTATTGCCACCAATCCATATTCTCTTGCTGCTCTAGTTATTGCCACCAATCCATATTCTCTAGCTACTGTAGTTATTGCCACCAATCCATATTCTCCAGCTACTGTAGTTATTACCACCAATCCATATTCTCTAGCTACTGTAGTTATTGCCACCAATCCATATTCTCCAGCTACTGTAGTTATTGCCACCAATCCATATTCTCTAGCTACTGTAGTTATTGCCACCAATCCATATTCTCTAGCTACTGTAGTTATTGCCACCAATCCATATTCTCTTGCTGCTCTAGTTATTGCCACCAATCCATATTCTTTTGCTGCTGTAGTTATTGCCACCAATCCATATTCTCCAGCTACTGTAGTTATTGCCACCAATCCATATTCTCCAGCTCCTGTAGTTATTGCCACCAATCCATATTCTCAAGCTGCTGTAGTTATTGCCACCAATCCATATTCTCTAGCTGCTGTAGTTATTGCCACCAATCCATATTCTCTAGCTGCTGTAGTTATTGCCACCAATCCATATTCTCTAGCTGCTGTAGTTATTGCCACCAATCCACATTCTCTTGCTGCTCTAGTTATTGCCACCAATCCATATTCTTTAGCTACTGTAGTTATTGCCACCAATCCATATTCTTTGCTGCTGTAGTTATTGCCACCAATCCATATTCTCCAGCTACTGTAGTTATTGCCACCAATCCATATTCTCCAGCTACTGTAGTTATTGCCACCAATCCATATTCTCTAGCTGCTGTAGTTATTGCCACCAATCCATATTCTCTAGCTGCTGTAGTTATTGCCACCAATCCGTATTCTCTAGCTACTGAAGTTATTGCCACCAATCCATATTCTCTAGCTGCTCTAGTTATTGCCACCAATCCATATTCTCTAGCTACTGTAGTTATTGCCACCAATCCATATTCTTTTGCTGCTGTAGTTATTGCCACCAATCCATATTCTCCAGCTACTGTAGTTATTGCCACCAATCCATATTCTTTTGCCACTGTAGTTATTGCGACCAATCCATATTCTCTAGCTACTGTAGTTATTGCCACCAATTCCTATTCTCCAGCTACTGTAGTTATTGCCACCAATTCCTATTCTCCAGCGACTGTAGTTATTGCCACCAATCCATATTCTCTTGCCACTGCAGTTATTGCCACCAATCCATATTCTCTTGCTGCTGTAGTTATTGCCACCAATCCATATTCTCTTGCCACTGTAGTTATTGCCACCAATCCATATTCTCTTGCTGCTCTAGTTATTGCCACCAATCCATATTCCCTTGCTACTCTAGTTATTGCCACCAATCCATATTCTCTTGCTACTGTAGTTATTGCCACCAATCCATATTCTCTTGCTGCTGTAGATATTGCCACCAATCCATATTCTCTTGCCACTGTAGTTATTGCCACCAATCCATATTCTCTTGCTGCTCTAGTTATTGCCACCAATCCATATTCTCTTGCTACTGTAGTTATTGCCACCAATCCATATTCTCTAGCTACTGTAGTTATTGCCACCAATCCATATTCTCTTGCTGCTGTAGTTATTGCCACCAATCCATATTCTCTTGCTACTCTAGTTATTGCCACCAATCCATATTCTCTAGCCACTGTAGTTATTGCCACCAATCCATATTCTCTTGCTACTGTAGTTATTGCCACCAATCCTTATTCTCGCGCCACTGTAGTTATTGCCACCAATCCATATTCTCTTGCTACTGTAGTTATTGCCACCAATCCATATTCTCTTGCTAATGTAGTTATTGCCACCAATCCATATTCTCTTGCTACTGTAGTTATTGCCACCAATCCATATTCTGTAGCTACTGTAGTTATTGCCACCAATCCATATTCTCTAGCTCCTGTAGTTATTGCCACCAATCCATATTCTCCAGCTACTGTAGTTATTGCCACCAATCCATATTCTCTAGCTACTGTAGTTATTGCCACCAATCCATATTCTCTTGCTACTGTAGTTATTGCCACCAATCCATATTCTCTTGCTAATGTAGTTATTGCCACCAATCCATATTCTCTTGCTACTGTAGTTATTGCCACCAATCCATATTCTCTAGCTACTGTAGTTATTGCCACCAATCCATATTCTCTAGCTCCTGTAGTTATTGCCACCAATCCATATTCTCCAGCTACTGTAGTTATTGCCACCAATCCATATTCTCTAGCTACTGTAGTTATTGCCACCAATCCATATTCTCTAGCTACTGTAGTCATTGCCACCAATCCATATTCTCTAGCTACTGTAGTTATTGCCACCAATCCATATTCTCTTGCTACTGTAGTTATTGCCACCAATCCATATTCTCTTGCTACTGTAGTTATTGCCACCAATCCATATTCTCTAGCTGCTGTAGTTATTGCCACCAATCCATATTCTCTAGCTGCTGTAGTTATTGCCACCAATCCATATTCTCTAGCTACTGTAGTTATTGCCACCAATCTATATTCTCTAGCTACTGTAGTTATTGCCACCAATCCATATTCTCTAGCTGCTGTAGTTATTGCCACCAATCCATATTCTCTAGCTACTGTAGTTATTGCCACCAATCCATATTCTCTAGCTACTGTAGTTATTGCCACCAATCCATATTCTCTTGCTGCTCTAGTTATTGCCACCAATCCATATTCTCTAGCTACTGTAGTTATTGCCACCAATCCATATTCTCCAGCTGCTGTAGTTATTGCCACCAATCCATATTCTCTAGCTACTGTAGTTATTGCCACCAATCCATATTCTTTTGCTGCTGTAGTTATTGCCACCAATCCATATTCTCCAGCTACTGTAGTTATTGCCACCAATCCATATTCTCTAGCAACTGTAGTTATTGCCACCAATCCATATTCTCTAGCTGCTGTAGTTATTGCCACCAATCCATATTCTCTAGCTACTGTAGTTATTGCCACCAATCCATATTCTCTAGCTACTGTAGTTATTGCCACCAATCCATATTCTCTAGCTACTGTAGTTATTGCCACCAATCCATATTCTCTAGCTACTGTAGTTATTGCCACCAATCCATATTCTCTTGCTGCTCTAATTATTGCCACCAATCCATATTCTTTTGCTGCTGTAGTTATTGCCACCAATCCATATTCTCCAGCTACTGTAGTTATTGCCACCAATCCATATTCTCCAGCTCCTGTAGTTATTGCCACCAATCCATATTCTCTAGCTGCTGTAGTTATTGCCACCAATCCATATTCTCTAGCTGCTGTAGTTATTGCCACCAATCCATATTCTCTAGCTGCTGTAGTTATTGCCACCAATCCATATTCTCTAGCTGCTGTAGTTATTGCCACCAATCCATATTCTATAGCTGCTGTAGTTATTGCCACCAATCCATATTCTCTTGCTGCTCTAGTTATTGCCACCAATCCATATTCTTTAGCTACTGTAGTTATTGCCACCAATCCATATTCTTTTGCTGCTGTAGTTATTGCCACCAATCCATATTCTCCAGCTACTGTAGTTATTGCCACCAATCCATATTCTCCAACTACTGTAGTTATTGCCACCAATCCATATTCTCTAGCTGCTGTAGTTATTGCCACCAATCCATATTCTCTAGCTGCTGTAGTTATTGCCACCAATCCATATTCTCTAGCAACTGTAGTTATTGCCACCAATCCATATTCTCTAGCTACTGTAGTTATTGCCACCAATCCATATTCTCTAGCTGCTCTAGTTATTGCCACCAATCCATATTCTCCAGCGACTGTAGTTATTGCCACCAATCCATATTCTCTAGCTGCTGTAGTTATTGCCACCAATCCATATTCTCTAGCTACTGTAGTTATTGCCACCAATCCATATTCTCTAGCTACTGTAGTTATTGCCACCAATCCATATTCTCTAGCTGCTCTAGTTATTGCCACCAATCCATATTCTCTAGCTGCTGTAGTTATTGCCACCAATCCATATTCTCTAGCTGCTGTAGTTATTGCCACCAATCCATATTCTCTAGCTGCTCTAGTTATTGCCACCAATCCATATTCTCTAGCTACTGTAGTTATTGCCACCAATCCATATTCTTTTGCTGCTGTAGTTATTGCCACCAATCCATATTCTCCAGCTACTGTAGTTATTGCCACCAATCCATATTCTCCAGCTACTGTAGTTATTGCCACCAATCCATATTCTCTAGCTGCTGTAGTTATTGCCACCAATCCATATTCTCTAGCTGCTGTAGTTATTGCCACCAATCCATATTCTCTAGCTACTGTAGTTATTGCCACCAATCCATATTCTCTAGCTGCTGTAGTTATTGCCACCAATCCATATTCTCTAGCTGCTGTAGTTATTGCCACCAATCCATATTCTCTAGCTGCTATAGTTATTGCCACCAATCCATATTCTTTTGCTGCTGTAGTTATTGCCACCAATCCATATTCTCCAGCTACTGTAGTTATTGCCACCAATCCATATTCTCCAGCTACTGTAGTTATTGCCACCAATCCATATTCTCTAGCTGCTGTAGTTATTGCCACCAATCCATATTCTCTAGCTGCTGTAGTTATTGCCACCAATCCATATTCTCTAGCTGCTGTAGTTATTGCCACCAATCCATATTCTCTAGCTGCTGTAGTTATTGCCACCAATCCATATTCTCTAGCTGCTGTAGTTATTGCCACCAATCCATATTCTCTAGCTACTGTAGTTATTGCCACCAATCCATATTCTCTAGCTGCTGTAGTTATTGCCACCAATCCATATTCTCTAGCTGCTGTAGTTATTGCCACCAATCCATATTCTCCAGCTACTGTAGTTATTGCCACCAATCCATATTCTCCAGCTACTGTAGTTATCGCCACCAATCCATATTCTCTAGCTGCTGTAGTTATTGCCACCAATCCATATTCTCTAGCTGCTGTAGTTATTGCCACCAATCCATATTCTCTAGCTGCTGTAGTTATTGCCACCAATCCATATTCTCTAGCTGCTGTCGTTATTGCCACCAATCCATATTTTCTAGCTGCTGTAGTTATTGCCACCAATCCATATTCTCTAGCTGCTGTAGTTATTGCCACCAATCCATATTCTCTAGCTACTGTAGTTATTGCCACCAATCCATATTCTCTAGCTGCTGTAGTTATTGCCACCAATCCATATTCTCTAGCTGCTGTCGTTATTGCCACCAATCCATATTCTCCAGCTACTGTAGTTATTGCCACCAATCCATATTCTCCAGCTACTGTAGTTATTGCCACCAATCCATATTCTCTAGCTGCTGTAGTTATTGCCACCAATCCATATTCTCTAGCTGCTGTAGTTATTGCCACCAATCCATATTCTCTTGCTACTCTAGTTATTGCCACCAATCCATATTCTCTAGCCACTGTAGTTATTGCCACCAATCCATATTCTCTTGCTACTGTAGTTATTGCCACCAATCCTTATTCTCTAGCCACTGTAGTTATTGCCACCAATCCATATTCTCTTGCTACTGTAGTTATTGCCACCAATCCATATTCTCTTGCTAATGTAGTTATTGCCACCAATCCATATTCTCTTGCTACTGTAGTTATTGCCACCAATCCATATTCTCTTGCTACTGTAGTTATTGCCACCAATCCATATTCTCTTGCTACTGTAGTTATTGCCACCAATCCATATTCTGTAGCTACTGTAGTTATTGCCACCAATCCATATTCTCTAGCTCCTGTAGTTATTGCCACCAATCCATATTCTCCAGCTACTGTAGTTATTGCCACCAATCCATATTCTCTAGCTACTGTAGTTATTGCCACCAATCCATATTCTCTTGCTACTGTAGTTATTGCCACCAATCCATATTCTCTTGCTAATGTAGTTATTGCCACCAATCCATATTCTCTTGATACTGTAGTTATTGCCACCAATCCATATTCTCTAGCTACTGTAGTTATTGCCACCAATCCATATTCTCTAGCTCCTGTAGTTATTGCCACCAATCCATATTCTCCAGCTACTGTAGTTATTGCCACCAATCCATATTCTCGAGCTACTGTAGTTATTGCCACCAATCCATATTCTCTAGCTACTGTAGTCATTGCCACCAATCCATATTCTCTAGCTACTGTAGTTATTGCCACCAATCCATATTCTCTTGCTACTGTAGTTATTGCCACCAATCCATATTCTCTTGCTACTGTAGTTATTGCCACCAATCCATATTCTCTAGCTGCTGTAGTTATTGCCACCAATCCATATTCTCTAGCTGCTGTAGTTATTGCCACCAATCCATATTCTCTAGCTACTGTAGTTATTGCCACCAATCTATATTCTCTAGCTACTGTAGTTATTGCCACCAATCCATATTCTCTAGCTGCTGTAGTTATTGCCACCAATCCATATTCTCTAGCTACTGTAGTTATTGCCACCAATCCATATTCTCTAGCTACTGTAGTTATTGCCACCAATCCATATTCTCTTGCTGATCTAGTTATTGCCACCAATCAATATTCTCTAGCTACTGTAGTTATTGCCACCAATCCATATTCTCCAGCTGCTGTAGTTATTGCCACCAATCCATATTCTCTAGCTACTGTAGTTATTGCCACCAATCCATATTCTTTTGCTGCTGTAGTTATTGCCACCAATCCATATTCTCCAGCTACTGTAGTTATTGCCACCAATCCATATTCTCTAGCTACTGTAGTTATTGCCACCAATCCATATTCTCTAGCTGCTGTAGTTATTGCCACCAATCCATATTCTCTAGCTACTGTAGTTATTGCCACCAATCCATATTCTCTAGCTACTGTAGTTATTGCCACCAATCCATATTCTCTAGCTACTGTAGTTATTGCCACCAATCCATATTCTCTAGCTACTGTAGTTATTGCCACCAATCCATATTCTCTTGCTGCTCTAGTTATTGCCACCAATCCATATTCTTTTGCTGCTGTAGTTATTGCCACCAATCCATATTCTCCAGCTACTGTAGTTATTGCCACCAATCCATATTCTCCAGCTCCTGTAGTTATTGCCACCAATCCATATTCTCTAGCTGCTGTAGTTATTGCCACCAATCCATATTCTCTAGCTGCTGTAGTTATTGCCACCAATCCATATTCTCTAGCTGCTGTAGTTATTGCCACCAATCCATATTCTCTAGCTGCTGTAGTTATTGCCACCAATCCATATTCTATAGCTGCTGTAGTTATTGCCACCAATCCATATTCTCTTGCTGCTCTAGTTATTGCCACCAATCCATATTCTTTAGCTACTGTAGTTATTGCCACCAATCCATATTCTTTTGCTGCTGTAGTTATTGCCACCAATCCATATTCTTTAGCTACTGTAGTTATTGCCACCAATCCATATTCTCCAACTACTGTAGTTATTGCCACCAATCCATATTCTCTAGCTGCTGTAGTTATTGCCACCAATCCATATTCTCTAGCTGCTGTAGTTATTGCCACCAATCCATATTCTCTAGCAACTGTAGTTATTGCCACCAATCCATATTCTCTAGCTACTGTAGTTATTGCCACCAATCCATATTCTCTAGCTGCTCTAGTTATTGCCACCAATCCATATTCTCCAGCGACTGTAGTTATTGCCACCAATCCATATTCTCTAGCTGCTGTAGTTATTGCCACCAATCCATATTCTCTAGCTACTGTAGTTATTGCCACCAATCCATATTCTCTAGCTACTGTAGTTATTGCCACCAATCCATATTCTCTAGCTGCTCTAGTTATTGCCACCAATCCATATTCTCTAGCTGCTGTAGTTATTGCCACCAATCCATATTCTCTAGCTGCTGTAGTTATTGCCACCAATCCATATTCTCTAGCTGCTCTAGTTATTGCCACCAATCCATATTCTCTAGCTACTGTAGTTATTGCCACCAATCCATATTCTTTTGCTGCTGTAGTTATTGCCACCAATCCATATTCTCCAGCTACTGTAGTTATTGCCACCAATCCATATTCTCCAGCTACTGTAGTTATTGCCACCAATCCATATTCTCTAGCTGCTGTAGTTATTGCCACCAATCCATATTCTCTAGCTGCTGTAGTTATTGCCACCAATCCATATTCTCTAGCTACTGTAGTTATTGCCACCAATCCATATTCTCTAGCTGCTGTAGTTATTGCCACCAATCCATATTCTCTAGCTGCTGTAGTTATTGCCACCAATCCATATTCTCTAGCTGCTATAGTTATTGCCACCAATCCATATTCTTTTGCTGCTGTAGTTATTGCCACCAATCCATATTCTCCAGCTACTGTAGTTATTGCCACCAATCCATATTCTCCAGCTACTGTAGTTATTGCCACCAATCCATATTCTCTAGCTGCTGTAGTTATTGCCACCAATCCATATTCTCTAGCTGCTGTAGTTATTGCCACCAATCCATATTCTCTAGCTGCTGTAGTTATTGCCACCAATCCATATTCTCTAGCTGCTGTAGTTATTGCCACCAATCCATATTCTCTAGCTGCTGTAGTTATTGCCACCAATCCATATTCTCTAGCTACTGTAGTTATTGCCACCAATCCATATTCTCTAGCTGCTGTAGTTATTGCCACCAATCCATATTCTCTAGCTGCTGTAGTTATTGCCACCAATCCATATTCTCCAGCTACTGTAGTTATTGCCACCAATCCATATTCTCCAGCTACTGTAGTTATTGCCACCAATCCATATTCTCTAGCTGCTGTAGTTATTGCCACCAATCCATATTCTCTAGCTGCTGTAGTTATTGCCACCAATCCATATTCTCTAGCTGCTGTAGTTATTGCCACCAATCCATATTCTCTAGCTGCTGTAGTTATTGCCACCAATCCATATTCTCTAGCTGCTGTAGTTATTGCCACCAATCCATATTCTCTAGCTGCTGTAGTTATTGCCACCAATCCATATTCTCTAGCTACTGTAGTTATTGCCACCAATCCATATTCTCTAGCTGCTGTCGTTATTGCCACCAATCCATATTCTCCAGCTACTGTAGTTATTGCCACCAATCCATATTCTCCAGCTACTGTAGTTATTGCCACCAATCCATATTCTCTAGCTGCTGTAGTTATTGCCACCAATCCATATTCTCTAGCTGCTGTAGTTATTGCCACCAATCCATATTCTCTAGCTGCTGTAGTTATTGCCACCAATCCATATTCTCCAGCTACTGTAGTTATTGCCACCAATCCATATTCTCCAGCTACTGTAGTTATTGCCACCAATCCATATTCTCTAGCTGCTGTAGTTATTGCCACCAATCCATATTCTCTAGCTGCTGTAGTTATTGCCACCAATCCATATTCTCTAGCAACTGTAGTTATTGCCACCAATCCATATTCTCTAGCTACTGTAGTTATTGCCACCAATCCATATTCTCTAGCTGCTCTAGTTATTGCCACCAATCCATATTCTCCAGCGACTGTAGTTATTGCCACCAATCCATATTCTCTAGCTGCTGTAGTTATTGCCACCAATCCATATTCTCTAGCTACTGTAGTTATTGCCACCAATCCATATTCTCTAGCTACTGTAGTTATTGCCACCAATCCATATTCTCTAGCTGCTCTAGTTATTGCCACCAATCCATATTCTCTAGCTGCTGTAGTTATTGCCACCAATCCATATTCTCTAGCTGCTGTAGTTATTGCCACCAATCCATATTCTCTAGCTGCTCTAGTTATTGCCACCAATCCATATTCTCTAGCTACTGTAGTTATTGCCACCAATCCATATTCTTTTGCTGCTGTAGTTATTGCCACCAATCCATATTCTCCAGCTACTGTAGTTATTGCCACCAATCCATATATTCTCCAGCTACTGTAGTTATTGCCACCAATCCATATTCTCTAGCTGCTGTAGTTATTGCCACCAATCCATATTCTCTAGCTGCTGTAGTTATTGCCACCAATCCATATTCTCTAGCTACTGTAGTTATTGCCACCAATCCATATTCTCTAGCTGCTGTAGTTATTGCCACCAATCCATATTCTCTAGCTGCTGTAGTTATTGCCACCAATCCATATTCTCTAGCTGCTATAGTTATTGCCACCAATCCATATTCTTTTGCTGCTGTAGTTATTGCCACCAATCCATATTCTCCAGCTACTGTAGTTATTGCCACCAATCCATATTCTCCAGCTACTGTAGTTATTGCCACCAATCCATATTCTCTAGCTGCTGTAGTTATTGCCACCAATCCATATTCTCTAGCTGCTGTAGTTATTGCCACCAATCCATATTCTCTAGCTGCTGTAGTTATTGCCACCAATCCATATTCTCTAGCTGCTGTAGTTATTGCCACCAATCCATATTCTCTAGCTGCTGTAGTTATTGCCACCAATCCATATTCTCTAGCTACTGTAGTTATTGCCACCAATCCATATTCTCTAGCTGCTGTAGTTATTGCCACCAATCCATATTCTCTAGCTGCTGTAGTTATTGCCACCAATCCATATTCTCCAGCTACTGTAGTTATTGCCACCAATCCATATTCTCCAGCTGCTGTAGTTATTGCCACCAATCCATATTCTCTAGCTGCTGTAGTTATTGCCACCAATCCATATTCTCTAGCTGCTGTAGTTATTGCCACCAATCCATATTCTCTAGCTGCTGTAGTTATTGCCACCAATCCATATTCTCTAGCTGCTGTAGTTATTGCCACCAATCCATATTCTCTAGCTGCTGTAGTTATTGCCACCAATCCATATTCTCTACCTGCTGTAGTTATTGCCACCAATCCATATTCTCTAGCTACTGTAGTTATTGCCACCAATCCATATTCTCTAGCTGCTGTAGTTATTGCCACCAATCCATATTCTCCAGCTACTGTAGTTATTGCCACCAATCCATATTCTCCAGCTACTGTAGTTATTGCCACCAATCCATATTCTCTAGCTGCTGTAGTTATTGCCACCAATCCATATTCTCTAGCTGCTGTAGTTATTGCCACCAATCCATATTCTCTAGCTGCTGTAGTTATTGCCACCAATCCATATTCTCTAGCTGCTGTAGTTATTGCCACCAATCCATATTCTCTAGCTGCTGTAGTTATTGCCACCAATCCATATTCTCTAGCTACTGTAGTTATTGCCACCAATCCATATTCTCTAGCTGCTGTAGTTATTGCCACCAATCCATATTCTCTAGCTGCTGTAGTTATTGCCACCAATCCATATTCTCTAGCTGCTGTAGTTATTGCCACCAATCCATATTCTCTAGCTGCTGTAGTTATTGCCACCA